>NC_136916.1:79882690-80235947 GCF_949752795.1 Hyperoodon ampullatus
TCGCAGAACACTGCTCAGTGGATATGAATCCATCCCTCCACTTTCCAAAGTAGGAATGATGATCAGCGTTTATTGGGCAGCAACTATGCTTGTCATTTTCCATACATCACTTCATTTCCCCCTTGCAACAGCTGTTTGAGATACAAATGACCATACCATTTTACAGTTTAAAAAGCTGAAGTTTAGCAATGTTATGGAACTTGTCAAATGTCACACAAGAAGTAGCAGAGGACTTCCCTGGTGGCGCAGTGGTTAAAAATCTACCTGCCAATGAAGGGGACACGGGTTCGAACACTGGTTCCGGAAGATCCCACATGCCACGGAGCAACTAAGCCTGTGCGCCACAACTACTGAAGCCGGATCGCTTAGAGCCTGTGCTCCGCAACAAGAGAAGCCACCGCAGTGAGACACCCGCACACCACAACAAAGAGTAGCCCCCGCTCACTGCAACTGGAGAAAGCCCGTGCACGGCAATGAAGACCCAACGCAGCCAAAAATAAATAAACTGATTAACTAAAAAAAAAGAGATCTACTACATCTGATTCCTGTTTAAAAAAAAGGAGCAGAATCCGGATTCAAGCAGAGGCATATTCAACTACAGAACTCTCATTCTTTCTCCTCCATCTGGCCACCTCTCTCAGAATTATTACAATGCGCTTCATATGGACAAAAGACTCCTCAGACAGCTGTTGATGGTTTATTTTCCCCGATGGCATTCCAGGGAATCTGCTCCAGAAATAGTTTTTTAAAGTAAACATGCATTCATAGCAAAGAGGTGTTACATGAAGTATTTTCATTTGGAGAATAAAACTACTTATGCTTACTCTGCCATTCCAGTCTGGTCCTGCATTGTCTTTTTCTTCTCTACGTAGAAAGATTAGGACTAGTCTGTGAACTCTGCAGCCACCAGTTTCCTAAAACTGTAACTCCTCAGAGAAGATGAATCACATCAAACATTGCTGACTGACAGCCTTTTAATCTCAGAACCAGTGCCTCAATTTCAGTAGTTGCCAAGACAAGAAAGAAGAAACATGAAGACTTTAGGGGAAAAGGTCATCCCCAGTGTTGCCAAGAGCTGAGTTCACAAGCAGTGTTCATAAATAAGCTCAATTATGCTTTACCTCCTTTACACAGCTGGGTCATTCCACTGAGAGATGTTCCCCTCACCAGATGTGCTGATTCCTCAGTGCAATGAGTAGCTCACAGTTTATCTGACACACATGTATTTAGTTCTGAGGGTCACTGCTCTCCCAGGTCAGCATTTTTCTCACTTCTCAAGTAAATCAGGCATGACAAACCAGTGTGTCATCCTTGCTTTTCTTTCTCCCAAATATGCTGTTCAATCAATACCAATTCCCAGTTGGTTACAACAAGGGTGAATGCTTTCACTCTGGGCTAGTGTGCTCCCTGCCTGGAGGCCTAATGATGGTTGAACAACATTGAATGGGTGTGTTAGAAATAACACATCTCCCTAATGGGATACACTGGGAAAGACTCATCTTCCTTGAAGAGATACAAGCCCAGGAAGGGTAGGATGGAGCTCACACTCTTATAGAATATTTTCCCACCTAATCTTTCATAGGCCCTCAGAAATATTTCTCAACAATTATGTTGTAACTTACAGTTTTCTAACTAGATGGCACAATAGAATATTGACTTGAAATTCTTTGAATTAAATATAACTGCTTTGCACCTAAATAAGAATCCCTTAATAATTGAGATCTGCTCATAAATGCCCCCAGAAATGTAGGTAGTATAAATAGTTACCTATTAGCAACTGGCTTATTAAATCATCAAAAATATGAGAGATTTTGTACATCATACCTGAAACTAGTCCCAGACACATCTAAAAAGTGGAATTGCAAATTATCGTGTTCCCTTTTGCAAAGATGATTTTTATCACTATATGTCATTGTTACACACTGCATCTTTGCATTACCCTGCAAATCCATACACTGAAGGCCCGACCTCCAACATGACGGCACCTGGAGATGGGGTTTTTAGGAGGTGATCAGGTTACATTGTCATGAGGGTGGGGCCCTCTTGATGGGGTTATCAGCCTTAAGAGGAGGAAGAGAGATCCCTCTCTCTCCATGTGTACCCGCTGAAAAGATGACAAGTGAGGAATTAGAGAGAAGTCAGCTGTCTGCTGGAAGAAGGTCCTCACCAGGAACCAAATAGGCCAGCACCTTGATCTTAGACTTTCAGCCTCCAGAAATGTGAGAAATAAATCTTTGTTTAAGCCATCTAGTCTATGGTATTTTTTTGTGGCAGCCTGAGCTGACAGTCATAATATCCCTTCTAATCAAATTTAGCGAATACTATTTGCCACAAATAAGTGAAAAATTTTGAAGCAATGGGGTGAAGAGTTGTGTAAGGTCATGGTCCAGGCGGGGCCAGATTTAGAATGCTCAGCTGTCTCTTGATCAAAGTAGAACCCCTGAAAATGATTCTCACCACATTACATCCCCAATTATATTTCTGTTCCGGAGCAGGAACAAACGTAGTGGGGTAGGTTTGGGGTAGAAATGCATGCCAAGTGACTGTGTCTGATGAAATCAGATTGAGAAGTCATGGCCAGACAGATGTACTTCTGGGAGCCTTAGGACAGAAAGACCAAATTCAGGACAAGAATGCACAGCCATTGTAATTATTATGCATGGAAAACTTTTTTTCTTCCCTTTCTTCCCAAAACGTGTGTGTGAACATGAATGTACTTGGCACTCTTTAACCCGAAAGTGACCAAAACTCATTTGCAGCAGCTTAAACACCTCCCACAAAGTGCTGGAGTGTGATTTCAGGCATGCCACACCTGGACACTGTCTCCATGTCCTGGATGCCTGTATCCCACCAGCCTTCAGTTCCATTTCCCCTGTGTGTTTTATTATCAGGCAACTTCTCCCCCAGTGGATGGAGAGAAGGGTACCAGAAGCCTCAGGTTTACAATCCAAACATAAGGGAGTGAGAGATTAGGGGTGGATGGTCATTGGCCAGGCTGGGTCATATGCACCCCTGACCAAGCCTGAGTAACCATGGGACAAATCTTGGACCTGTCCCTACCCAATAGGCTGGGGTTTGAGGACAGCCACCCTGACAGTCTAGGAGAGGGGCAGTTCCCATAGAAAAGTGGTGCTCTCCCCATGTGGGAGGAAAGCTGCTTCAATTACATACCAACAGATGGCTATCACTTAACCTCTTTCTGTTTAAGGTGCTTTGTTTGATTGTATTATATGCATCTTATCTGAATTCTGTATAGTCTTCTAACATTGAATATCATGTAAAACTGTATGATGTGCTACAAACTCCATTCAAAATACATTAGGTTAAGCTGTAATGAAAGCTCTAAAATACTTGTTAAGAACTGCTCCACTGAATGTTTAAATTTATGCTTTTCTCATCAAAATGTACAGCTTCCTATGTAAATTTATATGTATATTTGTGTACATATGTGTGTGTATCTAGGTACACATAGATCCCATAGTATATGCTAGAAACTAAGCTTCCTCCTTTCCCCGCCCCTCTCCTGTCGCTCTTCCATCCTTCCTGACCAGCCACTGTTCTAAGAGCTGGGAATATAGCCTTGAACCAGAGAGACGAACGCCTTGCCTCATGTAACTTATTTTATGGAGGTAGAAGTGGAGAAGCAGATAAACAAACTAGAATTTATGAGGAATGTCAGCTGGTGTCTGTCTCCCATAAAGCTGCTATCCAAGGTTTTTAAAAAGTCTGGCCTCCCTGGTGGTGGGGGTCCCCTGCGTGTGTTGTGGATGGAGGGGAGTCCAGGCATTCTCCTCACACTCCTGGAGCTTCTTCTCATGGGCAGCTACTCCCGTCCCAGGGCACTGTGCCTGATGGTCGCCTGGCAGCCTTCCTCTTCCCTTGAACAAGCTTCAGTTTTAAGGATACTGTGTCAGCTTTAAACCAACCTCAGGATGCAAGGTCTTTCTACTTAGAGAAAAACTGCCCTGGTTGAGTAACTGTCCTGCGTTCTTGTTAGATATGGTGTTTATTTCCTCCATCCAAAATAAATTCTCTAAATTGTTTTTTGTGTCTTTTCATCGTTTTACACCTGCGCATTTGTTGTTGTCATTGTTGTTTCGGACTGAACCAAAAAGCTAAGACTGTGGACATGACTAAATTACTAACATCCAGCTCAGAGTCAGTGCAGAGTTAGTCGGCAGGGGCTTTGCCTGTTTTGTGGATAAGTGTACCCAAGTGGTAAGGATGATCCTCAAGGGACTTCCCTGGTGGTCCGGTGGTTAAGACTTCGCCTTCCAGTGCAGGGGGTGTGGGTTCAATCCCTGGTCAGAGAGCTAAGATCCCACATGCCTTGGGGCCAAAAAACCAGAACATAAAACAGAAGCAATATTGTAACAAATTCAGAGAGGCATGGACATATACACACTACCAAATGTAAAATAGATAGCTAGTGGGAAGCAGCCGCATAGCACGGGGAGATCAGCTCGGTGTTTTGTGACCGCCTAGAGGGGTGGGATGGGGAGGGTGGGAGGGAGGGAGACGTAAGAGGGAAGAGATATGGGAACATATGTGTATGTATAACCGATTCACTTTGTTATAAAGTAGAAACTAACACATCATTGTAAAACAAATATACTCCAATAAAGATGTAAAAAAAAAAAAGACTTTAAAAATGATCCACATCAAAACATCTTAAAAAAAAAAAAAGAATGCTCCTCAACATTTGTAGAATGAATGAACTACTGAAAGTCCCCAGTGATGAAAATATGACTTTCAGCTGCAACTTTAATGACTTATGATAATTCTGCACTTGACGAAGTTGAACCCACTCCCTCCCTGTCCACATTCTTCTTCATCACAGTCACCCCCTTAAGGCTAGTTCCCCCAGTGGCTGCTCCCCCCACCCCCCCTGGCTAGGGGTTTGCAAATCTGTTGCCTCCAGCACTATTATTTTAAAATGTATACAAATATAAATATATGTGTGCATCAGAATTGTTTGTTGTATTCAAATCCCCTCCCATGTTTGTGCATAATGTCATATATATCTTATAATGCTTCAAAGTACGATTTTTGATGCTTTTCTGTTTCAATTCATTGTATCATTACATTTTAATATCCAGGAAGAATTCAGAATATCTGGGGGGAAAAAAGGCATAGAAAACAATATAAGCCTCAGAACCTTGTGAGGTTTGCTGTATATATCCCACAACACCACAGTCTTCAGAATAATACAGCTAAGCCTTTATCAATGCTTTTTCAGGTTTTTGCAGTTTGAGCATAATCTCCCTGGAATGCGCTGAATCTTATCCTCCACATGACCTTGTAAGAAACCAGAGTATTCACAGATTCAGCACGGGAGGTGCTCAGCAACCTGTTTCAAAAGCTCTGGGTAGAAATTTGCAGGGATTAAAAGGAGTAAGTGATTTCAATTAAATGGTCCTCAGAACCTGGTGTTAGCCATGTATCTTTAGGATCAAAATATAGCAGTTATTACACACACACAGACACACACACACACACAGCCTACTTGGTATATCACAAAAAGGAGATAAAATCTTAGATTTCTACTGTGGCCACTTTCCTTCCTCTCTGCTCCCACCTGGGGCAGAGAGCTTCATCTTTCAGACCATGCCTGTCCAGGGCTACACTTTCTGGACTTCCTTCCCAGGTCTGAGAACTTGGCTAGTTACTACCTTTATTTCTCAGCTTCCTCATTGGTAAAATGGGGTTAATCACAACCTGTATCTCAGAGAGTTGTCAGGATTAAATGAGCAAATTCACATGAAAGGACTTAGCACATAGTGAGCCTGGACCCTCAGCACCCAGGAAGCCTTCAACAAATGCAAAGCCTTTGTAGTTGTAATGAAAACCTTCCCTCTTTTCCAAGAACTAATGTACAAAGTTTGGGATGAGGGATGTAGGAGGTTTTATGGGGAGAATAATCTGGAAACTGGATGTGATTAAAACTCTAAAAGTAATAATTTGGTGGTAAAATAGTTCTGGACTAAGAGTCAAGAGGTCTGGATTTAGCTCTGGCTCTATGGCTAATTAATGATGTGACTTGAGCTGGAAAAATATCTTCTGGGCACTTACCATTTGCCAGATACTGAGGATTCAGAGGCCAATAAAACACCATCCCTGTGCTCCAGACATTCACAGACCTGTAGAAGAGAAAATTATGTGAACGCTGAAATAAAATACTATGTGATTCACACAATCAAACAGTTATAGAAAAGGGAATAATTTTTATATTCCCTGGAGTTAACTGATGTGAACACAACTTAGAGGGTAGAGTCAGATAGATATGGGTTAAAAACTCAAACCAGCATCTTAGAGTCAAGTGAAATTGGATAAGTTATTTACCCTGCTTTGAGCCTCGGTTTCCTTTTTTGTAAACTACCTGTTCTGTAGGATTCTTAGACATTAGAAAAAATACATATAAAACATCCGGCCAGGATTGTTAATGTAAGTTAAGTGTTGGGCACATGGTAGAAACACAGATGAACGTCCTTTCCCCTCTTAAACCTTTTTCAGACCTCACACTCTAAGTCTTTATGCATCAGGCCCAAAGGAATGTTATACTGTCACCTCCAAGTGCAGTTTTAGAAGCTGCTATGAACTTTTCTGGAACTGAAAGTTTAATGTGGAAAGTTTCATGAATAGTTGTTGGTTCAGGTAGAGAGCCTGGGTGAATAAAGACATGAATATATTTCTAAATTGCACCAGCTTTACTGCTAAGGCAAGGCAAAGTTTAGTCATTTGTTCTGCCTTTTACTTCTCTTTCATTTCTTGTGGGAAGTTATTCCAACCAACAAATTATCATCAGTGCTATTTTCTCCTTCTTGGTAGGAGAGATATACCACCCCTCAGGATAAGCCTGATGAGAAAACATTGTCTCTCTCTAGAGAAAATTCCAATTCTCTCACCCCACCCAAACCAAGGGAGACTCCCTTACCTGAATTGGGAAACCAAAATTCCAAACTATAGTCTTATTCACAGACTCTTGCCAGTTTGAAAACTCAACTGGATTGCAGAAAGGAGCCCACATTCTACCATCATAGAACTATAAAGGAGAAGGATGCTCAGTGATCATTTGGTCCTTCCTACCCCTGCAAATGAGGAAACTCAGACCAGGAGAGATGCAATGACTTGTCTCATGGTTAGCTTAGCAACAGGGTCAGGAATTTGAACTCCAGACTCCTAGAGAGTACTCTCCCCCCACACACTCAGTCTTTTCAAATAATCAAATCAACGTAAAGGCCAACATAAAAATCCAAATGTAATAAAACACATTTAGTCTTCCAATCGCATTTTCTGGAAACCTCTGATAAATGCAAAACTGACACAGAGGAGGAGAAAAAAAAAAGAAAGTTAAAAACAAATGTACATGAGGTTAAGTCATATGTTCCCTCTAGGAAGACGTTTGCTATTTTCATGAATTTCCATGAAGCCCGTGAACATCATGGGGTTTGGGATTAGATAAATATTAATTATGAGAAAAGTGGAAGTGTTCTGGGATTGTGAAGAGAATGAAATGTTATTTCCCTTCATTTCAGTGACAATATAAAATATAAAGAGACATTAGGTAAAAACTAAGAGAATCTGAATAAAGTATGGACTTTAGTTAATAATAATGTTCAATAATGTTTCAGTATTTGTTCATTAATTGTGACAAATGTGCCATACTAATTTAAGATGTTAATAATAGGGGAAACTGGATGTAGGGCATATTGAAACTCTTCGTACTCTCTTTTCCATTTTTCTATAAATCTAAAACTGTTCTAAAAGTAAAGCTTATTTTAAAAAATAAAATAGAAAACAAGCAGAAAAACTTCCACATGTCTTCCGCCATGCTCTTAGATCATGGACCATCACAATTAATGCTAAGTTAGAATGGAAACTTAGGAGTGCTTAAATGGCATGAGAGATCATATATAAATGAATTTGTATTTCAGGCTATATGCAAGGTAAATGCAGGTGAATTCTGAGTATCTGTTGTTCCTCTAGCCTCACTCCATCACAGTATATTGAATGGAGTGAAGCTCCATCCTTCAGGATGAGCACTTTATGTACAAGTTTTCCCTAATCCTCAGGACAACTTTCTGAGGTGTACATTATCATCCTTATTTTGTCAGTGAAAAAATTATGTTCAGAGAAGGCTGGAGATCTGCTTAAAATTTTTCAGATACAATAAAGTTTATTCAAGATTTGTTTCCCATCTCCAGATTACTTTCCTTAAACATTTAATGTCCTTTCCTCTTCTTACTATCAATGAACATAGACACCATTTTCTAAAGAGCTGGCCAAAATATGAGATAGCTGTTAATAGTTTTTAGTCATTATGTCTCTTTAGAAACTTCCTGGATGTGAGTTTCTCAGAGCTTCTTTTGTTTTTTTTAAAGACCTTGACGATATTGAAAAATAATGATAAGGCAGTTTGTAGAATGTCTCTTGACTGGGATTGGGATTTGCCTGATGTTTCTCTCATGATTATAATGGGTTTATGGGTTTTGTGAAGGAAGGCCACACAGATAACATTCCATTTTCATTATATCATTGTATCAAGGGTACTTACTATCAATTTGATGTATTACTACTGATGTTGACCTTGATCACCTGGTTAAGGTAGTATTCATCAGGTTTCTCCACTGTAAAGTTACTCATTGTCCCTTTTTCTATATGGTACTCTTTGGAAAAAATAACCATATGCAACCTGCTCTTGAGTGGGATTTATGCTCCACACACTTGAGGACAGAATATCTATATAAATTATTTGGAATTCTTCAATATAGGAGATTTATGTATTCTTAACCATTTATTTCTTTATGCAATCATTTATTTATATCAGTATGAAGTCATGGATATTTATTTTACACTTGGGTTATAATCCAATACTACTTTATTTTGTTGCTCAAATAATCCCAGCTGTGCCATGGGGAGCTCTTTCAGCAGGCTTACATGTCTTTTCAAATAATCCCCATATTGTGATTTTTTTTTTCTTTTTGACAATTTTCTTGCTTTTTAGCATTACAAGATGTTCTAGGCTTGTCTTGTATATTTCCTGCCCCAGAAACTAGAATCTTCTATTTCTGCAAGAAACCCTGTTTCCTTTCTTTGGAGAATGTTATTAGAAACAAAGACCTGGCTACTAGATGTATCCTAACTAGTGCATATATGCATATCCATAAATATTTCTATATGTGACCATAAGCTATACATGAGTTCATACTGATGTCTCCAACTCCATTCCACTTTCATGTCCATTATGACATGGTTCATTCTAGCATGCTCCCCTTGCTTTTCTATAAACTCCCATTTGAACAGTGAGAAGCCTGGCTTTCACCGGCCACCACCAATTTACTTAATTATGCAAATCCAGGATACATGTATAGTGGTATCAAAATTGTTAATACCTACCCCAATGGAAACCAACTTTATCAACTAGAGCACAGCAGTTGTGTATGGTTTCTTTTGCCCTTAGTCTTACAGACTCCACTTATTTCCATCATTATTTAGGTCAGCACTTTCCTCCCGCAACCTTCAGTGATGTTGCTTCACATATTTGTAATACAGTTAGATTCTTTTGTCACTTTCTGTATTCTATCCTGGGATCCTCTGGCCTCCTAAATGATCTATTTTTAAGTTGCATGCATGAAGGTCTGTTTCTTGTGCTGTAAAGTACTATGGTTTTGACAAAAGTATAGTGTGGTTTTATTGCTCTAAAAAATCTCTTGTATTTCACATATTTAACACACCACTGCACACTCCTGCCTCTCCCAGCCTGGAATCCCTGGAAACCACTGATCTTTTAACTGTCACTGTGGTATTGTCTTTTCAATTGCCATATAATTGAAACCACAAAGTACTTAGCCTTTTCACACTGGATTCTTTAATGTAGCAATCTGCATGTAAGGTTCCTCTGTGTGGCTCTTTTTGTAGCTTAATAGCTCATTTATTTTATTGCTGAATAATATTCCATTGTGTGAATGTTTGTTATCTACTCACCTATTGGAGACATTTTAGTTGCTTTTAGTTTCAGGCAATTATGAATAATGCTATTATACATATTTGTATGCAGGTGTTTGTGTGGGCATAAATTTTCAAATCAGTTGGGTAAATACCAGGGAGCAGGATTTCTGGATCATAACCTAAGATGATAGCTTTATAAGAAATTGCCACACTCTCCTCCAAAATGGCTGTATCATTTTGCATTTCCAGTAACAATAAATGATATTTCCTCTTGATTTGTTTCCTCTGCAGCATTTGGTATTATCATTTTTTTGGATTGTAGCCAATTTAATAAGTATGTAGTGGTAGCTACTGTTGTTTTAGTTTGCAGTTCTCTGATGATACATGATGATTTCTGTTACTGATCTCTAATTTCATTGTCATCTGAGGACATACTTTGTGTGGTTTCTGCTTTAAACAAAAATAATGTGTGTTTTATGGCCTAGAATGTGGTCTATTTGGTGAGTGGTCCATGTGAGCCTGACAAGAATGTTTATTCTGCTGTTGTTACATGGCATATTCTGTAAATGTCAATTAGATGAAGTTGACTGATAGTGCTATTAAGGTCAACTTGCTGATTTTGTGCCTTTTTGATTTGAAAAAGGGATGTTGAAGTCTACAGCTATAATAGTGAATTTGTACATTTCTCCTCAAGGTTCTCTCATTTTTTCACCTCACATATTTAGATACTCTGTTATTAGGCACATACATGTTCAGAATTGTTATACCTTCTTGGAGACTTAACCCCTTTATCATTGTGTAACACTTCTCTTTATTCCTGATAACTTTCCTTATTCTGAAGTTTGCTTTGTCTGAAATTAATACAGATACTCTGGCTTTCTTTTAATTGGTGTTAGCGTGGTATGTCATTAGCATGGTATATTTTCTTCCATCCATTTACTTTTAACATATTGGTGTCTTTATAATTAAAGTGGGTTTCTTGGAGATGACATGTATTTGTTTTTTTTTTATCCACTCTGGAAGCACATATCTTTAAGTTGATGAATTTAGAAGATTCAAGTTTTAAATTATTATTGATACAGTTGGGTTGATAACTATCATATTTGTAACTGTTTTCCATTTGTTCTTTATTTCTCTTTCCCTTAATTTTCTGCCTTCTCTGGTTTTAATTGGGCATTTTATATGACCTTAGAATGGGAACTTCACTCACCTAATTGGAAACCTAAATACAACAAGAATAGTGTATCGTGGGGGAGGAGGGGCCAAATGGCAGCAATCAACACCAAAGGCAAAGAGGGTATGGTTACTGTAATGGGCAGCAGAGTCAGAGCAGCAATCAGAAGGGCTTGGATGTGGGGGAGTAAAATGATAGCAAAGAGACATGGAAAATTTTTAGAGGATGAAACTGTTCTGTATCTTTCTCGTGGTTGTGAGCATATAACTGTATATATTTGTCAAAACTCACTGGACTCTACACTTTAAAGAGGTAAAATTTTCTGTATGTAAACTATAATTCAATAAGCCAGACTTTTAAAAACCACACAGATAAAAGTGGTGCAAAGGAAATAAAATAACCTTAGGATTTAGAAATACTTGAGTGTGGTTACCAGCCTCTCTGCTTATGACCTCTGTCATTGGACCATTCATCTACTGATTCATCTATCCATCCTATCCAATCAAAAATTTAAAAATATTCTATGTGTTGGGGATGATTAATTAACTAGAACAAGGAAAATCATTGCCCTCTAGATCTAGTATATTTGAACTGATGTCTGAATAATGAGAAGGAGCAACACAGGGGACCATCTGGGAAATGCATTATAGGCAAAGATAAGAACAAGCAGCGGAAAGAGGTGGGAGCAAACATGATATGTTTGAAAGTTGTGTAGAGCACCAGTGTGGCTATAATGAATGAGCTAAGAAGTGGAAGGAGATGATATCACAGAAGATGTAGTTACCAGACCAGAATAGAGATGCATCCATGGGCCCTGATAAACTGGGGTTTTATTCTGAGAACAATGGTAAGCCACTAAAAGACATTAAGCCGATAGGTCACATGTTCAGATATATGTTTTAAAATGTAATATTCTAGCAAATGTATGGATAATTGCTTGTGGCAGGTGGGCAAAGGACACCTTTGGAAGTAGGGATAGAATGAAAATTGATGGATTGAACAGGATAAATGAGAAAAAAAAGAGGATGTCTTAAGATTCTTCACTGAGCCTACTTGAATTTTTTTTAATTTTATTAAATGAAACCAGTAATATGTATTTCACAATCTTATTGAGAGGATTACTTGAAACAATAAAAGTAAAATACTGAGTCTACCACAGATTAGGTGCCCAAAAATTATTTGCTAATTTTTGTCCATCAGTATTTTATCAATATGAATATCGATAAGATCTCTGTCCTTTAGAAAACATTCAAGAACCTAATTTTTTATTTACTGCCAAATCTCAGGTTCTGGTGCCCTAATTCCCTAAGGCCTAATTATCATCCAATTTGAAATAAGTAAATAATAGCTAAATATAATTGAAGGATTGGCTTCCGGGTGGTGGGTTTGGGGGGCAGATATCCCTTGTGTTGGATCAGAAATGGGGGTCTTGTTTCTAAAAGACAAGAGCTATTTCATACAGCCCCACTTCTCACTTAGTACTTATTAAAATATAAATACTGCTCTGGTGTCTAATTATTTCATTTAAAAAAAGGCAAATTAAACTTTATGGAGAAACTAGTAAAAATAAATATCATCAATGTCTTATATACTAGATTTTCCTCCTGAGAACATTTTACTTTTTTAGTATAAATATGTATATATATATATATATATATATATATATATATATATATATATATATATACTTAATTCCACAGAATCATAACCAGGTTCTGATAATTTGATTTTCAGTGTAATAGCCTTATGATCATGATGAAGGGCTTACCAATTTCTCCCAGACATGGTTGATTTACTCCCTAAGGTCTCTGAAGCAACATATGCCTTCAGTAATTTTCTACACATTTACTTATTCATTACTGCAATCCTCTTTCTATTTATAGGATATTTCTGAGGGTCAGTGAAATGATCCATTAGGATGACTACATCAATAAAGTCTCAAGTAGCAAATGGATATAATAAATGTTATATTACTTGAGTTGATGAAGAAAAAAACAGCAAACTTGTAGATTCATAGAGATTATGCCATCTGATAAATGGAAGGAAAATAAGAATAACATATTAACAAAGAATCAGAGAAATATTGGGCACCATTAAGAATGACAAATCTACATAAATGGAGTCACAGATGGAGAAGAGAAGGAAAAGAGAAGGAAAATTACTTAAAGAAATAATAACTGGAAATGTCCAGATCTGATGAAAAATATTAATCTTCATAAGCAAAAAGTTCAATGAACTCCAAGTAGGATAAATGCAAAGAAATTCACACCCACACACATCACAGTAAAAATGTTTAAAGTCAAAGACAAAAAGAAAATCTTGAAAACAGCAAGAGAAAAAAGATTCATCACATACAAGGAAATCCCAATAAGGTGAACAGCTGACTTTTCAAGAAACATGGAGGCCAGAACACAACAGGATAACATTATCTGAAGTGATGCAGGAAATGGAAAACTGTCAACCAAGAATTATATCCAGCAAAATAATGTTTTAAAAAATTAAAGCCAAATAAAAATATTCTGATGTAAATTAAAAACTGAGAAAATGCATTGATAGCAGATCAATCTTACAAGAAATACTAAAAGAATTTCTTCAGTCTAAAAGCAAATAACATCAGAGAAAAAATTGAATTCACATGAAAAAAGAAAGTGCCTCAGTTAACGTAACTGTGCAAATAATTGTAAAATACAGTATAATTGCATAATACACTGTAATTGCATATTTATTCTCCTTTTTTGTCTTATTTGATTTAAAAATCAATTCCTTAAACAACAATAGCACTTGGTTCTATAACATACATAAATGTAATATATCAGAAGAAAGTACAAAGGAAACAGATGGGAACAAATTTGTCCTGGAGTAATAAAATGACACTGTGCTGTAACTCAAATTCACTTAATATAACAGAACTATAAATATATCCTTGGTACCTTTTCTTGCCTCAGCTTCTTTGATATACTTAAAATTATATAGAGTGATAAACATAATGTATTGATGGGTTTATTTTATATGTAGATATAATATCTATAACAATACCAACAAAAAAAAGGAAGAGGAAGGAATAGAGCAATAGAAATGCCAGACAAAATAGACTTTAAGATTTTTAAAAGATCATTGGAGAGAAATAGGAATATTTTATAATGAAAACCTGGCCAATTAATCAGGACAATATAACAATAATATATAGATGTGCACATTTTAAAAGGGCCTCAAAATACATTAAGCAATACTGAAAGAATTGAAAAAAGAATTATAAAATTCAAAATAACAGTGGGATACTAAAATGCCCCAGTTTCAATAATGCATAGAACAACTAGAGAGAAAACTAACAAGGAAATGGGAGACTTGAAACACACTGTAAACCAAATAGACATAACAGACATCTATAAAACAACTATACCTAAGAACAACAGAATAAACATTCTTCTCAAGTGCACTTGGACATTCTCCAGGATAGCCCCTATCCTAGGACATAAAACAAGTCCCAATAAATTGGAAAAGATTGAAATAATGCAAAACATGTTCTCCAACTGCAATGGAATAAAATTAGAAATACATGACAGAACTGCAGTGTACAGCATGACTATGAGGAGCTCCATGGACCCACTCCCCAGTAAAACTGAGGAAAATTATTTAAAAAAAAATTCAGAGCTCTAGGAATGCTCCTAAGGCATATAGCAAATGAAAAAAAAATTAATCAAGAAAATCTATTAAAATTTAGTAAGAACAGCAATAGTCTCTGGTATCTAAGTAGAGACCCACTCTTTTCTGAATGCCCTCCTGACTCAGTAAGAGAGTCTGCTCCACACTGGAGTTCCCTCTCACTCCAGCTCTCAGTCAGAGGTACCTTCCAGGGAGAGGGCAAGACATCAGCATTTCTCCCTCTGCCCCCAGTTACCAGAGCTGAGGCCAAGTTCTGGGTGGGTGCATGTTGTAACACATTAGTCCATAATGAATCTCAAAAATAGAGGGAGAAAGAGAGAGAGGAAGGGAAACCAAAAGCTATTCTTTGCAGAGAAAGCCAGGTAATAAAGGCAAAATAAATGCTAGAATTGAAAACTCTTTCTGCTTGAACCACCAAAGTAATAATGAATTTGGCAAGGAACATCAGTGGATAATAAAACCATTCTGTGAAATGTTGTTGGAGAACATTAGAGTCAGATGGTGACATAAATCATCCCACAGATAACTTATTAATTTGAAAGAGGGAGATAAAAGGACTTTACAATGAGGAACCTTGTCAGTCACTACATTTTAACAAAATATGCTAAACTGAGGCTTACTAAGGTGAGAAATCTCACATCAGGACCTCACCTAAGAAGATACAGCATCACCTAAGAATGCTCTTGCCAAAATATGTTCAATCCAAGGCAAAGCAAGCTTCCAGACCTCACTTTCATTTATGGAAAATACAGAGATTGAAGACTAAATAAAATGATACATGGATGAAATAATGAGAAGCAGACTGTGAGTCACTTTATACGATGAAAGGTTTGGACCGCCAAAAAAGTCAATGTTAAAGAAAATGTAGAGGGAATATTCCAGAATAAAAGAAGTTAAAGAAATATTAGAAGCAAATGAAATATGTGAACTTTGATGGCATACTGGTTAAAAAAAAATCTCAACTGTAAAATGTATATGGGGGACATTGGAACATTTCAATAAAGACTAAATCCTAGTTTATACTGTATATTATTGCAATAATTTTACTTAAGTGCATTAACAATATTGTTATAAAGTATGTCATCATTTTCAGAAGATACAGACTTAAGTATTTAGAGAACAGGTGCCATGATATCTTCAACATAATTAACAAGGTTTAGCAATTTTGTGAGAAATAGATATAAATAGAAAGAGAGAGGAAAAAATCAGTTGTGACAGCATGTTTACAATTATTGAACATAGGAGTAGGGCATGTGGGAATTCATTCTACTGTTTTTTCTAAATTGTCTGTACAAATGGAAATTTTCATAACATAAAGTTGAGAGAATTGCATATGTTTGAAATGTTAGAAAACAGACTTATAAATAACTCAAGTAATAAATCACAAAGGAAATTAGAAAAATACTTAGAACTGATTGATACCAAAACCAATACTGAGCAGTAAGAACAAGAAAAATACTGTTCCCTTGCAGGCTGGCATCCCCTAACAGAGGTTGGTTGCATGCAAAGCTCTAGAAAACTGCCCAGGCTCAGAACTTTAGGCCAACCAGGGTTCAGGTCCCAGTCCCAGAATTATGCCCAAGGAAGAACTGGTGCTTACCCAGCCATGATCATGGAAAAGGCAAGATAGGACTTGAGAATGGGTCCTCCCATATCATATTGCTATTGAGTCCCAGATCCTAATCCCAACAGTGTAAGAGCCAGTACTTTCCTAGTTTGTATACTCAAGACTTGGGTTCCCCCTCCCAGATTGTGACATCTGAGCCTTCCAGATTGCTGTGAGCAGCGCCGGGAGAGGATACGGATGTCAGAGACCTGCATTCCTGATCCTATCCTACCCGATGATTTTTTCCAAATGCGCCAGTCCTGCAGCCTGACATACATGCTGCTTGGCCATTACTTGCATGAAAGGTATTAAAATTTATGAGCTAGAGCTAATGCAATATTTAAAGGAAATGTATAGCTTGAGCAGATTGTATTAAAACAAAACCTGAGACAGAGGACCTTCAAGATGGCAGAGGAGTAAGACGTGGAGATCAACTTCCTCTTAACAAACACATCAAATATACATCTACACGTGGAACTACTCCTACAGAACACCTACTGAACACTGGCAAGACCTCAGACTTCCCCAAAGGCAAGAAAATTCCCACGTACCTGGGTAGGGCAAAAGAAAAAAGAAAAAATAGAGTTGAAAGAATAGGGACAGAACCTGCACCTCTGGGAGGGAGCTGTGAAGGAGGAAAAGCTTCCAAATAGTAGGAAGCCCCTTCACTGGTGGAGATGATGGGGGGAAGCTTCAGAGCCAAGAAGGAGAGTGAAGCAACAGGGGTGCAGAGGGCAAAGTGGAGAGATTCCTGCACAGAGGATTGGTGCTGTCCAGCACTCACCAACCTGAGAGGCTTGTCTGCTCACTGCCGGGGCAGGTGGGGGCTGAGAGCTGAGGCTCAGGCTTCGGGGTTCAGATCCCAGGGAGAGTACTGGGGTGGGCTGCATGAACACAGCCTGAAGCAGGCTAGTGCAGCACAGCTAACTGGGAGGGAGTCCGGGAAAAAGTTTGGAACTGTCTAAGAGTCAAGAGACAATTGTTTCAGGGTGTGTGAGGAGAGTAGATTCAGAACACCATCTAAATGAGCTTCAGAGATGGGCGCAAGCTGCAGCTATCAGTGTGGACACCAGAGATAGGTGTGAAATGCTAAGGCTTCTCCTGTACCCACCAAGAATACTGTGTGCAAGTGCAGGTCACTACCCACACCTCCTCTCCTGAGAGCCTGAGCAGCCTGCCACTGCCAGGGTCCTGTGATCCAGGGATAATTTCCCAGGAGAACACATAGCATGCCTCAGGGTGTTGCAATGTCACGCTGGTCTCTGGTGCCGCAGGCTTGCCTCACATTCTGTACCCATCCCTCCCCCTGGCCTGAGTGAGCCAGAGCCCCCTAATCAGCCGCTCCTTTAACTCCCTCCTGTCTGGATGAAGAACAGATGACAGAGGGTGACCTACATGCAGAGGCGGGGCCAAACTCAAAGCTGAACCCCAGGAGCTGTGCGAACAAAGAAAGGAAAGGGAAATTTCTCTGTGCAGCCTCAGGAGCAGTGGATTAAATCTCCACAATCAACTTGACGTACTCTGCATCTGTTGAATACTTGAATGACAAAGAATCATCCCACAATTGAGACAGTGGACTTTGGGAGCAACTTTAGACTTGGGGTTTGCTGTCTGTGACAGATTAGTTTCTGATTTTTATGTTTATCTTAGTATAGTTTTTAGCACTTGTTATCACTGGTGGATTTGTTTACTGGTTTCATTGCTCTTTTTTCTTATTACTTTTAAATTTTTTTATTACAATAAATTTTTTTATTTTAGTAACTTTATTTTATTTATTTATTTTTCTTTCTTTTTTTTTTTTTCCTCCTTTTATTCTAAGCCGTGTGACTGGCAGGGTCTTGGTGCACTGGCCGGGTGTCAGGCCTGAGCCTCTGAGGTGGAAGAGCTGATTTCAGGACATTGGACCACCAGAGATTTTCCAGCCACAAGTAATATCAATCAGCAAAAACTCTCCCAGAGATCTGCATCTCAACGTAAAGACCCAGCTCCACTCAACAGCCAGCAAGCTCCAGTGCTGGACACCACATGAAAAACAAATAGCAAGACAGGAACATAATGCCACCCATTAGCAGAGGGGGTGCCTAAAATCATACTAAGTTCATAGGCACCCCAAAACACACCACCTGACGTGGTGTTGCCCACCAGAAAGACAAGATCCAGCCTCATCCACCAGAACACAGGCACTAGTCCCATCCACCAGGAAGCCTACACAATCCACTGAAACAACCTTAACCACTGGGGACAGACACCAAAAACAACGGGAACTATGCACCTGCAGCCTGCAAAAATGAGACCCCAAACACAGTAAGTTAAGCAAAATGAGAAGACAGAGAAATACACAGCAGATGAAGAGGCAGAGTAAAAACCAGGCAGACCAAACAAGCAAAGAGGAAATAGGCAGTCTACTTGAAAAAGAATTCAGAGTAATGATAGTAAAGATGATCCAAAATCTTGGAAATAGAATGGAGAAACTACAAGAAATGTTTAACAAGGACCTAGAGGAGCTAAGGAGCAAACCAACAATGATGAAAACACAATAAATGAAATTAAAAATTCTCTAGAAGGAATCAATAGCAGAATAACTGAGGCAGAAGAACAGATAAGTGACCTGAAAGATAAAATAGTGGAAATAACTACTGCAGAGCCGAATAAAGAAAGAAGAATGAAAAGAATTGAGGACCTTCTCAGAGACCTCTAGGACAATATTAAACGCACCAATATACAAATTATAAGGGTCCCGGAAGAAGAAAAAAAGAACGGGACTAAGAAAATATTTGAAGAGCTTATAGTTGAAAACTTCCCTAATATGGGAAAGGAAATAGTTAATCAAGTCCAGGAAGCACAGAGAGTCCCATACAGAATAAATCAAAGGAGAAACATGCAAAGACATGTATTGATCAAACTATCAAAAACCAAATACTAAGAAAAAATATTAAAAGCAGCAAGGGAAAAGCAGCAAATAACACACAAGGGAATCCCCATAAGGTTAACAGCTGAACTTTTGGCAGAAACTCTGCAAGAAGGGAGTGGCAGGACATATTTAAAGTGACGAAAGGGAAAAACCTACAACCAAGATTACTCTACCCAGCAAGGATCTCAGTCAGATTTGATGGAGAAGTTAAAACCTTTACAGGCAAACCAAAGTTAAGAGAATTCAGCACAACCAAACCAGCTTTACAACAAATGCTAAAGGAACTTCTCTAGGCAGGAAACACAAGAGAAGGAAAAGACCTACAATAACAAAGCCCAAACAATTAAGGAAATGGTAATAGGAACATACATATCAATAATTACCATAAATATAAATGGATTAAATGCCCAAACCAAAAGACAAAGACTGGCTGAATGGATACAGAAACAAGACTGATATATATGCTGACTACAAGAGACCCGCTTCAGATCTAGGGAAACATACAGACTGAAAGTGAGGGGTTGGAAAAAGATATTCCATGCAAATGGAAATCAAAAGAAAGTTGGAGTAGCAATTCTCATATCAGACAAAATAGACTTTAAAATAAAGACTATTACAAGAGACAAAGAAGGACACTACATAATGATCAAGGAATCAATCCAAGAAGAAGACACAACAATTGTAAATATTTATGCACCCAATATAGGAGCACCTCAATACATAAGGCAAATGCTAAAAGCCATAAAAGAGGAAATCAACAGTAGCATAATCATAGTAGGGAACTTTTTTTTTTTGTGGTACGCGGGCCTCTAACTGTTGTGGCCTCTCCCGTTGTGGAGCACAGGCTCCGGACGCACAGACTCAGCGGCCATGGCTCACGGGCCCAGCTGCTCCATGGCATGTGGGATCTTCCTGGACCAGGGCAGGAACCCACCTCCCGTGCATCAGCTGGTGGACTCTCAACCACTGCACCAACAGGGAAGGCCCATAGTAGGGAACTTTAACAGCCCACTTTTACCAATGAACAGATCATCCAAAGAGAAAATAATAAGGAAATACAGGCTTTAAATGACACATAAAACAAGATGGACTTAATTGATGTTTATAGGGCATTCCATCCAAAAACAACAGAATACACTTTCTTCTCAAGTGCTCATGGAACGTTCTCCAGGATAGGTTATATCTTGGCTCACAAATCAGGCCTTGGTAAATTTAAGAAAATTGAAATTGTATCAAGTATCTTTTCTGACCACAATGCTATGATGGTAGATAACAATTACAGGAAAAACACTTTAAAAAATACAAACACATGGAGGCTAAACAATACACTACTAAATAAACAAGAGATCACTGAAGAAATCAGAGGGGAAATTAAAAAAACCTAAAAACATATGAAAATGAAAACACGATGAACCAAAACCTATGGGATACAGCAAAAGCAGTTGTAAGAGGGGAGTTTATAGCAATACAATCCTACCTCAAGAAACAGGAAAAATCTCAAATATAAACCAAACATTGCACCTTAAGCAATTAGAGAAAGAACCAAAACAACCCCAAGTTAACAGAAGGAAAGAAATCATAAAAATCAGATCAGAATAAATGAAAAAAAATGAAGGAAACAATAGCAAAGATCAATAAAACTAAAAGCTGGTTCTTTGAGAAGATAAACAAAACTGATAAAGCATTAGCCAGACCTATCAAGAAAAAAAAAAAGGGAAAAGACTCAAATCAACAGAATTAGAAATGAAAAAGGAGAAGTAACAACTGACACTGCAGAAATACAAAGAATCATGAGAGATTACTGCAAGCAATGATATGTCAATAAAATGGAAAATCTGAAAGAACTGGACAAATTCGTAGAAAAGCACAATCTTCTGAGACTGAACCAGGAAGAAATAGAAAATATAAACAGACCAATCTCAAACACTGAAATTGAAACTATGATTAAAAATCTTCCAACAAACAAAAGCCCAGGACCAGATGGCTTCACAGGCAAATTCTATCAAACAATTAGAAAAGAGCTAACACCTGTCCTTCTCAAACTCTTCCAAAATATAGCAGAGGGAGGAACACTCCCAAACTCATTCTACGAGGGCACCATCACCCTGATAACCAAACCAGACAAAGATGTCACAAAGAAAGAAAACTACAGGCCAATATCACTGATGAACATAGATGCAAAAATCCTCAACAAAATAGTAGCAAAGAGAATCCAACAGCACTTTGAAAGGATCATACACCATGATCAAGTGGGGTTTATTCCAGGAATGCATGGATTCTTCAATATATGCAAAGCAACTAATGTGATATACCATATTAACTAATTAAGGAATAAAAACCATGTGATAATCTCAATAGATGTAGAAAAAGCTTTTGACAACATTCAACACCAATTTATGATAAAAACTCTCCTGAAAGTAGGCATAGACGGAACTTACCTCAACATAATGAAGGCCATATATGACAAACCCACAGCCAACTTCATTTTCAATGGTGAAAAATTGAAACCATTTCCACTAAGATCAGGAACAAGACAAGATTGCCCACTCTCACCACTATTATTCAACATAGTTTTGGAAGTTTTAGTGACAGCAATCAGAGAAGAAAAAGAAATAAAAGTAATCCAAATCAGAAGAGTAAAAGTAAAACTGCCACTGGTTGCAGATGACATGACACTATACATAGAAAATCCTAAAGATGTTACCAGAAAACTACTCGGGCTAATCAATGAATTGGTAATGTAGCAGGATACAAAATTAATGCACAGAAATCTCTTGTATTCTTATACACTAAAGATGAAAAATCTGAAAGAGAAATTAAGGAAACACTCCAATTTACCACTGCAACAAAAAGAATAAAATACCTAGGAATAAACCTACCTAAGGAGACAAAAGACCTGTATGCAGAAAAGTATAAGACATTGGTGAAAGAAATTAAAGATGAGACAAACAGATGGAGAGATATACCATGTTGTTGTATTGGAAGAATCAACACTGTGAAAATGAATATACCACCCAAAGCACTCCACAGACTCAATGCAATCCCTATCAAACTACCAATGGCATTTTTCACAGAACTAGAATGAAAACTTTTACAGTTTTTATACAAACACAAAGGACCCCAAATAGCCAAAGCAATCTTGAGAAAGAAAAACAGAGCTGGAGGAATCAGGCTTCCTGTCTTTAGACTATACTACAAAGCTACAGTAATCAAGACAATATGATACTGGCACAAAAACAGAAATATAGATCAATGGAACAGGATAGAAAGCCAAGAGATAAACCCATGCACATATGGTCACCTTATTTATTTTTTTCTTTTTTTGCAGTACGTGGGCCTCTCACTGTTGTGGCCTCTCCCGTTGCGGAGCACAGGCTCCAGACACGCAGGTTCAGCGGCCATGGCTCATGGGTCCAACCGCTCCATGGCATGTGGGATCTTCCCAGACCAGGACACGAACCCATGTCCCCTGCATTGGCAGGCGGACTCTCAACCACTACGCCACCAGGGAAGCCCCGGTCACCTTATTTTTGATAAAGGAGGTAAGAATATACAGTGGAGAAAAGATGGCCTCTTCAATATTTGGAGCTGGGAAAACCAGACAGTTGCATGTAAAAGAATGAAATTAGAACACTCCCTAACACCACACACAAAAATAAACTCAAAATAGATTAAAGATCTAAATGCAAGACCACACACTATAAAACTCTTAGAGGAAAACATAGGCAGAACACTCTATGACATAAATCACAGCAAGATCCTTTTTTGACCCACCTCCTAGACAAATGGAAATAAAAACAAAAATAAACAAAAGGGACCTAATGAAACTTAAAATCTTTTGCACAGCAAAGGAAACCATAAACAAAATGCAAAGACAGCACTCAGAATGGGAGAAAATAGTTGCACATGGGTCAATGGACAAAATACTAATCTTCAAAATAAACAAGCAGCTCAATATCATAAAAACAAAGAACCCAATCCAAAAATGGGCAGAAGAGCTAATAGACAGTTCTCCAAAGAAGATATACAGATTGCCAACAAACATATAAAGGATGCTCAACATCACTAATCATTAGAGAAATGCAAATCAAAACCACAATGAGGTATCACCTCATACCGGTCAGAACGTCCATCATAAAAAATCTAGAAACAATAAATGCTGGAGAGGGTGTGGAGAAAAGGGAACCCTCTTGCACTATTGGTGGGAATGTAAATTGTTACAGCCACTATGGAGAACAGTTTGGAGGTTCCTTAAAAAACTAATAATAGAACTACCATACAACCCAGCAATCCCACTACTGGGCATTTACCTTTAGAAAACCATAATTCAAAAATAGTCATGTACCACAATGTTCATTGCAGCTCTATTTACAATAGCCCAGGACATGGAAGCTACCTAAGTGTCCATCAGCAGATGAATGGATAAAGGAGATGTGGCACATATATACAATGGGTATTAGCCATAAAAAGAAATGGAACTGAGTTATTTGTAGTGAGATGGATGAACCTAGAGTCTGTCATACAGAGTGAAATAAGTGAGAAAGAGGAAAACAAATACCGTAGGCTAACACATATACATGGTATTTAAAAACAAATGTTTCTGAAGAACCTAGGGGCAGGACAGGAATAAAGACAAAGGCATAGAGAATCGACTTGTGGACATGGGGGGGGGAAGGGTAAGCTGGGACGAAGTGAGACAGTGACATTGCCATATATACACTACCAAATGTAAAATAGATAGCTAGTGGGAAGCAGTGGCATAGCACAGGGAGATCAGCTCGGTGCTTTGTGACCACCTAGAGGGGTGGGACAGGGAGTGTGGGAGGGAGGCACAAGAGGGACGGGATATGGGAAATTTGTATACATATTGCTGATTCACTTTGTTATACAGCCGAAACTAACACAACATTGTAAAGCAATTATACTCCAATAAAGATGTTTTAAAAAATTAAGAAAATAGATAAAATAAAATATGTTTCCAAAAGAACCCCCCCAAAACTTGATAATTAATGATTTAGACAAAACAAATTACCAAATCATAGAAAAGAGAAACAAAATAAACACAGAAAAGTAGACAAAAGGGAAATAAGATGAGAGAAGAAATGAATAAACACAAAACATCAATATACTATAGGGGATTAACACTGTCAAAATTATTTCCTTGAGAAGAATAATAAAATATAAGACCCCTCCAAGAGTGATTTAAAAAAGGAGAGTCACAATAAGAAATTATTATAATACTATTTATAAATGTAGTGCAAATTACTTATAGAACATTTTTTAAAAATTCCACACCAATAAAATTGACAAGTTACATAGATGGGCAAATCCTTTGAAAAGTATGATGTATCGAGGTCACTTAAGAAGAAATATTTAAAAGCAGCATCATATTATAGCCTTTAAATAAGTCAAATCATCAGTCACAGATTCTCCCACAAATACAGTCCAGGTGATATTAGGAAGTTCTGTTAAATATTCAAGAGACAAACAATTTGAATATTATGTGAAATATTTCAGAAAAATTTTAAAGGTACAAAATTCTTTATCCAATCTTAATAGGTGCAGAAGAAACATTTGATAAAATTTGACAACTACTTATGACAAATCTCTTAACAAACTGAGAATGGAAGTGGATCCATAATAAATCTACAGCAAACAGCTGAGCCAATGATGAAACATGAAAAGCACTCCTTTTAAAATCAGAAATAAAATAAAATGACTGCCATTATCCCTCCTATTCCAGAGAAAACTGAAGGGCCTGGATAATTCAATAAGACATAAAGAAACAAAACATACAGAGAGTGAAAAGTAAGAAGCAAAACTTTCAATATTGGAAAAAGATATGATTACTTATATAGTGAAACCTCCACTAAAAAGTAAGTACAAATTATTAAAATTCACAAGAGTTTAGACAGATTGCTTAATATATAAAAATAAGGCAACTGCATTTTATTCAATAGGAAAAAATAATCAGAAAATTCAATTTTAAGTAAAGCAGCATTTATCAGAGCAACATAGAGTAAGATGATTAAGAATAAATCTAATGTAGGATGTGCAAGACCATTTTGTGTAAAATTATAAAATTTTATTAAAGTACATTTAAAAGACAAACAGAGAGGCTAAGCCACAATACCCTAAATATGTTGGTTCTTCCCAGTTGAATTCAATGCAATTCCAATAAATAATCCAATCTTTCTTTTTCATGAATCTTAATAATTCTCAAATTTATATCAAAGAACAAAGAACCAAGATTAACAAGATATCCCCAAAGAAGAAGAATAAACTGGAAGAAATTTCCCTATCAATAATCAAGACCCTTATGAAACTTATAGTCATAACAAAAATGCATTATTTGTGCAGTAATATACAAATGGGTCATTGGAAAATAGCCTCAAAGCACACACACACACACACATATATACACACATAAGCACACACACACACACACAGAATCTGGTATATGACAGTGGAATTGGAGATCAGTGGGGAAAGATAGATTATCTAATAAATGATGCTGGGATAACTAAATTATCTATGTGAAGATATAAAATTGGGCTTCTACCATATATCATACACAATTAAGGTTTAAGTCAGATTTCTAGTACTTATATATTAACTCATTTTAAACTCAAACCACAGTCTGATAGAGGTTATAATTATCCTTACTTTACAAATGATAAGTTAAGAAATAGAGTGCTCTAGTAACTTGTCCAGGATGAAATTTGTTCAGGTAAGAATTTGCATTGGCTGAAATTTACCAATTAAGTGATAAGAATGGTGACTCAAAACTCAGATGGCTTGATTTTAAAATCATTGCTCTTAATCACACTGTGTTCCATCAATTCCAGAGAGATTAAGAACTTAAATGGAAAAATCTAACTTTATAACTTTTAGAAAAAATATATAGAAATATCTTCATGATACTGAGGTTGTAAAGAATTTCTAAATGAAATGCAAAAAGCACACATCTTAGAGGAAAAATGATGAATTCACCAGCAATAAACTTCAGTTCATCAAAGATACTTTAAAGAGATAAAAACATGAGCCATACAACTGAGAGATGATATGTGCAACATTTATAGCCCAAAAAGGATTAGTATTCAGATTTTTTTTTTTTTCGGTACACGGGCCTCTCACTGTTGTGACCTCTCCTGTTGTGGAGCACAGGCTCCAGACATGCAGGCTCAGCAGCCATGGCTCACGGGCCTAGCAGCTCCATGGCATGTGGGATCTTCCCAGACCGGGACACGAACCCGTGTCCCCTGCATTGGCATGTGGACTCTCAACCACTGAGCCACCAGGGAAGCCCCAGATTTTTAAAATATAATTTAATTATCCTTTATTGAAAGAAAAATACATAGAAAGAAAGACATTTACTAAATCAAAGTCAAATCAATACTATTTGATGAGTGCTTATAATATAATAAGACAAGACCTGGTGATACCTTAATAAAAAACAAAGAAACCCATATAAGGCAAAATAGATGAATAGTTATTCATTCAATTGTATTTTTATTCTGTTGACCAAAAGGGGAAAATGTTTGTTTTGCTTTATGCATATGGTTATCTAAAGTTCTATATTCAAAGTTATAAACTTCTATGGATAAGAAGGGCTTAATAACACTTTGTTATAATAGGTATTTTATGAATGTTCATGATCATGGTTTACCAATATATCTCATATTTTTTCACTTTGTTTATAGCTTTATCCAAGATGCATAATAAATCCTTTAGTATTTCTTTTTATTTTTCTTGTGCATGGCTCTGCACTGATTTATTTTATTTTACTTTAAAACTCTTTTGAGACAATAATGAAAAGACAAAACATCCCATTTCAATGAACAAAAGGTATAATAGTCATTTCTTGTATAAGAATTTCATAAAAGAAGAACCAAGAGTTGTCAAAACACTCAAACTCAATATGCTGCAACCCATTAGTAGTCAGGAAAATGCAAAGTAAAGCCAAGATTAGATTCCACTCCATATCCACTAAATTGGTAAAAATTAAGAAGATCTATAATATTTAGTGTTGGCGAGGATGCAGAGTGAGAAATACTCTATACACTGCTGATCAGAATATAACTTTGACAAACTACTTTAGGTACAACTTGCACTGCCCAATAAAGGGAAAAATACACACATTGCTCTACGCAGCAATTCCACTCCTAAGCCGTATACAGGAATGCTGTTGGCAGCATTGCTTGGAATCACACAAAAATTTTCTTTTAAACACACAAAGGTTTTTCAAATATGGAGCAGATGTATAAACTTAGATATATTCATGCAATTAAATATCATCTAGCAGTGGAAATAAAATAGATACATCTATGCATCAACATGAATGGATCTCAAAAATTCAAATTTAGTGGAAAAAACAAATATAAAAGAACACATACAGCATGATTCCATTTATTAAAGATCAAAAACAGACAAAACTTATCAATGTGCTGCTTGGGAATACATACATAAGTATATAGTGAAACTGTAAGTGAAGTCAGGGAATGATGAACACAAAGATAAAATGATGGTCATGCCTGTGGGGGCCACAGGAATATGTACTGGGGGAAGGTGCACAAGAATACAGAGGTTCCTGGATTGATATCTTTTTAAACTGCATGGTGGGCACCAACGTGATTATTTTATCATTATTCCCCAAACTATATACCTACACAATATATACGTTTAAAAATGTGTGATATACATTTAAAGTGTATGATTAATATTTAAAAGTTTTTAAAAAGGAATGTAAAACATAAAACAAGTCTGGATGGAGGCAAAGAAAGCTGTTAAGAGCTTGTTATTGTTTTCATGTGTATTTAGGGTCAGAAGAGAGTTCCACATTTTTTTTCTTTGCTTTTGTATCATTTTTTCCCCCACAATCCCAGATTAGTTTTAGATTTAAAAATAAGAACAATAATGCTTCAATAGGAATGTTTGTCTATGGTTAGGATAAATTCTACAGCATTTCACGAAAGAGTAAGTTAAACAAAACTGAAGCAAAAATGTCCTTCACTGGGTGAATGAATAAACAAACAGTGGTGCATCCATTGGGAACACTACTCAACAATGAAAAGGAACTGATAGATATTGATATGTGCAACAACTCAAGAGCATCATTTTGAGTAAAAGAAACCAGTCTCAAGAGGTTACAAAATACATGATTCCATTTTTATGATATTCTCAAAAATTTTAAATTATAGTGAACTACAGTAGAGAACAGAACAGTGGTTGCCAGGGAGAAAGGGTGGAAGAAGTGAGGGGACTTTTAAGGGAGGTGGAACTATCTGTAAACAGACTATGGTAGTGGTTTTCTAATACATGTGTTAAAAATCATGCAACCATTTGTTTATTTTTGTTTTTATGTCCATTTCTCTGGGAGGTGGGTCAAAAAGGATCTTGCTGTGATTTATGTCATAGAGTATTCTGCCTGTTTTCCTATAAGAGTTTTATAGTATCTGACCTTACATTTAGATGTTTAATCCATTTTGAATTTATTTTTATGTATGATGTTAGGAAGTGTTCTAATTTCATTCTTTTACATATAGCTGTCCAGTTTTCCCAGCAACACTCATTTAAGATGCTGTGTTTTCTCCCTTGTATATTCTTGCCTCGTGTATCAAAGATAAGGTGACCATATGTGCGTGGGTTTATTTCTGGGCTTTCTATTCTGTTCCATTGATCTATATTTCTGTTTCTGTGCCAGTACCATACTGTCTTGATTACTGTAGCTTTGTAGTATAGTCTGAAGTCAGGGAGCCTGATTCCTCCAGTTCCATTTTTCTTTGTCAAGATTGCTTTGGCTATTAGGGATCTAGTGAAACTTAGAAGCTTTTGCACAGCAAAGGAAACCATAAACAAGATGAAAAGACAACCCTCAGAATGGGAGAAAATATTTGCAAATGAAGCAACTGACAAAGGAGTAATCTCCAAAATATATAAGCAGCTCAATATCAAAAGAACAAAAAACCCAATCCAAAAAAGGGCAGAAGACCTAAATAGACATTTCTTCAAAGAAGATATACAGATTGCCAACAAACACACGAAAGGATGCTCAACATCACTAATCATTCAAGAAATGCAAATCAAAAGCACAATGAGGTATCACCTCACACCAGTCAGAATGGTCATCATCAAAAAATCTACAAACAATAAATGCTGGAGAGGGTGTGGAGAAAAGGGAACCCTCTTGCACTGTTGGTGGGAATGTGAATTGATACAGCCACTATAGAGAACAGTATGAAAGTTCCTTAAAAAACTAAAAATAGAACTATCATATGACCCAGCAATCCCACTACTGGACATTTACCCTGAGGAAACCATAATTCAAAAAGGGACATGTACCACAATGTTCATTGCAACACTATTTACAATAACCAGAACATGGAAGCAATCTAAGTGTCCATTGACAGATGAATGGATAAAGAAGATGTGGCATATATATTCAATGGAATATCACTCAGCCATAAAAAGAAACGAAACTGAGTTTTTTGTAGTGAGGTGGATGAACCTAGTGTCTGTCATACAGAGTGAAGTAAGTCAGAAAGAGAAAAACAAATACCATATGCTAACACATATATATGGAATCTGAAACAAACTTGGTTCTGATGAATCTAGGGGCAAGACAGGAATAAAAACACAGACATAGAGAATGGACTTGGAGACACTGGGAGGGGGAAGGGTAAACTGGGATGAAGTGAGAGAGTAGCATGGACATAAATACCCTACCAAATGTAAAATAGATAGCTAGTGGGTAGCACAACACAGGAAGATCAGCTCAATGCTTTGTGACTGCCTTGAGGGATGGGATAGGGAGGGTGGGAGGGAGACGCAAAAGGGAGGAGATATGGGGGTATATGTATATATACTGATTCACTTTGTTATGCAGCAGAAACTAACACAACATTGTAAAGCACTTATACTCCAATAAAGATGTTAAAAGAAAAAGTAAAGGTTTGATTTGATTCAAAAAAAAAAATTCATGCAACCATACATCACCCGACACACACACTCACACACACACCCACACACGTTAATTTTACTATATAATTAGAAGAAAGGGAGGGAAAGAGAGAGACAGATAGACAGAGGGATCGAGGGGGAAAAAATCTATGTTTAAGTGCAATCCAGAAAAGACAAAAACTCTAATTCAAAAAGATACATGCACCCCAATGTTCATAGCAGCACTATATATAATAACAAGACAAGGAAGCAACTTCAGTGTCCATCAACAGATAAATGGATAAAGAAGATATGATATATATGTGATGGAATGTTAGCCATAAAATGAATGAAATAATGCCATTTTCAGCAACATGGGTAGGTCTAGAGATTATCATACTAAGTGAATTAAGTTGGACAGATAAAGACAAATATCATATGATATCACCTATATGTAGACTGTAAAAAACTGATACAAATGAACTTACTTATAAAACAGAAATAGACTCATAGACTAGAAAACAAACTGATAATTACCAAAGGGGAAAGCAGGGGTGGGGATAAATTAAGAGTTTGGGATTAACAGATACACACTACTATACATAAAATAGATAAACAACAAGGACCTACTGTATAGCACAGGGAACTATATTCAATATCTTGTAATAACTTATAATGTAAAAGAATCTGAAAAATAATATGTATGAAGTCTAAATAAAGTCTGCAGTGTCATTAATAGTAGTGTACTGATTTTAATTTCTTAGTCTTCACAGATGAACCACAGGAACGTAAGATGTTAACATTAGTAGAAACTGGGTAAAGGGTATAGAGAAACTCTGTGTTACCCTTGTAACTGTTCAGTAAACCTAAAATTATCCCCCCCAATTATTTAGTTTTTAAAAATCCAAAGAAAAGTGTAGATGCTCTAATTTTTATTTTAAAAAGTGGAGAGAGGAACATATCTGTGTACTTATTTGTATGGTCCATAAGTATCTCTGGAGAAAAGAAACAGAGGAAACAATACTGGTTGTTTCTACAGTTGGGGAAGTTGATCTTTAGAGGACAGAGTGTGAGAGCTTTTTAATTATGTACTTTTATTGGTATTTTCAAATTTGAATCATGTGAAAATGTTCACTATTTTAAAATTAAATTAAATTAAAAAAAATTCCCAGGTGTTGAATTGGTTGGCCAAAGTTGTGTGTCATTTACACTTTGATACCCACAGTCAGATTGCCTGGGGAGATTTTTCTCCTGAATGATAAGGAAATAGCCCCAGGTTCATTTCCACTAGTTTCCTTAGTTCACAGTAACAGTTGTGAATTCATTATTAATCTTCAATTGTTTCAATGCTTCTAGCAGCTTCTAATCTCTGAAATCTGAACCATACCCAGCTCAGGGCAGCCCTGTCAGGGCACTCAGGTTGCAGAAATAGAACTCTCCTAGGAGGGAGTTATGATTTGAGGACACCAATGAGACTGCTATATTATAGGATAAAGATCGTCTGCCCCTGTAGATGGCATTTGTCATTGACTAGCAACATCCACAGAGAAAGAGAATCACTAACCCTATTAGGTGCTTCTATGAAAACAATGGACTCTCCCTGCAGAAGCTACAAAGGGGAAGAAGTCAGTGGGGGGAATCTGGCCTTGCAATCAGCAGTCCTTTCTGCAGGAGATGGGAGGGGCAGTTTTCTCCCCTAGTGGGAAAATCATTTAGTAAACGTCCTGTGTCTGTGACACCAATTCATAGTCACATTCACCTTAGAAAAAGGAGAAAGAAAAAAAATCCTGGTGGTTATCTTCTAAAGTGGTTTTATTATTCCGTTTTTAAATCTTCACTTTTGACAGAGCCATCCATAAGTTTCAAGTGCCAGAGAGTGACTAAATAGCCTTTAAATACCTTTTCCTTATCTCTAAAAGTGGAATATAAATGAGACATTTCTTTGCTGCTTATAAAGCAACCCAGACTTCAGTTCTTCTATTGGGAATTGATTGCACACCCACTGGGGGTTTTATTCAAAGGGATCAGGGAATCATTCCTTCAGTTCTAATAATACGTGTTTCTGTGTTTCTCACTCTGCCGGGTGGCTGCCCATGGCTGTGCTGATTGCGCATTGGCAAAATGCCAGGGAGAGACCTTCACAAAGACTAGGATATGAATAACACCCCCTAGAGTTGTGGAAAATTCCATTCCTGCTACCTGTGTGCATTGTCTGAGAACAGACAGTGAAAGGAATATGAAAGAAGCCTGCCGTAGATGTCACGTTTCATATTCCATGGATGACGTGAATGGATATTGCACCCTAAAGCATAAAGCTCTTCCAAAGGCAAAAGCTGTCAGAGCAAGTGTCCATTGATCCGATGGAAATGGAGAGGCACAGTGTGATTCAATGTAAGTATAAGTTTTATACCTTTGATTTCTTTCAAAGTTTATATATTTTTCAAAAGCAGTTTCTCACTCTGCTTTCAGGATTCCTATGCAGAAGATACAAAACAAAGATTTCATTTGTTAGTTCGCCATTACTGAAAAAAGAGAATCACCTAGCTTGCCACAAGAAGTTTTCAGTGATTGTGACAAAACGGACTTTGCTCAAATCATCTGGGATACAAGAAGCCCTGTGCAGCAGAGGAATAGATGTAACCAAGGGTGAATGTGGAAGGTGGGGTGCAACTTGCTGATGGGCCAGGCATCTTGTTGCGCTGTGCTTGGAGGAGTGTTTATAGAAGGAGGAGCTTTTGAAAGGATATATAACATTGAAAGGGATACAGAGAGAAGAGAGAAGCAGAACATATAGGGAGAGGATAGAGGATCTTTTCAGAGAAATTCCAGAACAGAGGTTAACTAGTAATATCCTCAGGGATAACCAGGCTACCTGTAAAGGTATGAATTTAGCCTGAATCCAAACGGGGACTTTGAAAGGAAAAAGGACCCTGTGTTCTTTGTCACAAGCAACAGAGACAGGTTCTAACTAAAAAGTAATGAATAAGAGACTACTGGGCAGGAAGGGAGGCTGTAAGACCAGGCTTGGAAGATGGGCAGGACACCTGGACATCAGAGGTAGAGTCAAGGGCACATGCAAGGGGCAGACTGGCTAGAATAATATCACTAGCACCACTGACATGGTCACTAAGTGCTTCCAGGGCTTCACTCTTGACCCCATGACTTCTACTATGAATATTTGGGCAACAATCCCTGTGTTTTTGTGTCAGTCATTTAAGCATCACAGTCCCAGGTGGAAGCATCCAACTGGCCAATCTGGACTATGTGCCCATGTTCTAGTTGCCAGGGGACAGCCAAAGAGAGAAACTGGCTCCTAGTTTGGATAACTTTAGGAAGAGGCAAGGCTCTGCCTCCCAGCAAGACTCTCTGTCAGTGTCAGGGATTTTCTGAATAGGAAAATATTGGTTGTTTGATAGGCAAAACAAACAAATCGGTAAGCAAACTAATGCCCATAAAGACCTTCATTACTTTGTAGAAGAATAGGAGACAGGGACATGGAGGATGGGAAAGAGTTGAAGGAAAAGAGGTGGAAAGAAGTAATATGAAAAACCTAGACCAGAGAAAAGAATTGAGATGATGACTTTTAAAGATTCTGTAGGCTGCTTAAAAGAGAGGCAAAATCAAACCTTAACTGAGGAGGTCTTATCTTGGACTCTACCCTGGTCCCCAAGAGCAGAGTCTAGAACAGGGCTTGCATGTATTTAGTTCATTTGAAGAAGTGACCAGAGAAGTAGAATGGGGACCTGGGAAGAGTAAAAGAGAGAAGGAGAAAAAAAGGTGTAGACCTGATGGGTCTATGCTATGGGCAGCTAAGCTCACTCCCAAGTACACACTTTGAGGAGCTGAGTAGAATTACTCACCCAAATGATGTAACAGAGTGGCAGTCATCCACCTGCTCCAGTCTCCCACTGGCCAAGATCATCCTATGGACACTAACTCCCTTGCATTTATGAATTCTGGAAGCTTCCTGTTAGGAATCTCATACTACAGAGACCAGAAAGCAAAACGAATAGGGTAGAGCTGAAGTAGAATCCTGCAATAAGGATAGTCTATGGCAACAGTGATCACCAGGGGAGCTGTTCCTCTGTTGGCTGCTCTGTTTAGGCAGAGCCCATTCAATCATTATAATAGAGAGGGGAATAAAAGATCTTGGTTTCTAGAACTTTCTAACATGGACTGTGGCCCTCTGGTCATCATGGGCACCAGATACATTTCTTAGATGAGGTAATCCCATTCTGACTTCACAAAATTGAACGTGGGAAGACATAAAGCCAATATATATTTGTTCCATCTCTAAGAAAGGATACTATGGAATCTACCTATAGAGCCTAGTGTGGGGGATGAAGCTCTTTTTGTGAGCAAACCTCAGCCACAAGCAGATTCATAAATGGTTCTGGCAGTGCAGACACTGCACACTTAGAACATTAAAGAAAGAGATTGTTAACAAGCCCATAAAGAAGACTGTGTAGAAAGGGTCAGGGATGGAGGTGGAGATATAGGAGAAGTGTGTCCTGGAACCCAGGGGGAGGAGGGCTTCAAAAATCAGTCAAGTGCCAGATGCTGCTGGTTCCTTGGATTTGTGGAACCATCTGTTCTTCATGGAGTCCTTTCCTCTGTTCACTCAATGCCATCAGATGCATGCAGCCCCTCCCATGCCAGTGTGGCCTTCTACTGTCCTTCATTCATAGATAGTCAAGTGAGAAAGATGAAACATAGCGGATAATTCAACATCTCCAAGGAATAAGCAACAGCTGACATTTGCCTAGCTTTTGAGAAAGATATTGTCCCTTCTTTTGTTCTCACTGTTTATTATAACCCCTTCTCTCTAGGACATAGGTAGGAGTCTTTCCAGAGTGGACTGTAGGACAGTCTAAATAACCCACACAATGCTGGTCTCAAAATTAATTTTTCCCAGTGACTAACCTTGTTATCTTGGAGTATGATTGTGCATCTCAATTTTTTCCTTACTCAGTGAATTATTCTCCACAAGTCTCTGCAAGCTGAGAGATCTTACCAAACAGATCCCCAGACAAAGCTTGAAAACATAAGTATTTAGAGGGAATACTCAGTAGTGAACCACCAATGGGACCCATGTTGCACAATGAGTACTTAGTCCAGTGCATACACTCACTTTATATAAGCCTTCTTTTTTTAAATAAGGAGAGGAGAGGGAATGTGGCTAGGATTTAAATGGTAATGCAATGATTCCTCTAGGCATGGATTGAATGGCAAAAACAAGGTGTATAGCTTCTGGGTGAATGTACCTGAGTGCTATGTTACTACAAAGGAGCAGGAGCAGAGGGAAGATGAGGGGAAAGAAGGAAAATATCTGAAAGAAACAGAACTGGACAAGCTTACCTTTCCTCTAATGTTACTCATAAGAATAGAGTTCATGAAGAATAAGTTTCTTCTTCCACACACCAAAATGTAATTATTTCTTCAAATTGTTCAGATCTCAGAAATTGAACAGCATGCTTTTCAATGACACTTTTCCTAAAAGAGCACTATCATGTTTCGTAAACCCACTGACTGGCAGCATGCATTATTCATCAGGTCTGGAAAGAGCCTAATCATCCATTCTATTGTTAATAGCCTGTAAATAGTTGCTTTTGACAAGAACATTTAACATCAGCAAGAAGGAGGTTCAAGGAGCGAAGAAGGCACAAAACTTGAAATAAGAGGGTCAAGAAACAGTTAGGAGCTTACTTACTATGGTAGCTGGAAGCTGCTGCTAGAAAGGCAGCCTCGCAGCCTAAAGCTCATGGCAGATCAGGTGAACGGTGTCCTTGAACGACTGGAGAGAGACAGTCAACCATCCCCATGATAGAAAATGAGACTATGTCTGTAGTGATGCCTCCTGGGGGAACAGGTACAAAGGCCACTCATGGTATTGGGTAGAGATATCCCTAGGCTTCATCTCATGCTCTCTCTGGGCACACCCCTCCCTCTTTGCTCCTCTATCCCTCTTGCATCCCTGGGGCTTCGCAAGAGCAGACTGTCTTTCCCTTTTGAGTTTCTCCATAACCTCCAGCATCTTATTCATGTTCAGTAGAATGCAGAGGAAAGGGATTACCTGGTTTTTCTTCAGAGCTGTCGTTGGTCAGTCTCTCTCAGAAAAGGTGTTTCTGAGTCTCAGTTTCCACTTTTGGTCCAGGGGATAAATAATACCGACCTCTCAAGATGGGCATGATGCCTGAATGAGAAAAAGCAGGTAAAATTTCTGATAGCATGCTCATTACTTATTAATATGCTCATCACATATTAGGAATGCATTTGGTTCTTAATCAGTTAGTATCCTTGCCCTTTTCCCTCATCAGCGAGTCAGAAATCACACGTGTTTTGGAGGCTGGTGGTGAAGGTTAGAGGAGATGATGTTTGAGAGAGCAACACAGGGTTTTGTCTATGTGGAGTAAGTTTTTTTTCTTAAATAAAGTCTAGACCTTTGTTAAGAATAGTGTTTTCTATATTTATTTCTCTAAAAATGGAAGAAGCCCATGACTGGATATATGGAATTAACATATGGCACACAAAGCCCTGGTGAAAGAGCAAAGAAGTAAGTAAGCAGCATTTCCCGAACATTACCCATCTGCAGACAGTTTTAACAAATTCATTCATGTTTCCCTGGAATGTGGCTCCTGCCTGCAGGTTGTCAGACTTCCAGCCCCTCACACAGCCTCTCCTCTTTGTTTTCTGGAGGTCCTTGGATTGTTCCATAAGTACTCACAAATCATCCTCTGTTCTGTCCCAGGCTTCTTGCTGATGTCATTTCCCGAGAATCTAGGGTCTTTCTTGAGAGAACTGACTTTCATAATAAATTTTCCATCCCCTTGGACCTCCCAAAGTCACCAATACAAATAGTGATTTATTTCCCCTGGTTTTTGCCATATGGGAGACAAGATGTTTCCAAGAAGGTAGAATACTTTCTTCCCAACTCCTTTGTCTCCTGGATCTTGCTGTGCCCCAAGTCTCAAAGGGACCCAAGGGAAAAGTGTTTACCTCAGTCTCCTGTCTGCCTCCTTCCAAAGAGCCCAGCCTCAGTCCAAGGAGATCTTCCTGAAAACACTGAGTATACAGGGGTCTCCACTTCCCAGCACTGCCCCACTCCACTCCCCCATCTTTGTCTTCAGGCACCTATGAATGAAGCTCCTCTCAGGGCCCCCTTCCTTCCACATTATGCAAACAAATCCAAATTCATGCAAATGCCACCAGCTCACAAATGTTTGAACACCCTTCTGCTACAACCACAGAACACACACACACACACACATACACACACACACACACTTTATTTAAACCCACAAGATAAAAACTGATTCACATTCACACAGGGAGATTCTTCCTGTTACTCATTTTCACCTTCTTTGCTCTTAAAAAGTAATTCAAGTGAAGAGTCTCTCTCCTCCCATACATGGCTGGGACATTTTAAATAAAGCAAAGTTAATTCTATACAATCTAATTTAGTTTCAAAGTAATAGCTACTTAACCCTCTTTTCTTATTGTTGGCTTCCCAGATAGCAGATATGGATGCCTTGAAATGACTCTATCCAGTGAATCAACTCCAGGGAGTAGTTGTGACATGTCTAATGGGGACAGTCCAGATCTGCAGTGTAGACAGACAATCTGCTCCTTCCAATCTACTTTTTTTTTCCAGCTAAACCAAGCAAAAGCAGGCTTGGTGCCCATTTGACTCAAAATGCTGCCGTATCGTGGATCTAGCAACCAAACTTAATTGGAGCTGAATGGCTCCCTATGGAGATAAAACCAAGGGAAAGTCAGAAAGCAAAAATTATAGGATTTATATTCATTTGCTTAATCACCACTCCCAGCTCCTTGGTGCATGAAAGTATCAATAATAGACATCTAATTGTATTCCTGTCTGTATTTGTATTCACAGCTTTATCTTACTCTTCACCTGCATTATATTTCAATTCACCATTTCTTTCCTTGCAGTACCTGCACGGTGAGAAGGTCTCTCCCTGATCTCCTCTCAAGGTTGCATCGGATCATTTAGATGAAGAGCACTCTATGAAACGAAGTTAGGGGCTGTGTACTGCACATCTGTATTTTTTCTCCAAACAGCTCACATTTTGCTCTTTATGACACCTTCAGTTTCAGTAATTGGAGGATATTTCTTTTTTAAAAAAGGGGGAGTCGTAATCTGCCTTTTAGAGGGAAAAACTGCCTCTGGAAAGCTTTTACAATAAAAATAATAGAATAACAGAGATCTGAGATGAGAAAGATAAATGTGCTTATTTGGTCCTCCGTCTGAGGCAAAATGCTATTTAATTCCTTAGGAATCTCAAATGTTGGGGCCTGTGTCCTTGGCTTTCATAAACAATTTCTCAGTTAACTAGTGAACATATATTGGAAAATGACATTTTTTATTGTGGTGCAATGTACATAACATAAAATTTATTATTTTAACCTTTTTTTTTGCGGTACGCGGGCCTCTCACTGCTGTGGCCTCTCCCGTTGCAGAGCACAGGTTCCGGACGCGCAGGCTCAGCGGCCATGGCTCACGGGCCCAGCCGCTCCACGGCATGTGAGATCTTCCCAGACCGGGGCACAAACCCGTGTCCCCCACATCGGCAGGTGGACTCTCAACCACTGTGCCACCAGGGAAGCCCTATTTTAACCAGTTTTAAGTGTACAGCTCAACAACATTAAGTACCTCCACATTGTCGTGCAAACATCACCACCATCCATCTCCAGAACATTTTTTTCTTCCCCAACTGAAATTCTGTACCCATTAAACAATAACTCTCCATTTCTCCCCTACCCAGCCCCTGGCAGCCACCATTCTATTTTCTGTCTCTATGAATTTGACTATTCTAGGTACCTCATATAAGTGGATTTATGCAGTATTTGTCTTTTTGTGTGTCTGGCTTAGTTCAAACATCACAATTTTTAACTTGAGGGCAACAGAGGTAGTTTGTCAAGGAGATAGTTGACATTTTTAAAGATACAGCCCTGGGTTTAAATTCCACCTCTGCAGCTTAATACCTCTGTATTCTCAGGGAAATTCCTCTAAACATGTTTCTTTATCATCCCCAGATGATGGTATTGATAATGCAGGGTTGTGTGACTATCAGGAAGATATGTATGTCCACAGTATGGCATAGGATATAGAGTGAATACTCAGTAGACATTATTTCTTATTCCAGCTACTAAGCCTAAGAAATTTGAGATAAATCTGAATGTCTAACTTCCATGTTAAACTAACACTTCTGTGCTTATCAGAAATACACTGAAATTGATGTTCTTTAAAATGAGAATAAATATCTTCTCCAAAGTTTATTGTGGTAATAAAATTAGATTAAATATGAGAGTTCGATATATAAAATTCAATAACAGTTGGTCCAACTCAATAGGAGGGGTTCTAGAATGGCATCAGATGATCTCTGATCCAAATGATGAAAGTGATACAGTTGTCGGCATCCCCAAGACCAGAGGGAAGAAAAGATGATGCAGCATTCGTAGCTTAAAAGGAGAGGGGTATGGACTCATAAAAAGCCCTGTATTTCCTGCAATAAAAATACTGTTGATTAGAAGCACACGTTTGATAGAATCTTTTTATTTTATTGTTGGAATAAAAGCTAAAGGTCATCTACTCCAGTATTATTATTTCCCGCAACTGGTAACAGCTCTTGCCATATGTCCCTAACTCTTTTTTCACCAAAAGACTGCCATTTAAAAAAATATAACCCTGAAAAATGAGCCTTGTTCTTGCCTTCCAGCTAGTGCAATGAAACTTTCTCTTGAGATAGCATATTCTTATTATTGAGCTCCAGTCTGCTTCTGCTATATCTGAGGGGGCTCGATCTCCAAGAAACTAGGCTGAAATGTAGAGCTAGCAGAACATTCCAGCTCATGGAGTTAAAAGGTTCTGAACCTGTTACCCATGACAGGGAAAAAGCAAGATATCTGTATTTTCAGCTGGTGTACTTGTGGATCCTTATCTACAACAAACTTTGCATTGAATCCAATTAAGCAAAATATTTACTTTTATATATATTTAAAGATTTAAAATGAATTGACCCATAAAATCATAGAAAATATGGATACAAACAAAGATATATATGTAATTCAGACCTTAAGAGAGGAATTTAGGAATTCAGCAGTGTATTAGGCTGAATAATGGCCCTCAAAGATATTGGGTCCTACTCTCTGAAACCTGTCAGTGTTACTTTACTTGGAAAAAGGGTCTTTACAGATGGGATTAAATTTAGAATCTAGAGATAGGAAGATTAACCGAGATTATTTGGCTGGCCCTAAATGCAATCACATGTGTGCTTACAAAAGGAAGGCAATGAGAGATCTGACATGCACAGAGAAGGTGGCAATGGGAGAAGGAACAAAAAGAGATATGGAGTTGCTGGCCTTGAGAATTGCAATGATGTAGCTGAAAACCAGGGAATGCTGGCAGCCATCAGAAGCTGAGAGAGGGAAGACAGGGATTATCTCCTTGAGCTTCTGGATGGTGGGAAGCCCTGCTGATACCTTGATTTAGACCCAGTGATACTGATTTCAGACTTCTGGCCTCTAGAGCTAGGAGAGAATAATTTCTGTCATGTAAGCCACCAATTTATGGTAAAAGTTTTTAGAGTAATAGGAAATTAATACAAGCAATATAAAATAGGAAATTAATACAAGCAGTATGAAAAAGACAGCATGGATCTTGATCTCTTCTCTCATGGATCTTATAGCCTCAAAGAGAAGATAAAAAATTAAACAAATTAAACTGATAATAACATATGGTGGGGGATATGATGAGAAAGGACAGGGTATTTTGAGAACATACTAGCAGGGAGGCAAATCCAGCTTTGGAGGTCAGGGAGGGCCATTCTGAGAGTGGCTAAATTAATCTAAATTTAGATCTAAATTTAGTAGGAGGTATATGGGAAGATACAAGGCAGTCATGGTAGCCTCAGGAGCCAAGAGGTTATGGAGAGTATTCCACATTTTAGCCCTGAAAACAGTAGAGTGTGGAGTGAATTGAGTGATAAAGATGAGGCAGTGAGGCAGGCAAAGACCATATTATGCACGTATTTATAACCATGGTAAGGAGTATAGAGTTTTTTTTTAATTATTGGAATATAGTTGATTTACAATGTTGTGTTAGTTTCTGCTGTACAGCAAAGTGAGTCAGTTATACACATACATGTATCCACTCTTTTTTAGATTCTATTCCCATATAGGTCATTACAAGTTACCGAGTAGAATTCCCTGTGCTATACAGTAGGTTCTTATTAGTTATCTATTTTATATATAGTTATATAGTGTGTGTGTGTGTATATATATATATATATATATATAAACATAGTGTATATATCAATCCAAATCTACCAATTTATCCCTCCCCACCTTTCTCCCTTGGTAGCCATAAGTTTGTTTTCTACAACTGCAACTCCACTTCTCCTTTGTAAATAGAGATTATTTTTAAAGAAATAAGAAGTCACTCAAGGTTCCCAAGTCAGAGGATGGTGTATCAGATTTCCTTTTAAATGGATAATTTTGGTGTCACTACAAAGAATGAATACAGTTGGACTGGATCAGAACCAGTTGAGGAGGCCATAGTTGTGATGGTTGTAATCTGCACCAAGACCAAGGACAATGGCAGAGAGTCTAGAGAAGAGGAGTGAACACTGGCAAGAAATGTTTACTTGGTAGGTGGAATGGGACTTTGCAGTTGATTGGATATGAGGTGGGTGACAAAGCAAAGAGTCAGGCTGGCTTTGTTTGATGGGATAGGGAATGCTGACATCTTGGGGGGGTGCTAATTATGAGTTTGGTTTGGGACATGTTGACTTTGATATACTGGTAGAAAATATAAATGGAACTATTGGCTTGGCAACTGGAAATGCAGATGTGAAACTCACACTGTCAGTCTAGCCCAGAGAGGCAGAAGTGAGATTTACTTCCTAGGAAGAAAGAAAAGGATAAGGGAAGAGGAAAAGGGTTTGGATAGAGACAAGAGGAACACTCAGTAAATGCCACAGTGAGTGTCAGTCCCTGAAAAGCATCACCACAATGAGGGGCGCTATCCATCAGACAACCTGTCCACGACTTAAAAACTTCCTGATGCTAGGCTGAAGTTTTTTTCAACTTTTACTCTTCAATTGCTTGATTTGACAGTTCACTTCTTTTTTACTTAAGCACATTCCTGCAGACATTTTTTGAACTATTAAAGAATATAGTTACATCCTTCTTGGAAAATATCTGTTATTAAAGTAAGAGCTGAATTTTTCAAGGTCAAAGTAGTCGGAAGAAGAAGAAGGATAAGGAGGAAGATGGGGAGTATGTGAGATAACACATAAAGGTGATAACTGCAATAATATCATACTAGAAAAATACTGTAATTCACAACAATTTAACTTAATACACCTATCCTAATTTTGTAATATAGCATCTTCAAATAGAAAATTGGATTATTTAATATACCTGCAGGATATTTCAGGTTAAAAGAAAAATAATTTTCACCTATAAAATATAGAAAACTGACCCAATGATTAATTTGGATTGACTGTTCTATAAATATGGCTAAATTTCCTACTTTTATTTCTTCATTTAAATTGTTCCATTTGCCACAAGGAAAAGTGGATTTCTTAAATAACATGTTTACACAGTGCCTCACAAATCAATTCATTTTTTTTCACTTAACAATGAGATGACAGGCACTGCAGAAATGAAAAGAAAAAAATATTAATAACTGCCTTCATTGTTCACAATATTAAAAATAAATATGTTAGATATTGTACACCAGTGCAGTAATATCCGTGTTAACTGATGTGGCTGATATTTACTGAGTGCCTATTATGTGTTAGGTATTTTATTTGACCTTCAGATTGTAGCACTGAACAAGATAGACAAGGATCCTATACTCAATGAGTTTATCTTCTAAACAAAGTATTTTAACATATCACATATCTATGTGTCACCTTTTGTAACATATAGAAATATCGGATCATTGTGTTGTGCAATTAGAACAAACATAGTGCTGTATGTCAATTATATTTCGATTAAAAACTATGTAGACCCTGAGAGGAAATCAAAATGCTAATGATGGTTACCCTTAGCAGGTGGGGATTGTTAATTTTTACTTTATGCTTTTATATATTTCTAGTTGTCTGCCATGAACATGTATTACTTGTAAAATTAGAAAGAAAATAATAAATGTCATTTTTTTTTTAAAGCCAGCAAAGTATTTTAAGAGCAGAGAGAAGAGAGTAAATACTGGATAATTTGCATGAAAGATTAAGGGAGCCATATTTTCTACCAAGCCAGAATAGTGGTTGGAGAAATTGGAGAAGGTTGCTCAGACAAGGTGACATTAGCTTTGAAGTTTGACAGGTACAGAGGAAATCACCAGCTAATGGTAGAGGAGGGCATAGAAGGCAGGACACTTGACAAAATAACAGTACAGAGGAGAGAAAGTACCTAACATCTTCAGAGAATGAGGAACCAACAGATATAGCTAAAGAATTGGAGATTGAGGGCAGATTATGGGTAATATTCAACATCATGCAAAATGATTTGAACTCCAAGTATTTACAACCAACCAGGAATGAAAAAAAAATGGTTTTAATCTGTTAATAGCCATACAAAGCAGAACACTCATGTCATAGATCATTTGATTAACCAGTTTAAGCCGTGCTCAATCTCCAGAATAAGCAATTAAAAGAAATAAAATGGGTTTGTGTTATGGAATGAGATTTATTCTTTAACTAAAAACTTCTGGCTAGTGATCGATTACACCAGGAAATGAAGTAGATTTTCCATCCCTGGAGTTGTAAGGCTTTGAGAAAATTTCAGGCTGGTCTTGCCTAAATCTGTGAAGCCAATCTATATGATCACTTTAGTCCCTCTGGAGCTCAGGATATTTTATGATTGTGAGACCTTTAAATGTGCAGCACATTTAAAGGACAAGCTGAAATTAGATTGCTGAGGTAAAACCAAAGTAATGAAAGATTTTATTTTATATTGATGCCCACATTTATGCCTCCTTTAGAACTTGTGGCTTTTGCAGAACCTTGGAATCAAGCAAGGATAAGACAGTTTTGTGGTTTCTCAACTAATTATTTTATCAGCCATACAGCAACACAGCCTCCAGCTTCTATAATATACTTGCTAAGTCCTAATTAATATAAACCTTTCACCATTATTTTCATAGTGAAGGATTAGACCATTGTCATATATCAAACAACAGAAAATTAATTTTGTTTGTTACTGCTTTCTGTTAAAACAACTATTGTATTTCTCTCCAAGTAGATTATTTACTTGGGAGTATTTTTACAGCTACATATAGCCATAATCTTTCTACAGAATGATGAATTTCAAAGGCCAAGACTTATATGATAAATTCCCACTATATAATTTAATGATCTAAAAGAATAGTTCTACCATCATTGAATTTATAGACTCTTTGTGTATTAAGAAGCAGACATGAGCTCAGACTTTGCTAGTGATGAATAGCTGCAAGGGCATGAACAGTGACTATTCATTTAAGGCCAGGATCTCCTCAAGTCATTCCATCTTTGGGTTGAGATGTCCACAGACTCTTGCAAATTCTCTCATCACCTATTAAAAATGTAAACACTATGAGGTGGCAAAGCCCATAGCTTAAAAGAAGGAAGTTTCATGGCTTCTTACCCTGAGCCAGCAGACCCTTAGTAGTATGATGTAATCTTGGGCACAAACTGGTTTTTAATGTGATGTAGGTCACAGTCCAAGCAGACTCTGTAGAGGTCCAAGGGCACAGGTTATGGGACATCTTTCACTGTCAAAGCTTGGTTCAGGATTGATGGTATGACCAGCATGGCTCTGGGGATTTGGGAAAGAATGACAGCGGGCTGTGAGCAATAACACCTGAAGCTGTTTTAAATTCAGGTGCTTTGCGTTTAGAAAGCATCAATTCTACTCTTTTTCATTCTGTGATGTCTATCTGTCAGTCTGTTTGTTTCTGGGAACAGCTCTAGGAACAGGGCGAAAACAAAGAAACATAACACTGCCTCAAGATAAGCAGCCTATAAATGAAAAGACTCAATAAATCTGCTGATTTACTGCATCTACACAAGGTCAAATTGAAAAGCAGGATGAAAAGCTAGAGAGGACAATTATCTTAAATCTCTACAAGGGAAAGTGATCAGAATGAAAATGAGATAATCAGAGACCAAAAGCCAAACACCAAAGGATGCTCTCCTAAGTGATATTTAAAGTCACATTTACCCCCTTATTTTCATAACTTGGGTAAAAGAAGCTATCAGAAAGGCAGAGGAGGTGAGTGAGGTGTGGACCAAAACAAAGGGGCACACAGAGAAGGGAAGGGAATACAAAGTAACTGGCATTTATTGCTCAACGAGTATGTGCCAGTGATTCTGCCACATGTACATAATTTCCAACATATAATAGCTCTATGAAATAGTATTACTTTTTATAGTAAGTGATGGAGTCAGGATGCAAATGCAGGTGTGTCCGGTAGGAAAGCCACTGCTCTTTCCCAGTTTCATGCTGCCTCCCCCCCTCTTCTGATCATCTGAGTTCTACTCCAGCTGAATGTGGGGAGAGATGGGGAGTGTGGGGTTACAGAGAAGATCCACCAAGTGCAAACTCTGTCTCTCACCTGTGAGATTACATTGGGCAGGCATTCAGCGCATGCTGGGCTTTCCCCAAAATTCCTCCTCTTTGACATTGTGCAGGTGCCATCTCTGAGCTCTTCCCAGAACTAGTTGCTTCTCAGTGATGCTTCGTCAGAGCACAGTCAGAGAAAAGTCAAGGATGAGGTGAGGGAGCACAGAAAGAATTTGCTGGCATTTAACACGCCCTGAATGGACTATAACTGAAGACATATTTTCATGCTTACAAAAAAAAGAAAATAAAGCCACCAATTTTTTCAAGTTTTGTAAGAAACAAACTTAAAGAAAAACAGAATCCCTGGAGACAAAATAAGATAACCTATGTTTATTAAAAAGCTTAGAAAAAGCTTTAGAAAAAGCTTTCAGCATTTGCATTTTCTGATAAATTAATGAAGAATTCCGTAAAGCAAGACTTATTTAAACTGGAAGGACTACACCAAAACATTTGTAGATTTTTTCTCTCAGTTAAAAAAATAGGCTTTTTCAAATTTCTTTAGTGTTACCTTTTCTAAAATGAGCCTATATTGCTTTTAAATGGAAAAATGGAAACAAACTTCAGTTTAAAAAGCAGGAGAGGAAAAGTTTCTGCTCTGACAAGCTCATCTTGAAAGTACTTATTGGAGATTTTGTGATAGACGCGCCATGCGATCTGGCTTTTAAGATTATCTCTGACATAGATTGAGTTACCTTAGTCAATAAATTTCAGTTCAGGGAGGAATTTTCTTCAAGCCTTCTTGGTAGGAATTCTGCATATTTCCCCCTTTCCCCAGAGTCCTGGACAGGGCTCTTCCTCATTTGATCCTATCTACTAATTTCTCATATTTGACAGAGATGCCACACAGACAAAAATTCAGCTGATTTCAACCCAAGCTACCCCAAGCCATCTAATGCAACTCCTTCTAAATCACAGAAAAATGTCTGAAAAAGTCAAGAAGAATTCAAATTAAGGGACAGAGAGGAAATCATCCTGATAGAAATTTAAACATCTAAGTCAATCATGTTTAAATTCTTCTTAATTTTTGAATAGTTTTAGATTTATAGGAAAAAATTGCAAAGAGGGGACAGAGAGTTCCAACATAGCTTATACCCAGATTGCCCTAGGATTGATATTTTACAATAGTGTGGTACATTTGTCATAATAAATAAACCAATATTAATACCTTATTATTAATTAAAGTCTGTACTTTATTCAGAGTTCCTCCATTTTTATTTAATGCCCTTTTCTGTTTCAGGATCTCCTCCAGGGTCCACATTACATTTAGTCATCATGTGTCTTTAGGCTCAGCTTGACTGTGACAATTTGTCAATTACATTGTAATCTTTCAAAAACTGAAAGAGATAAAAGGATGCTGCTATTGTTCGAACACTTTACAAACTTATGTATGGCTAGATATTCCCAGGAAGGTATCTGAATCCCTAAGATGTGTATAAGCTACGAATATTCATCCAAGTGCTAAGCAAAATGGAAAATAATAGAAGTTTGCCAGCATATTTACAGAAGATGAGTGTCCTTTATTTCATGCAGCTGCCTGTGAAATGTAAGGGGGAGGAAGCCCATCTGGTTGACATCCAGTGCTTTTTAACAAGTAGAATTCAAAGACAGGGTCCACTCCAAGGAATAAAACAGAAATCAGCCAAGTAACTAATGCGGTAAAGGAAACCGCATACATAGTGTCATCTGGCACATAGCACCTAGCATGGTGCCTGGCATATGTGTTGAATGGATGAATATAAATGAATGAATGAGGTCCTAAAATTGACTGCGGATAGGACCCCCGGACAGCAGAACTTAGTTTCAAAGGGTGAAACAATTCATGTGCAAAGTCAAATTTACCATCCACTCTAGAAGAATTTAAACCAAACTCAGAACACTAATTTTTTTAAATTCAAGCTTATGATTTTAAAAAGACAGACACCATGGGGTATGAAGGGTATATCTTGAATTGCTTCTGTTTACTAGTTGTGGAGTCTTTAGGAGAGTTATTTAAACTCTTTGAGAGTTAGTTTTCTCATTTTTGTAACGCAGATAGTAATAGATCCTATATAAATTTCCTGAGAGAACTAAGTAAGTAAGACAATGTCTGTTATAAGAGTAGAAACTTGACAAGTGGTGATGAAACATCATCTTCATCAACATGTTCATTTTTATTGCTACCCAAGGGTATCACATGAAAACTAGGAACTACTCTTCTATTTACAATTGATCCTTGAATAACACAGGTTTGAACTGTGCAGATCCACTTACATGTTGATTTTTTCAAGAGTAAATGCTGTAGTACTTACGACAAGTGCTGTTGGTTGAATGAATGCAAAACCAGGGATATGGAGGAACCACAAAGAGGGAGGGTCGACTCTAAACACAAACACATGGATTCGACTGTGTGAAGGGTGGCACCCCTAACCCCTGTGCTGTTGAAGGATCCACTATCCTTTCTCCTCCCCTCCACCTCTCTCCAGCATGGAATTCTCACCTCTGAAGCAGCCACGTTATATTCTGTGACCTGTCTGGCAAATTCCTAACCATTTTTTGAGATGCACCTCAAAAAGCATCTCCCTGAAAAGCGTTTCCATGCCCCTCTTTGTGCATCCCTACTACCAAGTTAATATCTTGATATAACTCTTGTTTGAGATATTGAAATCTTGGTTCCTATCCCAGCCACATGTGTTCATCTCAGTATACCTAGCACCCAGCATACTGTGAATATTATTTTTCTAGGACTGTTGTAACTTGATGGCTTAAAACAACAAAACTTATTGTCTCACAGTTCTAGAAGCTTGAAGTCCAAAATCATGGTGTCATTAGGGCTATGCTTGCTCCGAAGCCTCTAGGAAGGAATCCTTCCAAGACTCTTCAGGGCTTCTCAGGTTGATGACACTCCTTGGTTTTCTTTGACTTGTAGTGCCATCACTCCAATCTCTGCGTCCATCTTCACAAGGCCCTCTTCCCTCTGTGTGTCTGTGTCTTCGTTTGCCATTCTCCTCTGTGTGTCTATCTCTGTGTCTCTTTTCCTTTTGTTATAAGGGCACCAGTCATGTTGGATTAAGTGCCCACCCTATTTCAGTATGACCTCATCTTAATTTACATCTTAACTACATCTACAAAGACCCTATTTCCAAATAAGGTCACATTCACACATCCCAGGGGTTAGGATTAGAATTTATCTATTTAGGGGATACAATGCAACCAACAACACTGTCCAACAAACAACAGGTACCCTATGATGAGGGAATGGGTGGATCAATGACTAAGTAAACAAATTCTACTCTCCTAGGCTTCCCTGGTGGCGCAGTGTTTGAGAGTCTGCCTGCCGATGCAGGGGACACGGGTTCTTGCCCCGGTCCAGGAGGATCCCACATGCCGCGGAAAGGCTGGGCCGGTGAACCATGACCACTCAGCCTGCGCATCCGGAGCCTGTGCTCCGCAATGGGAGAGGTCACAACAGTGAGAGGCCCGTACCACAAAAAAAAAAAAAAAAAAAAAATTCTACTCTCCTAGTAACCAGGTGCAGACATACAGGTGGTAGCTCATTCTTCTGTAAACACAACTATGTTTTAAAATTCTGAAGTTTCTTGAGACCCACAGAATTCTGCCTTTTTAAATCCATAAATAAATAATCCCATGCTAAATCTCACAGTAATTCCCTTCCAGTGTTTTGTATTTGTATCCAATTATGGAAAACCCAAGCCAGAGCCTCAAAGGCATTATTTTAAGACCATTTTTTTGGCTTCTGGGTTAGCTGCTACGGCAGCCAACATACTAATTGCATGTCTCCTTTCACCTGTATATTAATAACTTGAAGGCAAAACAGTTCTTTGTAACCACATCCTATTTAGGGGGCCAAGGAAACTGACATTGTTTGCGACAGAAGTTTGCTGCTAGTTCTTTTCAACCCTTGACTTTTTAGCATATGTAATCAGCGTCTTAATTTTCTCACTTTTTCTTCTCCACTAGAGCAAAATGAAGACTGCAGAACATACAAAGCCCTATATTTTGGGGTGTACTGGATTCTGACTTTCACATTTCGATTTTCATCTTGCTCCAAAACTATAGAGAGGTGTCCGTGGCTTCCAAGGTATTGAGTCCTCATTAGATGTTTCACTTTCTTTGTTAACATTACTCCTTTCCTGCACCCTTACTGACTTACCTCATCAAGGAAAAAAAAGTAAGTGACTTTTCCTTAAGCTAGTAAATGAAGGATACAGTGAGCCTACTTGCTAATTCTCCCAGTTCTTCACATTACTTAGCTAGCATGTTATGCTAAATCAAATTATCTGCTTGCAGCCTGGGGAGACATGAAGAAAAAAAAGGAAAGGACACTAAGGTGGGATTCAAGAAATGATAAAAGCCACAGGCAACTTCATGCACATTTACTTGTACTTATACAAATAACAAATAGCAAAGTGTGACATCCTTGGAAATGTTTGCAACCCTTCTCTTACCGAGGATGAGAAACACAAATGAGGCAGTGTGGGAGAAGGAATAGCCAGAGTTTGCAAAAAAAACAAAAACAAAAAAACACAGCATAATTCTGATGGACTCTTTCTCCAGAGTGTTAAATGCTAGTCTCTTGGAATGTTGTTGTAGGTTATGGTTCCACCCAACCTGGTAAAGGGAGAAAGATCCTTGGTCCAAAATATCAACGAGAAACCTAGTTCTATCACTTGCCTGGATTTAAAAATAAGTGATAATACATTTCTAGACATAATATAACTTGGGATAACACCATTTAAGAATAAAAAAACGACTTCTGCCCTCCTTTTTGGGGCGACACTAATTATATGTCAGACTCTGGGCTTAAGATTTTAGGTATAATACTCATTTGCTCCTGTGAAGTATTTTTTTTTTTCAATTCACATTTCAAAGATGAGAATATCAGAGTTCAGGGAATTTAATTACCTCATGACAAATGACACAAATAATAAGTAGAAGATCCCAGTTTGTAATCCACATTCGTCTGATCCAAATGCACAAATTCTTTGTTAAGAATTTGTTATAGGGCTTCCCTGGTGGCACAGTGGTTGAGAGTCGGCCTGCCGATGCAGGGGACACCGGTTCATGCCCCGGTCTGGGAAGATCCCACATGCCGTGGAGCAGCTGGGCCCGTGAGCCATGGCCACTGAGCCTGCGCGTCTGGAGCCTGTGCTCCACAACGGGAGAGGCCACAACAGTGAGAGGCCTGCGTACTGCAAAAAAAAATAATAATAAATAAATAAATAAATAAAAGAATTTGTTATATATAGGATACATTCCCATGGCTCAAAAGGATAAGAGCAGGATGACCACAGTGAATGGAAGACACACACAGTAGAGGCAATTCTGCAATCTGATTGGGCACCTGTTATAATGACCCTTATCTTTGGGACATGGGGCAGGGGTGTGGGTGTTCCTAGGATACACCCAAATTCTTCTCTCTGGAAGGGGCCCTCTAGTCTTTTGCTCTTCTTGATCTTTGACCATTCACTGTGGAAAGAACAAAGTTCTTTCTTTTCCATCATCTTCCCTGCCCACATTAATAGACATTAGAGATTCAGCCCTCCTAGGGGTTAAACATCTTTCTCAGTCAGCCTCCCAGTCAAGGGATTTGGGCACTGAAGGGTTGTTTTGAGTGTTAAATAATCCAACATTCTAGTCCAGTGTCGTAATGGTGTAACTCACAAACACATAGAGTTTTTAATCTGTCGACTCCAGTCTATTACATGTGCCAATAGCCACACCCATCATTCTTTTCTATACATATTTTAAATATTTACCATATATCTTTATCACCACCAGGTCTTGCTGTCTTTTATTTCCAATTACCATGAACTTACAAGACATTAATGGGAGAGCCAGATGTTGAGTATCATTAACCTTAGACATTTTGTCTAGGTACAAGGTTAAGTGGATGCCACCTCCCCTTGAATTTTTACTATGAGATACCTTAATCCACTAATTTGTCTCTTGTTGAAAGAATGAATTTAATTCGTCATTTTCTACCCTGTATTTTATCTTTTACCATTCAAGGTGAAAAAAACAGCTACAAGTCTCTAAAATACCCTTTCCCATTTTGTTCTTGCTTGTAAATTGGCTGTTTCTTTTCTGAGCTCATCCTTTCCTTCGAATAACTTGCCAGATGCAGCCAACAGCACTTAACACACAGTATTGGTTCAAACCTCTCCCACTAGAGCTACAACTTCATTACGTATGTGATTTGTCCCCAGTTTTAGTAAAACTTCCACCATAATATCATACAGCACACCATCTTTCAAGTCTCAAATAAAGTCTTTAGCAACAGCCAAATAGCCACCAAGTCAATATATCAAATTAAGATTTCCATCAAGGCAGTGTCCCATTGCTTTATTTCTTTTCTTCTTTTTGTTGAAGTATAGTTCACTTACAATATTATACTCATTTCATGTTTGCAAATAGTGATTTGATATTTTTATAGATTATATTTCATATAAAGTTATTATAAAATATTGACATATTCCCTGTGCTGTACATTACATCCTGTATCATACTTATCTTTTTTCCAAGATAGATTAGTTTTATTAAAAGAAAACAGAAACAAATTTATACAATTAAGATATCAAACCTTTTAAAAAATCGATCAATATGTTTCATGAAGGAAGGTGAAGTTACAGAAAATCAAGTGGGCACTAAATTAACAATCTCAGTTACTGATACATCCTGTATCATACTTATTTTATACGTAGTAGTTTGTACCTCTTAATCCTTTTCCGCAGTCTTGCCCCCCAGCCCTCTTCCCACTGGTAACCACTAGTTTGTTTTCTGTAAGTTAATTTCTATTTTGTTATATTTGTTTGTTTGTTTTATTTTTCAGATTCCACATATAAGTGAAAACATACAGTATTTATCTTTCTTTGTCTGACTTAACTTCACTAAGCATAATACCCTCCAGGTCCATCCATGTTGTTACAAATGGCTAAAATGCATTCTTTTTTATGGATGACTAATAGTCCATTATGTGTGTGTGTGTGTGTGTGTGTGTGTGTGTATAATACAATATTATATATATGTGGTGAATATATATGTACATATATATGTATATCACAACTTCTTTATCAATTCATCTGTTGATGGACACTTAGGTTGCTTCCACATTTTGGCTATTGTAAATAATGCTGCTATGAAAAGTCAGGTGCATATATCTTTTCTAATTAGTGTTTTTGTTTTCTTTGAATATATACCCATGAGGGTATATATTGTTGGATCATATAGTAGTTTTATAATAGTTATAGTAGTTTTTATACGAGTTACAGTAGTTTTATTTTTAATTTTTGAGGGATTTGCATACTGTTTTCCATGGTGGCTTCACCACTTTACCTTCTCACAAACACTGTACTAGGGTTCCCTTTCTCCACATCCTCATCAACACTTGTTATTTGGTGTCTTTTTGATAATAGCCATTCTGACAAGTGTAAGGTGAATCTCACTGTGGTTTTGATTTAAATTTCTCTAATGATTTGTGATGTTGAGCATCTTTTCATGTGTCTGTTGGCCATATGTATGTCTTCTTTGGAAAAATGCCTATTCAGGTCTTCTGCCTATTTTAAAATAGTCTTCTTTATTTTATTTTTTTGATATTGAGGTGTATAAGTGCTTTATATATTTTGGATATTAACCCTTATCAGACATATCATTTGAAAATATCTTCTCTTATTCAGTAGGTTGCCTTTTTGTTTTGTTGATGGTTTCCTTAGCTGTGCAAAAGTTTTTACGTCCTATATATATGTGTGTGGGTGTGCATGCATATATGATAGATAGATAGATAGATAGATAGAGCTAAGATCTAAGTCAAAAAGTATACTGTACATGTTTTCATATAGGAGTTTTATGGCTTCCAGTCTTACATTTAGGTCTTTATATATTTTGAGTTTATTTTTGTATATGGTTTGAGAAAATGTACTAATTTCATTCTTTTACATGTAGCTAGCTGTCCAATTTTGTCAATACCACTCATTGAAAAGACTGCCTTTTCTCCATCGTATATTCTTGCCTCCTTTGTCAAAGATTAATTGGCCATAAGTGTATGGGTTTATTTCTGGGCTCTCTACTCTGTTCCATTGATCCATATGTCTGTTTTTGTACTAGTACCGTGCTGTTTTGATTACTGTAGCTTTGTAGTATAGTCCACAGTCAGGGATTGTGATACCTTCAGCTTTGTTCTTTTTTCTCAAAATTATTTTGGCAATTAGGGATCTTTTGTGGTTCCATACAGGTTTTAGGATTATTTGTTCTAGTTCTGTGAAAAATGTAATGTGTATTTTGGTAGGTATTACATTAAGTCTGTAGATTTCTTTGGATAGTATGGACATTTTAACAATACTAATTCTTCCAATTCATGAACATGGAATATCTTTCCATTTATATGTATCATCTTTAATTTCCTTCAACAATGTTTTATAGTTTTCATAGTATAGGTCTTTCCTCTCCTTGGTTAAATTTGTTCCTAGGTATTTTATTCTTTTTGATATGATTTTAAATGGGATTTTTTTTTTGATTTCTCTTTCTGATAGTTCATTATTAGTGTATAGAAAAGCAAACAGATTTCTGTAGATTAACCTTGTATCCTGCAACTTTACTGAATGTATTTATTTATTAGTTCTAATAGATTTTTGGTAGAGGCTTTAGAGTTTTCTATGTATAGTATCATGTCATCTGCAAATAATGACCATTTATGTCTTCCCTTCCAATTTGGATACTTTTTTTCCCTTTTTCTTATCTGATTGCTGTGACTAGGACTTTCAATACTATGTTAAATAGAAATGGTGAGAGTGGGCATCCTTGTCTTGTTCCCTATCTTATAGAAAAAGCTTTCAGCAGTAGTAAAATAGTGTGAAACTAGCAAGATATTAAAGGGGGTCATGGAATAATGAAAACTACCTAATCCAGAGGAGACCAAAAAAACAAAAAAACAAAAAAAAAGGATTATATAACAAATGAGATAAATAACATCAAGAATAAGATGGTAAATATAAAATCAAACATATAAATACTTTTCTTAAATAAAGATAGACTCTTTCATTGGGGCTTTTACACTGTCTAGTCCTTCTGCCTGGAACACACTTCTCCCTGATAATCATGTGGCTAACACCTTCAAATCTTTCAAGTATTTGCTGAAATGTCATCTTCACAGAGAGTCTTATCCTGACCATCATATTGAAAATTGAACCTTCTCTCATAGGCACTCCTGATCCCTTTTTCATGTTCTGATTTTCCACTTTCCCATAGTGTTTACATCTTTTAATGTTCCATATAATTTATTATTTTTGCAGTTATTTTTGTTTTCTCTTTCCTCCTGGAAATAGTCCTTGGGAGCCAAGATCTCTGTCTATTTTATTCACTTTCTCCCAAGTGCCTAGAGCAGTGCCTGACCCTTGTGAGACAGGCAGTCATTTAAAAAAATGTTAAATTAACACATAAATAACTACATGGGTAACAAACATTCAAAATTAAGAATTCCAAATAGTGTTAAAAATGTGAGGGAAAATGGATTAAAGAAACACACACAGGCAAGGCACACTACATTTTTGACTTTAGAATCTGTGTTATTTGAGTTAACCTCCCCACAGATCAGGGATGAAAGTCTGGCCACTGATCCATGGAGGAGATTTTCACTTCTAAAACCATCAAGGGAAAGAAAAAAAAGTATTTCTAATAGTTTGTTGCCACAGGGGATCTCCAAAACCTAGTTTGGATGAATCAAAAATCAAATTTCAGCATCACAAGGCACCAATCATAATTCTCAGGACGTAAGGATGTTTAAAACAAACTAATTTGATACAAAATAAAGTCCAAGCCTCTATCTGAAATAATCCTCATTAAATAATGTTCTGACACATTTCCCCTAAGTCTTTATTTTCTCACAAAGGATTTTTTCCTATTGCATCTTGCAATTTTCTAAAGGTTTTTCTTTCTATTCCCCCCGTTCAGTACCTCTTGCCATATTAGAAAGGGATGACCCAGGGACTTTAACAATTCAAAGAATAAATCAAAATGTCATGTGCATCTGAAGTCATCCCAGTAGTCCCATCTCTTTTATAAGACATTTTCTCTGAGATGCCTTATAAGATGACTCTCTGAGAAGCATTTTCTCCCAAGTATTTTCTTTTCTGCAGTTAGGAAGGAAAGAAAGGAGGGAGGGAGGAAAGCAGGGAAGAAGGAAGGGAGGAAACCAACTCTAATTGAATTAGGCACTATTCAGAGGTTTCACACAAACCATTTCATTTACCTTTTGTAGTTGGCTTGTGATATCAATATTTTGTCCTCATTTCTCTGACAAAGGAACTGAGGCTCACTGAGGCAAGTAACTGGTCCAGGAACACAGAACTAGTTAGTGAAGACACTCATATTTGAATCCAGATCCGTTTGCATGCAAATCTAGATTAAAGATCTTCTTTCTTGCTTTAAGAACCATAAACAAGAACTTCCTCCTCATTGTAAAGGCCAGGATGCTTAGGACCAGGTGCTATCTTCAACTGCATTCACATGTTTGACTATTAGGTTTGGTATATTATTGATTTTTTCTTATAATCACTTATATATTTTATTCCTTTCATATTAATCTTATTATACAATCTGTGTGAGTGCATTTTTGCATGCATGTTCACTGGTCATGAGGCTCAGGGAACACTTCAAGTTTGGTCCCTCCACTCTTGCCCAAGCACTCCAGAAATACCTGAAATATCAGACAAATATTGTGTGTCACAGTTTTATCATAAGACACTAATGAATGGACAATATTACCTACACTTAGACAAAGGTTGTGTTTGCAAGTAGCATACAGAGAGTAACAATTCCTGTCAAATGCTCACTCATCTCAGGCAGGCACCTGGACTGGCAAGCTAACGCTTGTGTGGGTGTATCACTCACATCTGTGTCATAGTTTTGGAGGGTTTTATATAGTTCCTCAGCATGTGCTCTTTTCTGCTTCCTCTTAAACCTGACTGGAGGAACTCAGTTCAAATGTATTAATCAAGATAGGTCAGGTTATATCACGGTAACAATTTTTCAAAGGCTTATTTCTCTCCCATACAACACATCCCTCATAGGTTCACTGGAAGCTCTGTTCCCATCACCCCACCCTTTAAACCAGGCTAACAGAGAAGCCGCCACTGGAGACACTGCCCATCAATACGGTGGAGAAGAAGGGAAAGTGTGGTGAATCCTGGTCTCTGAAAGTTTCTGTCTGGATATGGTACATGTCACCTTCACTCACATTCAACTGACCAAAGCAAGTCAAATGATCACCACTATCTTCTAAGGGTTGAGGAAGCCCAGTGCTACCAAGTGCACAAGAGAACTGGAAGAATGTGGCGAATGCACTGTGACTGCCACACTGAGTGAGGTCACAGTCTTTGTCTTTATCTCTCCTGGCTCATGTCAGCTCCCTGGCATTTTTTTCATTTGCTGTGTTTGACACAGATCCCAGCATTAGCTTGCCCGGGTTGTCACAACTAAGTATCACCAACTTGGTGGCTCAACCAACAGACATTTATTTTTTTCACAATTCGGGAGGTTGGAAGTTCAAGATCAAGGTGTTGGTAGGTTTGGTTTCTCTGAGGCTTGTGGATGGCCACCTTCTCCCTGTGTCTTCACATGGTCTTCCCTCTGCATCTGCATGTGTCTGTTGTCTCTCTGAGTGTTCAGATTGATTTCCTCTTAAGGACACCAGTCACACTGAGTGAGGGCTCACTCTAAATATTTTATTTTACCTTAGTCACCTCTTTATAGGACTTATCTCCAAATATGGTCACATTCTGAGGAACTGGGAATTAGGGCTTCAACATATGAATCTGGGGGAGATACAATTCAGCCCTTAATAGACAGTCCCCCACTCACTGTCATTATTTGCTCTCTCCAAGTGGGGATCTGCTTTCTCCTTCTCTCATCCCTTTTCTGCACAGCAGCCATGAGATTGTTGTTGTACAGTGTCCAGGAGAACACCGACAAGCAACTTTTGGTGCCAGCTGGCACTTAATGCCAGAAGGGTCAGCAAAGCATGCAGGTACCCCGTTCTCTCAGTATATTGAGGAGAAGCAGATGGGACTGGGTGTGGCTGGACACATCAGCTTCTTTTTTTATGGAGTGAGTCTGAAAGCAGTCGTGCATGAGGGGAATAAACCTTGTGGTTTATGCATCCAGCAATTTGAGCTTATGTGCCAGATGTTTAGAGGAGTGCTAGGAAATGCCAGAAACCTAGCAACTAGAATAGTTTGCAGGCCCCTGTCTTAGAGAGAGGGGGAGCTCTGGTCCAACTAGATTAGACAATCTTCACTTCCTGCTCCATAGCAATCAGTTAGAAACACAAATTTAATTCCATTTTGCTATCCAAAACATGCCAGAGGTTTTACATTGTTCCTAGAAAACTCTAACCATGACCTTGGCCAAAGTATGGTCCTAACAATGATCTTCAAGGCCCTGCATAAACTGGTCCCCATCCACCTCTCCAGTGTCCTCTTGAACCTCTCCCTCTCCCCTGCTAATTATGGTCCAGGCACACTGGTCCCCTTTAATGTCCTTGACTACCTTGCATTTTTCCCTGCCTTGATGCAGTCACACATAGTGGTTCCTGGACCTGGAATGCCCTCACTATGCCCTTCATATTGTTATTTCCTTCTCATACTTCAGATCTTAGTTTCAACTCTCATTAGAGAGTCCTCCCTGGCTTCTTGATATAAAGGATGTCTCCTCAAATTAGCCCTGCTGAATTTTAAACACCTTATTTGTTAGATTCATAGCAGAGTACCTGGCCCATGTGGTAAATAATTAATATGAAAAGTTTGTTGTGATATTTGATGTCTATGGAATCCTTTTTTAAAAACAATAAAATGCTATGCAGCTATCAGCTGTTATTATTTCTATTAATTATCTGAACCAAACTGGCTTAAGACTATTTCCAGAATAGGAGGAGTCATGGGAAGAGGGGGACGACAGAAAGGTAAGGCCAACATTACAGATTCTTCACTGTCACAACCACTTGCTAAGCCCAGACTCTTTGCTCTGGCTAAATCAATGAGGCTGTGTTGTCTGATGGCTAAGCCACTAATGGCCACATAGCTTGCTCATGACCCAACTGAAAGCAGTGGCCATTCGGTGCTGGCAACTCACCAGAGAGTGATGACTGGAGGGAGTCTATAGCTTTAGTGAGGGGCTGGAAGGAGGGTGACATACCAAAAGGTATAGAGTGCCTGGTAAGGGGGGTCATTACTTCATCCAGTCCTCAGGGACAGGAACTAAATAGAATTTTGCTCATTTTATTGATGAGAACACCAAGAAATGTTAACCACTCTTGCCTTATGTATTTTTAGGATGGGCCCCTACAGCAGTGGGTACCTGCCTCTCACTGGTAAGATCTGACTGGAAGAGAAGCTGACCATGTGCCATTGATTCAGTTGAGCAAATCTGTTCCTACTACCTAGAATTGAGATTGATATTACCATGTTTCTGTTGTACCAGAACAGAAAGAATCTGCCAGGAGTCCTGGAATATCCACATTCTGCCATGTGTGCCAAAAAACACATGAACTGGTATGTAGAGAAGAAGGTTGAAGATGCTTTGTTCAAAGAGTAATGGATAAGAGACAGCCCCACCCACCACCACCAGAAGGAAGTAGAAGTGAACCCAGAGAAAGACAGAGATAGCCCAGAAAGAGGCAGAAATCAATATACCTGGGGGGATCACTCTCCCACAAGAGAGCTTCATACCTTCCAATATAATTCCCTTTGGCTCAGTCTAGGTTTAGTATGTCTTGTTTCTCTCAACCATCCCTGACGATGTTTTAAAATGGCAGCCATTCGTAAGATGCACTCATTTGTTCTGTCCCCAAATACCTCCCAGGTGGAAATTTAAACACCTAGTTTAAGTAAGTGTCTTCCTCGATGACTTTCAACCAGATTGTGAGCTGCCTGAAAGCAGCAATTAAGTCCTTTTCATTCCCAGGTCCATCAATTGTTCAGTAGCGTCTGTGGGGTTTAATTCAAGTTGCAATGATGAGGCTATATCTCCTTGGGGCCAGAAAAGGAAACTGCAGGTCTCAATGTCCCTGAGTCATTTGCCTTCTAATTAAATTGAGAATTAAGGGATGTACTATAAAATTACCAAGTACCAGGCACTGTTCTTAGGAACTTTACAGATATTAACTGATCAAATCCTCACAATAATCCTATGGGTAAGTATTATGATTATCCCCATTTTGCCGAGGAGGAAACTAAAGCACTAACTAAAGAGTTAGCAACTAACTAAAAGAACAAGGTAACAAAGCTTGTGACTGCTGAGTCCTGGATAGGAACCCAGGCAGTGTGACACCCCATCTCCAGGCGTTTTTAAATGACTTGGCTTTCCTGCCTCTCCTATAGGGTCCCTGATATCCAATTAAGATATCAAAGCAGATATGGAATTTGGGGAAGCCAGGCCTGACCTCTTGGCAATATTAGGGCCTCAAATTGTAGCTTTTCCTTTTCTGTTATATTTATACACCTGCATATGCGTGAACATGGGTGTATACACACACACAGGCATTCATGTACTCAAATGTGCCTTTAATCAAACAATGTCATTTATTGCTTCTGCTTTTTATTTTTATGAATGACAAATGTGAGGCCAGACATACAATTTTTGTTTTTTCCTAAGTGCTTATAAAAGGTTTTAATACTTGAAATTAAATAATTCCATAGGAATGACTGGAACCTTCACTGTCTTCTTTAATCAGAAGCAATATAATTTTTCAAATAAACTGTAGGATATTAATTCAAAAAAATACTATGCTGCCATTAAAGGTTATGCTTTTGAAGATGATTTGCTAATATAAAATATTTATAGGTGAGGAGAGAACACAGGCCACAAAAAATATTTTGTGTAGCATGATCTTAATATCAAATTATGAAACTAAAAAGAAAATATATATACTTATAAAATCTTGAAGACTGAAAAAATGAATTTTTTCTGGATCCACCTGCAAGAATGCAATAACATGTAACAGTTTTCAGAATGTAAACATGTAAATGAAGGAATGAGGAATAACCACTTATTCTGATTATTGGACAGTGTAGGATGCTGAGCTCCACAATTTCATTTATTAGCTTGCATAAGTCTCATACAATCCTATGGGCCAGTTATTAGTTTCCCCATTTTATAAATGAAGAAATAAACACAGACATTAAAAAGCTTGCTCAACATCACTTAGCTGGCAATAGAGACCTCTCTTACTTCAAAGGCTTAAAAGAGCTTGACACATCCATGGTCCTCTCGCTAAGGCACCAGCAACTCCCACACTCTACCTGCAATTTTGTACATCTACCTCAAGGTTTCAACAAGCCCTAACTTTTCTCCTACCACCTGAGTGCTCAGAGGACCAAGAATCCCTCCCCCAGTCCCCCCGCATCTCATATGGCCCAGATCCAACTGCATGGGGCCCCAGTTTTCCAAATCAGGTCACCCTAGCTGTGGCCACCTGCCTGGAAGTCATCCTTCTCCCACTGAGGGCCTTCTCCAAGCGACTACTCATACATCTCACATTTTCTCCAGGATCCCTCCTAGATACCTATATGTGAGAATGTTTGATACAGGCTCAGGAGTACAACCTGGGATGGAGCAGATCTGTGGCAGATCCCCGACTGCAGTTATACTCCCCTCTTGGTGTCACAGCACCACAAGTCAGCCAGGTACAGGAGGCTTTTAGAGAAGTGGATTCTTCAGGTTTCCCTTGAGATCTATAAATCCTCTTCTTCTCAGATTCTTGGCCAAGTTAGTACAAGTTTGCTACCCCAGAGAAAGGAGGGAAGTAGACCTCAGTTAATTACTAGATTTTTTCACTAGACTTTTAATTGGGGGAGGGGACAGGTGCTTAACAAGCAAGGCTGACATCTGCTTGCCCATCATTCAGAGGACATTCATTCACCTGCAGGGTGCTGATCCCATTGCTTCCCCCTTTCAGTTAACACTGGTGCAGAAATAATTGTCATTGTTAAGGTTTATGCAGGGTTAAACGTTACAAAGCACTGGACACAAAAGGTATCTGACACAGTCACCCTGTCTTCTTATTTTTTTAATCACATTTTATTTTGCTCTCACAGTATTCCATGCTGGTGAAAATCTGCAGTTGCACATGTGGACATAAATCATCTAGATAACTGAGGTTTAAAAGAACAGGCTTTGGACTTGGCCAAATCAATCAATAACTGAGCCTCAAGGTATGCTTTGGAATGATTTCTCTGGGTAATTCTAGCAAGAACAACAAAATCCAAACAAATTGCAGGGAAGTTAATAAGCTCAAAGTGGGCATATTCATGCACCACAGAGACAACCAAAACAAAACAAATAAAATGAAATGAAATAAAAGCACAAAAACTCCAGCCTTAACAAAAAACAACATCTCAGGATTCTGGTGTGTTTCTCCTCAACCTTCTCTACATCATTGTCATGTCTACATCGTTTCAGATCTCCTTGGACTTCACCTCTCATTCCCTGCCATAAACTTGGTCCTTCTACTTGAAGACAAAATTTAGTGTTCACAGCGTTGGTCCTTGGTGCTCTTTTGATGAAGCCTTTATACATGCTCTGGACTTTCCAGTGTTTGGTTATTTCCAAATAATATCTGGATCCTGTTTCTCAGTCAAGAGCTACCTCAGTTCATTAAATGCCCATTGTAATTTCTGGACATTGTGAAAAACTCAAGCTTTGCTAGGATACACGCATACCTAAAGACCACAGAATATTTTGCCCCAAATCAGCCATGGCTGCATTAACCACATTATCTCTTAAAAGACCCCCTAAGACCACCTTACAGAGAATGCATTTTGAAAGTCTGGAACAGGCTATTCCGTGCCACCTCTGCCTCAAATCTAGCCCAAGGCATTTTGCCAAGTGGTGTTGGAAGAGGTATTCCACGCGCAGGGATCATTTTGCATAGTTAACTCTAAGAAGGAAAATTTAAAACTGCAGGAACCTCTTAGAAAAGCAAATCTAATTGGGAGACCTGAAATATGGCCAGGTCAACTGGCTTCATGCGCCATTCCCAAGGCTCTAGGACTTTGGCCTCACTCTCATTCAGCTGGCACCAGCTCATAGAACACAGGCCACTTACCAGCAAATCAAGGAACAGATTTACTCTCCCTGCCCCCTAAGAGGAACAGCTGCACCTGAACAAACTTGCAAGGTTAGGTTCACATGCAGTTTATGAAAACCTTCCCTGGATCCCACTCCTAACAAAGGCCAAAGACAAATTTAACTCAGGTTTTCTGGTCTTTGGCCCACTGCCGCATGTGACAGCTCCCTGCACCTCGTTCACAAAACCTCATCATTTAGCTGTCCCAGCGAGTCCTGCTTCAGGACAGGAAAGAAAAGTTCTCACGTATCTCTCACAGCGTCTACCCTAGTTCCTTTTGCACCTGGGATCTCCTTGGGGGCCTCTGAATCGAAGTCTGACTAAGCCTGACCTTGCTTTGGTTTATGAGGGTAATGAAATCACAGCCCCAGGTTGGGTGGCTGCAGGTGCACTTGCTCAGCCCTTTGGAGCCTTGTTATTTCTGTAATTTGTCCCATGCTGTCTCCTGCTTGGGGTTATACTTTGCAGCCTAATGAAAGTATTCTCTTATTAAGACAAACCTTATCCATGCCAATCCAATTAAATCTATACAATTAGCCTGGAAATTTTAAAGAAGTGGGCTTCAATGCAGATACAGTTTTGTTTTGTTTTTTTCTTTCTCTATTGTAAGTTGTTGGACCAAGACTAATTATGATTTGGGAAGCAGAGAAGTTGGTGGAAAGAGCAACTAGTTAGATGTCAGAAGACCTAGGTTTTATTCCAGTTCTGTTATGTGATCTTGAGCAGGTTCTCTCTCCGCCGTGGATGTTGGTCCCTTGGCAATGAAATGAATAGTTTGGACACATTTGTATAGATGGTATCTTTTCATTTATTGAGTTACCTTACTGCATGTCAGACAGTCGCATAAAAATTCGGCAAAGTGGATACAATGTTGTCGATTGTGGGAATACAATCACCAGACAATAGAAGACAAATGATTCACCCAAGACCAGACAGTGAAGAAGAGGTTATGGTTCAAAAACCCATCCATATGCTTCCCAAATTGATAATCTATACTCTGCAGACTATGAATCTTAGGAGGAAAGTTTGGAAGTAGCTGAAGTCAGTATCAGGTCACAAGGCTGAGTTGTACTCTTAGCTCAGTTACTAACTCAGAGCTCCTAGACCAGTCGACTGTCTCATCGTTAGCCACCACTACAACTAATCTTTCCTTCTCACTCAGTTCTCAGAAAATTCAGGGTAATGTATAGGGTATACTTCAAAGTCTTCTAAAACATAGGCACAAGAAAAACAGAAGTAGAGCAAATTTTGTTATACTTTTATCGAAAAGGAGAGGAGAAAAATGATTCATTTCTCTGGACACAATAGGTAAATCCTGGTCCCAACCATAAACCTCACACTATCATTAATGGTGTCCACCAAGCTCTAGGTTTCACCTATGTTTGTGAAGTACTTTGTTCAGTAAAAATTGCGATCATAAATAAATTGAGAATCAGCAAATGGAAAGCTTAGCCTATATTCATCATGAAAAGTACATTTTACTGGTGAGTTCCTAGTACCAGATTAAAATTCAATTCAATATCTAATGACATTATGAAAGTCTGGCTAATGTAGAAACCAGTTCTTCCAGTTTTCAGAGAGACAAAAATGGATTTTTCAGTAATTATTTATTCCAGGATTTAATTCAAACAATGTTATTATTTCTTGAGAAAAAAGAAGGGCTCTATCCTTGGATAGGGCATTTGTCTGCTTATATATAAAAAAGCAACAATAAAACATCAAAATTTCTTCCTTTACTATGCTGAGATAATATACATACAGAAAAATGCACCAAAAAAACTTCAGATCATTGATTTCTAAAACCACCACCCAGATCAAGAAATAGAATATTACCAACACCACAGAAGCCTCCCATATATTGAATCCCAATAAATGTCCCCTCTGTGCCCCCCAAAGTTAACCAATATATTTATTTTTTATACTTCTTTATAATTTACCAACCAAAGCATACTATTGATGATTTTATAAACTTTATTTTAATGGGCTCATATAGTCCATATTCTTTTGTATCTAATTTTTAAAATAAAATTATATTTGTGATATTTATCCATATTATATGAAGATGTATTTTGTTCTTTTTTCACTATAGTGTAGTATTACATTGCATGTATATTTAGTATATGTATAAAAATATCATAATTTACCATTCTACTCCTTATGAACATTGATTGTAGTTATTTGCAAATTTAGGCTTTTATAATAATGTTGCAATAAACATTCTTGCATGTGTCTCTTCTGTACCTGGGCATTTATTTATGTTCTTGGCATATATCTTGGAGTAAATTGCTGAATCGTAGGATTTGCCTTTCCTAACTTTAATAGATACTGCTAAAGTGTATTCCAAAAGGACTGTACCAAATTAACTCCTACCAGCAACACATGAGAGTTTTATTTTTCCACATCCTTTCCAATACTTAGTGTTACCTGTCTTTTGCATGTTTACCATTCCAGTGTCTGTGCAGGTGATATCTTATTCTTTTAATATGCATTTTCATGATAACTAATGAGAATGAGAAACTTTTCACACATTTGCTGGGCATATGAATGTCTACAATCCACCTGGAATTAATTTTCATTTATGGCCTAAAATAGGGATCATTTTTCATTTCCTTCCATATAGACATTCTATTACTTCAACAGCACTTATTGAAAAGGCCATCCTTTTTCCACTGCTGTGAAGTGCTACTTGTATCATTAATCATTTGCCATGTACATATGGTTTTGTTCCTAGGATCTCATTTTTTTCCCACTATTGGTTTAGTTGTCTATGCCTCTATCCTTGCACCTATATTTTAATGTCTTAATTACCATATATATATATATTTTTTTTTTTTTTTTTTTTTGCGGTACGTAGGCCTCTCACTGTTGTGGCCTCTCCCGTTGCAGAGCACAGGCTCCGGATGCGCAGGCTCAGCGGCCATGGCTCATGGGCCTAGCCACTCCGCGACATGTGGGATCTTCCCGGACCGGGGCACAAACCCGTGTCCCCTGCATCGTCAGGTGGACTCTCAACCACTGCGCCACCAGGGAAGCCCAATTACCATATATTTTAATACCTTAATGTACGGTAGAGTAAGTCCTCCCACTGTTTTTCTTCTTTGAGTGTGCTTTGGCTATTGCCAGAATTTGCAAGAATTGGCTTGTCAAGTTCCAATGAAAAATAAAACAAAATAACATCTGGTAAGATTTTGAGTGGGATTGCATTGACCTAGGATCAATGATCTAGGCAGTTTAGGGACTATTAAAAGCAAAGCTATAGTGAAGACCTGGCTATTTCCAATTCATCACTCTGAATTCTCTCAAAAGCGTTTCATAGTTGCCTGTGTAGAAATCCTGAACATGATGCACTGAATTTATTCCAAGGTATTTAATCTTTGGTACAGAGAGATTATATCTTGTAATTTTTTTCTTTTTTTTTAACATCTTTATTGGAGTATAATTGACTTACAATGGTGTGTTAGTTTCTGCTTTATAACAAAGTGATTCAGCTATACATATACATATATCCCCATATCTCTTCCCTCTTGTGTCTCCCTCTGTCCCACCCTCACTATCCCACCCCTCCAGGTGGTCACAAAGCACCGAGCTGATCTCCCTGTGCTATGCAGATGCTTCCAACTAACTATCTATTTTACGTTTGGTAGTGTATATATGTCCATGCCACTCTCTCACTTTGTCCCAGCTTACCCGTCCCCCTACCCGTGTCCTCAAGCCCATTGTCTAGTAGGTCTGCGTCTTTATTCCCGTCCTGCCCCTAGCTTCTTCATGACCATTTTTTTTTTTTAGATTCTATATATATGTGTTAGCCTACGGTATTGTTTTTTCTCTTTCTGACTTACTTCACTCTGTATGACAGACTCTAGGTCCATCCACCTCACTACAAATAACTCAATTTCCTTTCTTTATATGGCTGAGTAATATTCCACTGTATATATATGCCACATCTTCTTTATCCATTCATCTGTCGATGGACACTTAGGTTGCTTCCATGTCCTGGCTATTGTAAATAGAGCTGCAATGAACATTGTGCTACATGACTCTTTTTGAATTATGGTTTTCTCAGGGTATATGCCCAGTAGTGGGATTGCTGGGTCATATGGTAGTTCTATTTTTAATTTTCTAAGGAACCTCCATACTGTTCTCCATAGTGGCTGTACCAATTTACATTGCCCCCAACAGTACAAGAGGGTCCACTTTTCTCCACACCCTCTCCAGCATTTATTGTTTGTAGATTTTTTGATGATGGCTATTCTGACTGGTGTGAGATGATATCTCATTGTAGTTTTGATTTGCATTTCTCTAATGATTAATGATGTTGGACATTCTTACATGTGTTTGTTGGAAATCTGTATATCTTCTTTGGACAAATGTCTACTTAGGTCTTCTGCCTATTTTTGGATTGGGTTGTTTGCTTTTTTTGATACTGAGCTGCATGAGCTGCTTGTAAATTTTGGAGATTAATCCTTTGTCAGTTGCTTTGTTGCAAATATTTTCTCCCATTCTGAGGGTTGTCCTTTCATCTTGTTTATGGTTTCCTTTACTGTGCAAAAGCTTTTAAGTTTCATTAGGTCCCATTTGTTTATTTTTGTTTTTATTCCATTTCTCTAGGAGGTGGGTCAAAAAGGATCTTGCTGTGATTTATGTCATAGAGTGTTCTACCTATGTTTTCTTCTACGAGTTTTATAGTGCCTGGCCTTACATTTAGGTCTTTCATCCATTTTGAGTTTATTTTTGTGTATGGTGTTAGAGAGTGTTCTAATTTCATTCTTTTACATGTACCTGTCCAGTTTTCCCAGCACCACTTATTGAAGAGGCTGTCTTTTCGCCATTGTATATTCTTGCCTCCTTTATCAAAAATAAGGTGACCATATGTGAGTGGGTTTACTCTGGGCTGTCTTGTTCCATTGATGTATATTTCTGTTTTTGTGCCAGTACCATACTGTCTTGATTACTGTAGCTTTGTAGTATAGTCTGAAGTCAGGGAACCTGATTCCTCCAGCTCTGTTTTTCTTTCTCAAGATTGTTTTGCCTATTCAGGGTCTTTTTTGTTTCCATACAAATTGTGAAATTTTTTGTTCTAGTTCTGTGAAAAATGCCAGTGGTAGTTTGATAGGGATTGCATTGAATCTGTAGATTGCTTTGGGTAGTAGAGTCATTTTCACAATGTTGATTCTTCCAATCCAAGAACAGGCTATATCTCTTCATCCATTTGTATCATCTTTAATTTCTTTCATCAGTGTCTTATAGTTTTCTGCATACAGGTCTTTTGTCTCCTTAGGTAGGTTTATTCCTAGGTATTTTATTCTTTTTGTTGCAATGGTAAATTGGAGTGTTTCCTTAAAGTCTCTTTCAGATTTTTCATCATTAGTGTATAGGAATGCAAGAGATTTCTGTGTATTAATTTTGTATCCTGCAACTTTACCAATTTCGTTGATTAACTCTAGTAGTTTTCTGGTAACATCTTTAGGATTCTCTATGTATAGTATCATGTCATCTTCAAACAGTGACAGCTTTGCTTCTTCTTTTCCAATTTGGATTCCTTTTATTTCTTTTTTTTCTCTGATTGCTGTGGCTAAGACTTCCAAAACTATGTTGAATAATAGTGGTGAGAGTGGAAAACCTTGTCTTGTTCCAGATCTTAGTGGAAATCGTTTCAGTTTTTCACCATTGAGGATGATGTTGGCTGTGGGTTTGTCATATATGGCTTTTATTATGTTGAGGAAAGTTCCCTCTATGCCTACTTCCTGGAGGGCTTTTATCATAAATGTGTGTTGAATTTTGTCAGAAGCTTTCTCTGCCTCTATTGAGATGATCATATGGTTTTTAATCTTCAAATTGTTAATATGTTGTGTCACACTGATTGATTTGCATATATTGAAGAATCCTTTCATTCCTGGGATAAACCCCACTTTGTCATGGTGTATAACCCATTTAATGTGCTGTTGGATTCTGTTTGCTAGTATTTTGTTGAGGTTTTTTGCATCTATGTTCATCAGTGATATTGGCCTGTAGTTTTCTTTTTTTGTGACATCTTTGTCTGGTTTTGGTATCAGGGTGATGGTGGCCTCGTAGAATGAGTTTGGGAGTGTTCCTTCCTCTGCTATATTTTGGAAGATTTTGAGAAGGATAGGGGTTACCACTTCTCTAAATGTTTGATAGAATTCGTCTGTGAAGCCATCTGGTCCTGGGCTTTTGTTTGTTGGAAGATTTTTAATCACAGTTTCAATTGTGATTGGTCTGTTCATATTTTCTGTTTCTTCCTGGTTCAGTCTCAGAAGGTTGTGCTTTTCAAAGGACTTGCCCATTTCTTCCAGGTTGTCCATTTTATTGGCGTACAGTTGTTATATCTTCTTCTTAGATTGATCCCTTGATCATTATTTAGTGTCATTCTTTGTCTTTGTAATAGTCTTTGTTTTAAAGTCTATTTTGTCTGGTATGAGAATTGCTACTCCAGCTTTCTTTTGATTTCCATTTGCATGGAATATCTTTTTCATCCCCTCACTTTCAGTCTGTATGTGTCCATAGGTATGAAGTGGTTCTCTTGTATACAGCCTATATACGGGTCTTGTTTTTGTATCCAGTCAGCCAGTCTATGCCTTTTGGTTGGAGCATTTAATCCATTTACATTTCGATTATCGATATATATGTTCCTATTACCATTTTCTTAATTGTTTTGGGTTTGTTATTGTAGGTCTTTTCTTTTTCTTTAGTTTCCTGCCTAGAGAAGTTCCTTTAGCATTTGTTGTAAAGCTGGTTTTGTGGTGCTGAATTCTCTTAGCTTTTGCTGGTCTGTAAAGGTTTTAATTTCTCCATTGATTCTGAATGAGATCCTTGCTGGTTAGAGTAATCTTGGTTGTAGGTTTTTCCCTTTCATCACCTTAAATATGTCCTGCCACTCCCTCTGGCTTGTAGAGTTTCTGCTGAAGGACCAGCTGTTAACCCTATGGGTATTCCTTTGTATGTTATTGTTTTTCCCTTGCTGCTTTTAGTATTTTTACTTTGTATTTAATTTTTAATAGTTTGAGTAATATGTGTCTTCGCATGTTTCTTCTTGGATTTATCCTGTATAGGACTCTATGTGTTTCCTGGAATTGATTATCTATTTCCTTTCCCATATTAGGGAAGTTTTCAACTCTAATCCCTTCAAGTATTTTCTCAGTCCCTTTCTTTTATTCTTCTTCTTCTGGGACCCTTATACTTCAAATGTTGGTGTGTTTAATGTTGTCCCAGAAGTCTCTGAGATGATCCTCAATTCGTTTCATTCTTTTTTCTTTAGTCTTCTCTTCAGTAGTTATTTCCACTATTTTATCTTCAAGGTCACTTATCTGTTTTTCTGCCTCAGTTATTGTGCTATGGATTCCTTCCAGAGAATTTCATTTATTGTGTTGTTCATCTTTTTTTTTTCTCTTTAGTTCTTCTAGGTCCTTGTTAAATGTTTCTTGTTTTTTTCCATTCTATTTCCAAGATTTTGGTTCATCTTTCCTCTCATTATTCTGAATTCTTTTTCAGGTAGACTGCCTATTTCCTCTTCATTTGTTTGGTCTGGTGGATTTTTATCTTGCTCCTTCATCTGCTGTGTGTTTCTCTGTCTTCTCATTTTTCTTAACTTACTGTGTTTGGGGTCTCCTTTTCGCAGGTTGCAGGTTTGTAGTTCCCATTGCTTTTGGTGTCTGCCCCCAGTGGCTAAGTTTGTTTCAGTGGGTTTTGTAGGTTTCCTGGTTGAGGGGACTAGTGCCTGTGTTCTGGTGGATGAGGCTGGATATTGTCTTTCTGGTGAACAGGTCCATGTCTGGTGGTGTGTTTTGGGGTGTCTGTGACCTTATTATGCTTTAGGCAGCCTCGCTGCTAATGGGTGGGTTTGTGTTCCTGTCTTGCTAATTGTTTGGCATAGGGTGTCCAGCACTGTAGCTTGCTGGTAGTTGAGTAGAGCTGGGTCTTTGCCTTGAGATGGAGATCTCTGGGCAATTTTCGGTGTTTGATATTATGTGGAGCTGGGAGGTTTCTGGTGGACCAATGTCCTGAACTCAGCTCTCCCACCTCAGAGGCAGAGGCCTGACAGCTGGCTGGAGCACCAAGACCCTGTAATCCACACGGCTCAGAAGAAAAGGGAGAAAAAAAGAAAGATAGAAAGAAAAATTTAAAAATAAATTTATTAATATAAAAAAATAATTATTAAAAATAAATATAATTTTAAAAGTAATAAAAAAAGAAAGAAAGAAAGAGGAGAGAAACCAAACCAAGAAACAAATCCACCACTGATAACAAGTACTAAGAACTATACTAAAAAAAAAACCAAAAACGGACAGAACCCTAGGATAAGTGGTAAAAGCAAAGCTATACAGACAAAATCACATACAGAAGCATACACATACACACTCACAAAAAGAGAAAAAGGAAAAAAAAATTATATACCATTGCTCCCAAAGTCCACTGCCTCAATTTGGGATGATTCATTGTCTATTCAGGTATGCCACGGATTCAGGGTACATCAAGTTGATAGTGGAGATTTAATCCGCTGCCTCTGAGGCTGCTGGGAGAAATTTCCCTTTCTCTTCTTTGTTCTCTCAGCTCCTGGGGTTCAGCTTTGGATTTGACCCTACCTTTGCATGTAGGTTGCCTGAGGGCATCTGTTCTTCGCTCAGACAGGATGGGGTTAAAGGAGCAGCTGATTCGGGGGCTCTGGCTCACTCAGGCTGGGGAGGGGGAGGGGTACGGATGCGGGGCGAGCCTGTGGCGGCAGAGGCTGGTGTGACGTTGCACCAGCCTGAGGCACGCCGTGTGTTCTGAGCGGGAAGTTGTCCCTGGATCACGGGATCCTGGCAGTGGTGGGCTCCACAGGCTCCTGGGAGGCGAGGTGTGGATAGTGACCTGTGCTTGCACACAGGCTTCTTGGTGGCTGCAGCAGCAGCCTTAGCATCTCATGTCCATCTCTGGGGTCCGTGCTGATAGCCACGGCTCGCGCCCATCTCTGGAGCTCATTTAGGCGGCGTTCTTAATCCTGTCTCCTCACACACCACGAAACAAAGAGGCAAGGAAAAGTTTCTTGCCTCTTTGGCAGCTCCAGACTTTTCCCGGACTCCCTCCCGACTAGCCGTGGTGCACTAACCCCCTTCAGGCTGTGTTCACGCCGCCAGCCCCAGTCCTCTTCCTGCGCTCCGACCGAAGCCCGAGCCTCAGCTCCCAGCCCCCGCCCGCCCCGGCGGCTGAGCAGACAAGTCTCTCAGGCTGGTGAGTGCTGGTCGGCACCGATCCTCTGTGCGGGAATCTCTCCGCTTTGCCCTCCGCACCCCTGTTGCTGTGTTCTCCTCCACGGCTCCGAAGCTTCTCCCCTCCGCCACCCGCTGTCCCCACCCGTGAAGGGGCTTCTAGTGTGTGGAAACCTTTCCTCCTTCACAGCTCCCTCCCACTGCTGCAGGTCCCGTCCCTATTCTTTTGTCTCTGTTTATTCTTTTTTCTTTTGCCCTACCCAGGTACGTGAGGAGTTTCTTGCCTTTTGGGAGGTCTGAAGTCTTCTGCCAGCATTCAGTAGGTGTTCTGTAAGAGTTGTTCCACGTGTAGATGTATTTCTGATGTATTTGTGGAGAGGAAGGTGACATCCACGTCTTACTCTTCCGCCGTCCTGAAGCTCCTCTCTCATTTTCTGTTTGTTGCTATAATCTAGAAATCCAATTTCTAAATGCCATTTACTTTAGCAAATGTGGTAAACTCATTCATTATTAGCCTTATTAAATCCTATTTCTTATCCCAGCAAGGCTATCAAAGTGGGGAGGACTCTCCTTCCTGATGCTCTGGAAGATGTCCCAAATCCTGGGCTCTGTTCTCTGGGCTCAGTCCTCATCCAGGTCTTGGCCTTCACTGTCCTGTCAACTCCTTCAAGTAAACATTTCTTTTTTTAAGTGTTTGCAGCTTTCCTATTTGCCCTCATAGGATGGTTGGTTTGTAATGTAATCCTCCTTTACTAAAAGTAATCTCAAAGTTGCTTTATTTGACAAAATATAATTCAAATGTAAATGCAGAAAGATTCTTCCTAGTAAACTGCTCTCAGAGTTAAATTTTTGCTTAGATCTAAAAAAATTATTAAAATTGGAGGTAGGAGGGGAAAATGAAGAATGTTGTTAAAACGTTCTGCTTTAGTTATTTTCTATAATATTTGCAATCTGTTAGAAGCAAAAACTCATTACATAAAAGAAAATAATTTTTCCTATGTTGTGATATAGGCATTATTTCAATTCATAAAAACATAAAACTACCATGTTAAAGAAAACAATAAACATAAATTAATGAGTAATTATTTGTTTTACATAAACTGCTGTTCGTATATTTGGCTGTAGGTGCCAATGATTCAATAGCTATGTTTTTGGTTTTGTTTTGGGTTTGTTAGTTTACCACCTTAAGAGGCATGAAATTTGGTCTGATTTTTTTTTTTTTTTTTTTTTTTTTTTTTTTTTTTGCGGTACGTGGGCCTCTCACTGTTGTGGCCTCTCCCATTGTGGAGCACAGGCTCCGGATGTGCAGTCTCAGCGGCCATGGCCCACGAGCCCAGCCGCTCAGCGGCATGTGGGATCTTCCTGGACCGGGGCACAAACCCGTATCCCCTGCATCGGCAGGCGGACTCTCAACCACTGCGCCACCAGGGAAGCCCTGGTCTGATTTTTATTTCTTAAAGATATTCAGTTTTATTCCTTATAGTTATCTCAAATGACACATTGCTATTATGTTAACAGCAGAATAGTCCAATAATATGCGTAAACATGCTCAAGGAATTAGGAGGAATCCTACTATATTTATTTTACTTCATGGCTTGGGCCATTTAATTCAGATTTTCAACACCAAATGGTCAATTCAATTTATATGATTATTTCTGGGAAAGATAGTAATTACATAAGCCAGATATTACTTGAGAAATTTTATAGAAAATATATATTATTAGCTTTATCTAGATACATCTGGAAATGTTAAAGCATAGCTGGTCTCTCTAGGTAAAGTAAGAAGAATAAATCAGTAAAATTTAAAAATTTCAAAAATAATTTTTTGCCATGCCCTACTACTGTAGAATGTGCCAAAGCTCTGAAGTTAACTTATTAAAGAGTTAGAATACGAATATTACTGACAAATATGAGTTTAGTGGGCCTTTAAGACCAAAGAAATTGTAATAAATTATTTTATGCTAAAGGAGTTGAAGAAATAAATGAAAATAAGCTGTGTAAGGAATCAGTGAAGAAATGAAAAGCATCAATAACTGGGAGAAAGTAAAGGTATACAAAGACTTGGAGCCCTGATGAGCCTGAAGAGTGGCTGTAGTGGAGGAGAATGAATAAGATACCTGAATCAGAGGGGGTTATAGGCAGATAATGGGATAGTGAATTGGTTTTACAGAGGTGGGCAGTTATGGATGATGACCAGGGCCACAACAGGACAAAGAGTACATGCAGAGTGGAGGAGATACTCCTGGAGTTGAGGATCTCAAAGAAATGAGAGACCGTTGTGTGGACTTATCCACATGGAAAAAAAATTACCCAGGATCATGGCACAGATTGAGGGAGAAAGAAAGATCCTGAGCCAAATGCCAAAGTCTTTGATAAATGAATGAGGATAACAAAAACAAAATATCTAAAATCTAGGAAAGAAACAATCCCAAACTGAGTACTACTTGAGGGAAATGCTATCTGATCAAAACTACTTTCTTCAACAGTGGGATAGTAGAAAAGATGTTTAATTTAACCATCTGTTGAAAATCAACAAACGCTGCCTGTGTACCAAAGCAACCAGGTCAATTGCACCAGGACACCTCACTTGTCAGCAATAACCCAAGAAAACACATTTGATGTCATTTCACACATTCGCTAAATTAAATTTTCAAATATATGTTAGAGTCAGAGATATATGAGCGGAAGTGTTATCTAGGGAAACCAGCTGTTGTCCAGATGGGCCCTCAAAGGGCAGAATTGCCTTGGCAATATCGTCATTCTTTCAGTGATATTTATTAAGTACCCACCACATGCCTGCCACAGGGCTGAGCGTTCCACTTGTGTTTACATCCCAGCAGGGTGTTTGGGGTAGTTCTTATCTTTGCTTTTCTGGAAGTCAATATTTCTAGTCCTTAAGTTCTCTCAATAGGATATACCAATTTAGCATGTAGTAATGACAAGGATGGTTAATGAACATAGTAATGACAAGCAAAAAGAAGTGGAAGTATTAAAGAGCCTTTCATCTAATCATAGAGAAAAGGGCCATAGTCATCAAACTATGGCCCATGAGCCAGCCTGCCACCTGTTTTTATATAGCCAGAAAGCTAAATGTATTAGCCTTCTGAGAAGAGTCACTTGATTTTGCTTCTTGGCTGGCAAAGCCTAAAATATTTACTATTTGGACTTTTATAGAAAAATTTTATCTAACCCTAATTTAAGCAAGACCCGATGAAGCATCTGTGTTCCATATTACCTGGATTTAGTCTTCTGAACTTGAAAAAGATTGTATCCGTGGTGCCAACAAAATTTTGGGTTTGGTGCTTTCTTTCACCAGTGTGCTAGAAACTTTGTTTTCTTTTTGCCGCCTAGTTATTCTTCAGCTATAATGTTCATTGTCAAATAGCTCTGTTCGGCAATCTAGTCTTGATTAGATTTCCAGGCCATTTCTCTCTGATTTTTTAACCTGATAAATATCCTTTTATTTCTGAGGGTATCTGTAGATACTGCCTCTCATGGACTATGCGTACTGTAGTCTAACTTAGGGATTGAAAAACATTTTGTTAAAGAGCTAAATAGTAAATATTTTTGGTTTGCAGGCCTGATAGTCTCTCTCGAAACCACAAAACTCTGCCACGGTCATGTGAAAGCAGAGACAGAAAATTTGAAAATGAATAGGGTAGGGGTGTTCCAATAAAACTGTATTTACAAAAACAGGTAAGCTGGTTTTGGCCTCTGGACCACAGTTTGTCAAACTCTAGTCCAACTTGTTCTTAGATGTTCCTACTGAAGTTTTATAAATATCTATGCAGAAGTTTCATTTTCTATTATATCCACTTTACAAGTGAGGAAAATGGCACTGTCTCTCTTACAGCAGAATAAACTCTGTATTTGAATAAAGCAATCAAGCAACTAATAATATCTTTGAGGAGAAAAATAAACCATCAAATTGTTAGTCATAAGTTGAACCCCAAAACTGAGTTTGAATTTTGAATTTTTCCAGGAACTACAATGCCTTACATTTGATCCCTAATGCTGGTGAATGTCGAATCACAGCTGTTGGACGTTTAATGTATCAGTCTTGAAAGGACAGCTTTGGCTTTGTTTGATGTTTTCATGAGATTTTCATAAGTTCATGTTTTCATGAGATTTTTAGCTTACTGTCTTTGGGTATTGCTCCACCTTGCATATCTGAAGATTCTCTCTTCTACCTGGAAATCAGGGCTAGTCAGAATGGCCCTGAGTATTGTTCCTTTTGGGTATCAATTATAAATGTTTAAACAAATGGGTCACAAACTGAAATGAGGTCAATTAAATCTTCTGAGGCATGTTCTATTCTGATGGATGAGCTGAAATGAAAACCATTTCAGAACTTACTTTCAACAGAATAATGAATTCGGTGTTTCCAGTCATTAAAGTTGAAATTATAATAGATAGTATTCTGCCCCACTGTTCATGAGATTTAACTCTTCAAAGGTCATAATAGATACACCCTATTAAATAATGCAGGCCAGACAAAGCTGACTTAATAAAACTGAAATGTCACTTTGGGTTTGAACTGATTTTCCTACTTAAAAACCTTTTAGGCTTGCAAATCAGAAGTGCCTTGTATTCACATGTCTGAAGGAGCCTGACTTTCCCAGGGTTAGTTTAAAAAATGCAGATCGATGGGAAAGGTTGGTGTTGGGTCAGTATCGAATAGCCTTCTCTCAGGGGCTTGAATTATTCATGAGCATCCATGTGTTTTGTGTTTCTTGCTTAACACTGTGGGCATTGGGGGCAGGAGGAGAATGTAGTCAGATGCAAACATAGATTCTTTCTTGGACAGAGTTAGCAGTTCGAGGAGGCTGGGGGTGGATGTAATTTTACAGGAATTTGAATCAATAAACTTTGAAACTAAAGAACTGTACGACAGCTGAGGATACCCAAGTTTTGTGTTATCTACAGTTCATTTTTGACAAGCTGTGTACTCTTTAAACAAAAGTAAGAAGACGTAAAGCCAACTGCCTATCTTCTGATTGTGAATGTGACTGTCTTTGGCTGCTTCCTATACTGACTTTGAGGTGGGGTGGCCCCTGTAGACACGTAAGTGTACAACTGGAGTATGGAAATAAGACTCAAGAAGGGAATAAAGCCAATATTTTATAATAACTATAAGTGGAATATAATCTTTAAGAATTCTGAGTCACTATGTTGTGTGGCTGAAACATATAATATTGTAAATCAACTATACCTCAGTTTAAAAAAAGAAAGAAAAGAAGAAAAAAAGAAGTCTCAAGAGCTAGGTTCCACTCTGCCTTTCTTTCCTCTGAGTACGTCATCTACCATTTCTGAGCTGCAGAATGCACTTCTATAAAATAAAGCACTTTAGCCCTCTTCAGTGGTTTTCAAATTTTGGGGGGGGATACAGAGCACACTCCTGGAACAGAACATTCCCTACAAGTCATATGCACAGAACAGACACAGGACCGAGGTAGGAGTAAGGGATGCAAGGAAGGAGACGCTGAGCCTCCCTTTTTCCTAACTTGGTAGAATTGGTCTCAGTATTCTCCCTGACCCCATGCCCCTAAATATTAAGCTGAGGAAGTCAGGAGAAAGAAAGAGCTAGCTCTTCCTCCATTTTCCCGGTTGGTCCCCTTAACTGCCCTTCATCCTTCCTCCCATGGTTCACAAACGTTAGGTCTTAAAAAATTCCTTAGCTGAAATATTGTGTGTGGTTTTGTCTACAAAGGAAACCCAGAATGAGCCACATTGAAAATCATGATTTTCAGGGCCCACTTCCTGACTTCAGAGAGGAATCCTGTGTATGGACGACTAGTTTTGAGAGCATTTAAAGAAGGACAGAATGAAGAATGGTAAAAAAATAAATAGAAGAAAAGATTGTTGGATTAATGCTATAGTATTAGATTTGGAGGGCTACAGCTAAAATAATATCTTAATTTGGAAGAATAAACGGCCACATCGGGTTACACCAACATCTGCGAGCCTGAAGCAAAGTTTCTCTGCCCGTAATTCCCTTACCACATTAATGCCTGTAAGGAAGGAGCTGGGGTCCCTATGGATAATGATCACCTTATTACTGTATAGATGTTCATTCTAGTGTCAAAAATAAGTTGTCCTTTGTCATCTGCGTGTCTTGATTTGGTTCTCAGCCCTGGACAATAAGACAGTTATATAATTTTTTTCTGACAGAAAGCAAATACGCCACATTTTACAAGAATGCAAACTTCATCTAGAGAAGTGGTCCAAGAAAAATATCCAAGGAAAACCCTGCCTTGGCCTCAAAAATCTGTGACCTTAATGTTAAATGCAAAAAAAAAAAAAAAAAAAAAGTGATCATAAAACCAAAAAAAGAAATGTGTAAAGTTCAATTCACTTTTTTCTTGCTGTTAATTAAGACTATGAGGACAGTGACCTTAAAAGTGTAACATTCCTTGTAGATTGGTACAGCCACTATGGAGAACAGTATGGAGCTTCCTTAAAAAACTAAAAATAGAACTACCATATGACCCAGAAATCCCTCTACTGGGCATACACCCTGACAAAACCATAATTCAAAAAGAGTCATGTACCACAATGTTCATTGCAGCACTGTTTACAATATCCAGGACATGGAAGCAACCTAAGTGTCCATCGACAGATGAATGGATAAAGATGTGGCACATATATACAATGGAATATTACTCAACCATGAAAAGAAACGAAATTGAGTTATTTGTAGTGAGGTGGATGGACCTAGAGTCTGTCATACAGAGTGAAGTAAGTCAGAAAGAGAAAAACAAATACCATATGCTAACACATATATATGGAATCTAAAAAAAAAAAAAAAGGTTCTGAAGAACCTAGGGGCAAGACAGGAATAAAGACACAGATGTACAGAATGGACTTGAGGACATGGGGAAGGGGTAGGGTAAGCTGGGACAAAGTGAGAGAGTGGCATGGACTTATAAATACTACCAAATGTAAAATAGATAGCTAGTGGGAAGGAGCCGCATAGCACAGGGAGATCAGCTCGGTGCTTTGTGAACACTTAGAGGGGTGGGATAGGGAGGGTGGTAGGGAGATGCAAGAGGGAGGAGATATGGGGATATATGTATATGTATAGCTGATTCACTTTGTTATACAGCAGAAACTAACTCACCACTGTAAAACAATTATACTCCAATAAAGATGTTTAAAAAAATGTAACATCCCTTTAGGCAGTGAAAGGAATAATGACTGGCCCTTCAGACTGCTGATGAATAGACAAAATATGCATTGATTATGCATGCAGTTACCCAATTTTGTTATTTTACAAAATTGAATTCTTTCCTGCTGAAGTCCAATGCTGAGCAGTTAAATGCAGACTGTACTTAATTTTGTCAGAGTAAATAGCAGAGGTTATGGAAAGTGTTGTGGTTCCACAGTCATTAATATTCCACTGGTGTTGGAAGAGACTAGCAAGAGAAGAACACAGAAGGTTAGGTTTATATGAATCTATTCAAACCCCACATAATGAATGTGAAGAAGAGTGATTTGAATGTCTAATTTCAGTCACTCAGCAGAAAGAAAAAATTCTTATGCTTACTCTCAGGGTTTTGAAAGAGCTGTTTATTTTGTAATTTTTCACTCACTATTATAATCAGACCTTCTGAAATAAATTATTAATAATTTTCAAGTTAAATGAACTCTTTTTTTTTCCTCTAGAAAATTTCTAAATTTCTTATGCTGTCACAAGATTTTGTATTTTGTAGCTCTTTCCACTACAAGGATTCAGAGCAGTCACAAGACAGGGAAATTCAGTTATGCTGACATATTAATGCTTTCCTACACTCACACCTACTGGGACCCACATCTGTCCCTCCTGAATTCAATAGACAGATGTGGTTATTTTCACTTTCTAGTGGAGATGGTTAAAGTGCCTAGCCGCTTATGTCACACTTCTACCAAATGTTTTAGGTAAAGGTAATCAAAAGGAGTTAAACACTATAATTATGAGATGAAAGAAAGTTCCCAATTCAAAGATGAAAGAGCAATCTCTATCTGGAACTCTCAATAGTGGGGTCAGGGAATCAAACAATAAATTGTGGGTAAAGAGATGGGCAGAAAATATCAAATTTAATAAAGAACTCTGGTGGAGAGGAAGATGGAATGTTATAGGATCGAAAAGCCCTGGGGAGGAAATTACAACTATGTGAAGATCCTTTAGCTCTCTCCTGCAATGTCAGGAGATGTCTTTCCAAGAATATGATGAACCATAACCCTAAGGAAACTAAAACAGACTTATCAGTAATTTACCCAAGACTCTCTGTAGGCGGTCAACAACTGTCATCATTTTCTATTAAGTCAAACTGTAACACTACCCTGGAATGTGAATACAAGACAGTAAGAAAAATAGGGATATAGGTGACAGAGTTTTCTTTCAAAGCGAGTGTCACTTATTTTTTATGTTTCCAAAATTACCATCTTGACATTACAAATAAGTAACAACTAAAAGCTTCTTGTGTGATGGAAATAGTAATACTAAAATATAATAATAATTTTAAAAGAGCTGAGGGAGAAGGAGGAAAACTACCTGGAGTTTCCTGTAAGTCCATCCACCTGAGAATACAAATGGGAATTGGTTTCCAATCCATACTCCACTGGTTCTTGTTTCTTCCTGCTCATCCAAGGAAACCTATTCCCTGTAAAGCCTCCACTTGGCCACCAAGGGTTTCTAGGCATCCCTAGAGGATGTCTCCCATGTGCTTATAAATATGCCCATCAGCATCCATGGAACATCCCTGCCAAATCCCTGGGGAACTCATATCTCTGCAAAGTACCACAGCTGCTGTCATCCACTGGACACTACCATTGGTTGTGTCTGCTACACTTGCCACACACTGCCACTGCTATGAACTTTGGACACTAGTGCTAAGAAATTTCTGCCATCTTCCATCACATGTTTCAGAATTCCATTGGAGGCAGCTGCCACTTCCATCCCCTCCCACCTAGCACCCCCCCAGTACATCAGACCTCCATGGTGCCCAAGCTGTGTAGTGGTCTAGAGGAAAATCTTTATTTTTTCTCTTCCTACTCTGATACAACAGTATTGGCTTGCCCTGACATATATTTTTGATGGAATAGCATTACCAGTTTTAATTTTAAACTTCTTTCACCTTAGGACAAAGACAAGAGTCCTTCCTTGGTGGCTGAGTTGGACTCTAACTCAAGTGTTATTCATCACTCATCCCTGACATCGCTCTGCTTCTCCCCTCCAGCTGTAAGGCTGTGCCTGACCTTTACTTTCCTTGAAATAAGTACTTAACTATGAGACTCTCATAGAAGCAGATTCCTGATAGAACTGCTCCACAAGCCCATCAGACCTGCCCAGCCTGACTCTCAGGTGTAGAGATAATATAGACCCTATACCCCAAACTAACTAGAGAAATCTTTGTCTAGCATGTTTATCTTTAAAATATGTTTACATTATTTTCTCTTAATCCTGTTCTATTGAAACATGACACAGAGTTGCAACCACTGGAACACTCTTCTTCTAGAGACTTAGCCTCTTAGAATGTTTTGGGCCACCTGAACAAACAGAATCCAGTGCCAGAGCAAGAACTGTTCAGCAATCTTGGACTTTTAAAATGCAACTCATAGTTACTTGTTAAGTCATCAGCCTTCGATAATTAAGGATATTTCTCTTTTTTCTGCAGGATAAGGCCCGTAAAATCCTCATCCAATTCAGCCATGAGATGGCCAACAACACAGGGAGAGAAACTCTGAGTTCCCAAGTGGTATTGCTGTTGCCCTGTCATCACACATGTCACACTGTATTATCATTTCTTTTTGATTCATCTCTGTTCCCCATCAGCTCAAGGCTCACATCTACCTTGTTCTCATGGTAACCTCAGCACCTAGCTCAGTACCTGACATATAAGACATTAGTAGTAAATATTTCTGAGTGAATGACTTTAACATATTCCAATACCTTATATAAGTAACTATAATTCCCCAATGATATACGTTCAGACTTTGGGAACATGGAGATTAATTATCATGCTTTCAATATTTCATATAAAGTCTGAAAAATAAAATGCATGAGTTTGGCCATAATCAGAGTGTCCCTCACCAGAAAGGTAGTTTCTGAGTGTGTTATGCTAAGACTGGGGTGTTTCTCAATTCTCAGTCTACAAAGTCAAGGTGCCAATCTAATCATGGGGCTCTTTCAGGGGAAAAATGACTCATTAGAATGAAGCTATAAACTTCATCAAGGAGGAAATGTCTTTTGCAAATTATAGGATGTCCTTCGGGTATCCTTTTAGGTAGATGCCTTATCCATAATGTGAGTCAGGTTCTGGAGTCTACTTGACTCTGTGTAGCCTCTCTAGAGCATGGAGGACATCTATCAAGTTGCCATTCCACCATGATGCCCAGGAGCAGTGGTCAGCCCCTCCTTATATCTTCATGGCTTGAAAAAATTTTAGTGATGTCTTGTGTTTTTCTTTTCCTTGAGTGTGTGACCTCAGGCTGTGTGCATTTCTAAGGCCTCAATTTCCTCACCGAAGAGTAGCAGTTACACTAAAAATTCTCCCTCTTATAACTTAAATTTGTGACACTTCATTAAATCTGTCCTCAGAAACTCTCTTCCTTGGCTAGATTAGTCAAATCTGACACTATAATTCTATGATTTCATCCAATGTTGAAAGGAAAGTCTTACCTAGGCTCTCCCTGCCAATGTCTCCCCCATATTCATTGAACCTACCATTTTCTTTGTCTGGGTGTGTTTTTTGGCATCTCGGAGGCCAGAAGTGTCAGGGAACTGACATCCCACGGGAGCACCCAAAACCAATGACTCAAGAATTAGTGTATAAATTCCCCAGCCTGCTTGCCCCTCAGCTGGGTTAATTCCATGCCTTGTATTCTGCACCATTTCCCAGACTTTGCTTTCAGGATCAAATACTAATCCCCCATGGTGGCAGCTGGCTTAATAGGGCACACTCTATTTCCTGCCTTCCCTTCCCTGTGTAACTCCCTCCACTCTCTGCACAGCCCAGATAAATTATCTGTGCTTAAATCCTATCTCAGGTTCTTCTTCTGGGGGAATCTGAATTAAGACACACATATTAAACTAAAACAAAAGTATTCTTTAAAGTATTTGAGTCTCTTTATATTTTCTCCCTTCTTTTGACCTCCAGAGAATAGATGAATGAAGTATCAATACCCTGGGATGTGCCTGCATGAATTGGATATTATTACTTAGCTGCCTTCCCTGCAGAGTAAACAGCTCAATATGCCAGTGTGTAGAACTCCATAACCCTGTGGCTACCTTTATGCACCCAGCAAAGTGTTCTGTATATGTTCACATCATAGTGTGCTGTGCAACTCAAGAAGCCCTGGAAGAGCCAGGGTTTGTGATTAACACAGCAAAAGCAAACTTAGAGTTCCCAGGAAACTGGGAAGAAATACAGGGCAAAGAGAGATGTCCAGAAATAAAAAGATGATGAAAGAAAGCATCGTTTAATTTTGTGAAAATAATAATTTCAGGACCCTGAGTCATAATTGATTTATAAATTTATGCTTATATAATTTATATATTTAGTCAAGATGGTATAGATCTGTTTTATCCAATAACAACCTATGGAATTTGAGCACTTGAAATATAGCTGGTTCAAAATGAGATGAGCTACAGCTACATACACATCTGCTTTCAGACTCAGCCTGATAAAAAAATGTAAGGTATCTCATTAGTGATTTTTTACATTAATGACGTGTTTAATTTATAATATTTTGGATATGTGAGGTTGAATAACATATATTATTAATTTCACCTATTTACCTTTACTCTTTAATATGGCTGCTAAATAATTTATAATTACCTATCTGGCTCAAGTTATATTACTATTATACCATACTAAACCAAATTATGCTGTGATAACAGATAAACTGAATTTTCAGTAGTAAATAATTCAAGAATGGTCAATTTCTTATTTTCTTTATATCTTTATTGGAGGATAATTGCTTTAAAATGTTGTGTTAGTTTCTGCTGTACAAAAAAGTGAATCAGCTATAAGTATACATATATCCCCATATCCCTTCCCTCTTGAGATTCCCTCCCACCCTCCCTATCCCACCCCTCTAGGTCATCACAAAGCATCAAGCTGATCTCCCAGTGCTATGCAGCAGCTTCCCACTAGCAATCCATTTTACATATGTCAGTGCTACTCTCTCACTTCGTCCCAGCTTCCCCTTCCCGCAATGTCCTCAAGTCCGTTCTCTATGTCTGCGTCTTTATTCCTGCATTTCCACTAGGTTCATCAGTACAGTTTTTTTTAGATTCCATATACATGTGTTAGCGTACAATATTTGTTTTTCTCTTTCTGACTTACTTCACTCTGTATGACAGACTCTCGGTCCATCCACCTCAACACAAATAACTCAATTTCGTTCCTTTTTATGGCTGAGCAACATTCCATTGTATATATGTACCACATCTTCTTTATCCATTCATCTGTCTATGGACACCTAGGTTGCTTCCATGTTCTGGTTACTGTAAATAGAGCAGGAAAGAACATTCTGGTACATGCATATTTTTGAATTATGCTTTTCTCTGGATATATGCCCAGGAGTGGTACTGCTGGATCATATGGTAGCTCTATTTTCAGTTTTCTAAGGAATCTCCATAGTGGCTATATCAATTTACATTCCCACCAACAATACAAGAGTGTTCCTTTTTCTCCACACCTTCTCCAGCATTTATTATTTGTAGATTTTTTGATGATGCCCATTCTGACTGGTGTGAAGTGGATACATCATTGTGGTTTTGATTTGCATTTCTCTAATGATTTGTGATTTTCAGCATCTTTTCATGTGTTTGTTAAGCGTCTGTATGTCTTCTTGGTGAAATGTCTATTTAGGTCTTCTGTCCATTTTTGGATGGGGTTTTTTGTTTTTTTGATATTGAGCTGCATGAGCTGTTTGTATATTTTGGGGGTTAATCCTTTGTCAGTTGCTTCATTTGAAAATGTATTCTCCCATTCTGAGGTTTGTCTTTTTGTCTTGTTTATGGTTTCCTTTGCTGTGCAAAAGGTTTTAAGTTTCATTAGGTCCCACTTGTTTATTTCTGATTTTATTTCCATTACTCTAGGAGGTGGGTCAAAAAAGATCTTGCTGTGATTTATGTCACAGAGGGTTCTGCCTATGTTTTTCTATAAGAGTTTTATATTGTCTGGCCTTACATTTAGGTCTTCAATACATTTTGAGTTTATTTTTGTGTATGGTGTTAGGAAGTGTTCTACTTTCATTCTTTTACATGTAGCTATCCAGTTTTCCCAGCTTCACTGGTTGAAGAGGCTGTCTTTTCTCCATTATATATTCTTGCCTCCTTTGTCAAAGATAAGGTGACCATATGTGCGTGAGTTTGTCTCTGGGCTTTCTATCCTGTTCCATTGATCTATCTATCTATCTATCTATCTATCTATCTATCTATCTATCTATCTATCTATTTTTTGCCAGTACCATACTGTCTTGATTACTGTAGCTTTGTAGTTTAGTCTGAAATCTGGGAGCCTGATTCCTCCTTCTCTGTTTTTCTTTCTCAAGATTGCTTTGGCTATTTGGAGTCTTTTGTGCTTCCATACAAATTGTAAAATTTTTTGTTCTACTTCTGTGAAAAATGCCAGTGGTAGTTTGATAGGGATTGCATTGAATCTGTAGATTGCTTTGGGTAGTAGAGTCATTTTCACAATGTTGATTCTTCCAATCCAAGAACAGGCTATATCTCTTCATCTATTTGTATCATCTTTAATTTCTTTCATCAGTGTCTTATAGTTTTCTGCATACAGGTCTTTTGTCTCCTTAGGTAGGTTTATTCCTAGGTATTTTATTCTTTTTGTTGCAATGGTAAATTGGAGTGTTTCCTTAAATTCTCTTTCAGGTTTTTCATCATTAGTGTATAGGAATGCAAGAGATTTCTGTGCATTAATTTTGTATCCTGCAACTTTACCAAATTCGTTGATTAGCTCTAGTAGTTTTCTGGTAGGATCTTTAGGATTTTCGATGTATAGTATCAGGTCATCTGCAAACAGTGACAGTTTTACTTCTTTTCCTATTTGTTTTCCTTTTATTTCTTTTTCTTCTCCGATTGCTGTGGCTAAAATTTCCAAAACAATGTCGAATAATAATGGTGAGAGTTGACACCCTTGTTTTTTTCCTGATCATAGAGGAAATACTTTCAGTTTTTCACCATTGAGAATGATGTTCGCTGTGGGTTTGTCATATATGGCTTTTATTATGTTGAGGTAGGTTCCTTCTTTGCCCACTTTCTGGAGAGTTTTTATCATCAATGTGTGTTGAATTTTGTCATAAGCTTTTTCTGCATCTGCTGAGATTATCATAAAGTTTTTTCCTTCAGTTTGTTAACATGGTGTATCACATTGATTGATTTGATATATTGAAGAATCCTTGCATTCCTGGGATAAACCCCACTTGATCATGGTGTATGATCCTCTTAATGTGCTGTTGGATTCTGTTTGCTAATAGTTTGTTGAGGATTTTTGCATCTATGTCCATCAGTGATATTGGCCTTTAATTTTCTTTGTCTGATTTTGGTATCAGGGTGATGTTGGCCTTGTAGAATGAGTTTGAGAGTGCTCCTCCCTCTGCTATACTTTGGAAGAGTTTGAGAAGGATAGGTGTTACTACTTCTCTAAATATTTGATAGAATTCATCTGTGAAGCCATTTGGTCCTGGACTTTTGTTTGTTGGAAGATTTTTAATCACAATTTCAATTTCAGTGCTTGTGACTGGTCAGTTCATATTTTCTATTTCTTCCTGATTCAGTCTTGGAAGGTTGTACTTTTCTAAGAATTGGTCCATTTCTTCCAGGTTGTCCATTTTATTGGTATATTTATTGCTTGTAGTAGTCTCTCATGATCTGCAGTGTCAGTTGCTACTTTTCCTTTTTCATTTCTAATTCTGTTGATTTGAGTCTTCTCCCAAAGAACTAGCTTTTAGTTTTATTGATCTTTGCTATTGTTTCCCTCATTTATTTTTCATTTATTTTTGTTGTAATCTTTATGATTTTTTTTTCTGCTAACTTTAGGGTTTCTTTGTTCTTCTTTTCTCTAATTGCTTTAGGTGTAAGATTAGGTTGTTTATTTGAGATGTTTCTTGTTTCTTGAGGTAGGATTGTATTGCTATAAACTTCCCTCTTAGAATTGCTTCACTGCATCCTATAGGTTTTGGGTCATCGTGTTTTCATTGTTATTTGTTTCTAGGTATTTTTAAATTTCCTCTTTGATTTCTTTTGTGATCTCTTGGTTGTTTAATACCGTATTGTTTAGCCTCCATGTGTTTGTATTTTTTACAGTTTTTTTTCCTGTAATTGACCTCTAATCTCATAGTGTTGTGGTCAGAGAAGATCTTGATATGATTTCAATTTTCTTAAATTTACCAAGGCTTGATGTGACCTATCCTGTAGAATGTTCTGTGTGTACTTGAGAAGAAAGTGTATTCTGTTGTTTTTGGATGGAATGTCCTATAAATATCAATTAAATTCATCTGGTCTAATGTGTCATTTAAAGCTTGTGTTTCCTTATTTATTTTCTGTTTGGGTGATCTGTCCATTTGTGTAAGTGGACTGTTAAATTTTCCCACTATTATTGTGTTACTGTTGATATCCACTTTTATGGCTATTAGCATTTTCCTTATGTATTAAGGTCCTCCTATGTTGGGTGCATAGATATTTACAATTGTTATATCTTCTTCTTGGATTGATCTCTTGATAATTATGTACTGTCCTTCCTCATCTCTTGTAATAGTCCTTATTTTAAGGTCTATTTTGTCTGATGAGTGTTGCTACTCCAGCTTTCTTTTGGTTTCCATTTACATGGATTATCTTTTTCCATCCCCTCACTTTCAGTCTGTACGTGTCCCTAGGCCTGAAATGGGTCTCCTGTAGACAGCATATATACGGGTCTTGTTTTTGACCATTCAGTCAGTCTGTGTCTTTTGGTTGGGGCATTTAATCCATTTACATTTAAGTTAATTATATATATGTATGTTCCTATTACCATTTTCTTAATTTTGGGGGGTTTGTTTCTGTAAATCTTTTCTTTCTCTTGTGTTTCCTGCCTAGAGAAGTTCCTTTGGCATTTGTTGTAAAGCTGATTTGGTGGTGCCGAATTCTCTTAACTTTTGTTTATCTGTAAAGTTTCTGATTTCTCTGTCACATCTGAATGGGATCCTTGCTGGGTACAGTAATCTTGGATGTAGGTTTTTTCCTTTCATCACTTTAAATTTATCTTGCCACTCCCTTCTGGCCTGTAGAGCTTCTGCTGATAGATCAGCTGTTAACTTTATGGGGATTCCCTTGTATGTTATTTGTTGCTTTTCCCTTGTTTCTTTTAATATTTTTTCTTTGTGTTTAATTTTTGTTATTTTAATTAATACGTGTCTTCACATGTTTCTCCTTGGGTTTATCCAGTATGGGACTCTCTGTGTTTCCTGGACTTGATTGACTATTTCCTTTTCCATGTTGGTAAGTTTTCAACTATAATCTCTTCAAATATTTTCTCAGACCCTTTCTATTTTTCTTCTTCTTCTGGGATGCCTCTAATTCAAACATTCGTGTCCTTAATATTGTCCCAGAGGTCTCTGAGACTGTCCTCCATTCTTTTCATTCTTTTTCCTTTATTCTGCTCTGTGGCGGTTATTTCCACCAGAATGGTCAACTTCTTATCATGGTCCATATCCCAAAATGGTACATATAAAAACCCAGTGGGGGGCTCTACTCCTGAGTCTTTCAGGGATTCAGGCTGTTGGAGGGACTGTCATTTTTTTTATCAGAGAGACAAAGATGAAATTTCCCTTGTTGCCCCAGAAGGGATAGAGAGTTTTGGGAGATCTTGCCCCAACACAAACTGTTTTGAATCAAAAGGAGCCCACACCATCTACTCATAGCACATTATTGGAACTCATCACAAGACTCCAAGGCAAAGGAGATCAGAGAAACATCACCATCCCACGCACCAGAAGACAAATCAGAGTGGACATGGCTGCACACCTAAAGTGTCTACCACAGTGTGCATAGCTTAGTGAAGTGTTAATTTCCAACATCAGTCACTCCAATCTAGAGCATAAAAGCATGAAGATGGCAAGATGGCACTGGATGATGTTATCAGTCTTTTACACATTGACAAGAACCACTTAAGAGATGCATTTTTAGGTGAGGAAAAGAACCTGAGATTGAGGAACTGGACACAGAACTGACACATTAGAGGTACAGAAAACAAACTTGCCTAGCTGCCCTTTTTTTTTTTTTCCTAGCAGTGTCCTGTGCTTTCATATATATCTCAGGTGAATAAAATGAAATCAAATGTCACCTAACAAAGGCCAGACAGCTGCTCAGAGTAATCTCACCACTGTCCAAAATCTAAAGATCAAAAAGACTTTGTTGGAACACTAAGAGTGTCTCGGTCTCTCAGGGACAAGGTCATATTTAAACAGAATTCCAATATATTAATTTAAGATGGAAACACTTCCATTCTCAGATAGGACTCACAAACTCACACTCTTATTACAAGAAGAAAATACTAAATGGAAAATCACTGTTACCTGGTAAATAGGAAATTAAAAAAAGGAATGTCCGCTGATCTCCAGAATTGCTTCTCAGATAAGAAGGCTTGAGGAATTCTCATATATTGTAGGAATAATTTGACCAAGGAGAGCATGAGCCATAAGTCTGCTTAGCCAAGACCAGCTATCTAATGGTATAAACATAATGCTGTCCAAGACCTGGTACTCTTATTTTACACTTTCATGACTAAACCATCTATTTTCCATGGGCTTTCTCCAAATAGAGTAAGCACAAGTAATGAGATTTCAGATGGCTGAATTGCATTTACGTCCATTCCACACTGCCTCTCTGAGATGACTTCCAGAAAGCCTTAATTACAATTTTAGACATTCCCACATCCTTTCAGCACATATTCACTCTTAGTATTACACATCACCTCATTTATGATATGTAGATTTTTGCCATTGTAATTCTCAGAGGGCTCTTATATTTATTAGTCCTCAGGAACACCTCTCTGTGACCCCCATAAAATAAAAGTTTGTCCAATTTGGATTAATGCACTGACTTTATTTTCTATGGCAAATTATGTTGCATTTGGATTAACGTTTTGATACTCAGACTAGAAAAGGAAAATTGAAAATTAGTCCTAATAATTCTAGACTATATGAGAGATCAAATGAAGCTAATCATCAGCTTTTTACTAAAAAATAAAAATAAAATTAATTAAGATGGCTTTTCCTTTCATGTTTTTTCTTCAGATTTTCACTGAAAGGTATTAAGATTTTATCTGCATAGAACAAATTTACCAAATGTTTCATTGGAAACATCTATAAGGCATACATCTACAAGCACTAAAACTATATATATATATATATATATATATATATATATATATATATATATTTATGGAGACGAATTTGACACTAATGAGAAGTTTTCAACATGATGCTGAGAGCAGGTCAGCATAATCCCTCATTGCATTGGCTCTGGGTAGGTTTGGAATGACATTTCTACCAAGGACAATTAGATTTGGTAGCATTCATGTTTATAAGTAAAACAGAGAGTTTATTATACTGCATGATTCCAAAAATGATAGCCTCCCTATAAAAAAAAATACACCCTCGGCTGAAGTGCAAACATAGCTAACATTCCACTCAATATTTGTGGACGATTAGATTTGAAGTTCCTACTCTCAACTTTTGGGGATAAACACTGCCCTTTTAGTTTTTTCAATTTAAAAATTCAAATGATACCAAGACTGGTAACAAATCAAGACAATAGTTTTCTAATGTCAGTTGGTGAACACCTAGAACCAGAAAACTTAAGCAGCATGAAGTTATTAATTACTTCAGGAAAGGTAACAAATGCAATCCAGAAGGGGAAAAATGACATTAGGAGGAATGAGTCATAAAAAGGAGTAAGGTAGGCTTCATAATATTATTAAGTGCTTGTCCTAAGCAAAATATAACTTTAAACAAGTTTTAAGACTTTTAAGAGAGAAGTTAGGCTTTCATACTTTTTTTTATATTCCCCTCAGGCTCTTGCAGTAGGCTATAAAGATAGAAGGATTCAATAAAGATTTGTTCATTCAATATTTACCACTTTTTTATAGTGCCAACTATATCCTAGTTGCTATACCAGGTTTTAAATGTCTATCACAAACAAGAACGATTCTCTGTTGTCAAAGTGTTTATGGTCTAGGTGGGGTTCCCAAACAATAAAACATGCCATTAGAATTCACTGTTAATACAAGAGCAAAATACAAAACTCAGTTATATTTCTGTAAGTTAACAATAAACACTCTAAAAATAAAATTAAGAAAATTATATTTACAATATTATAAAAAATGCTTAGAAATAAATTTGCCCAAAGAAGTGTAAGACTCATACTCTGAAGATTACAAAATATAGTTGGAAGAAATTAGAGAAAATTTAAACAGATGGAAAGATCAAAATAAATGAAAGAAATTAGAGAAGATCTAAATAAACATTCATGAATCAAAAGACTTAATATTAAGATGGCAGTACTCCTCATATGTATGTACAGATTCAATGTAAGCCCTATCACAGATGGTTTCTTTGAAGAAATTCACAAACTGATCTTAAAATTCATTTAGAAATTCAAGGTATGCAAAATGGCCAAAACAATCTTGAAAAAGAAAAGCAGAGTTGGAAAACCCACACTTACAGATTTCAAACCTTATTACAAACCTAGAACAATCAAGCAAGTGTAGTAGTGGCATAAGGTAAACATATAGATCAAAGGAACAGAATTGAGAGTCCAGAAAGAAGACCTCGCATTTATTTAGGAACAATTTAGTTCTGACAAGTTTGCCAAGACAATTCAATGAGGTAAAGAACAGCCTTTTAACAAATAGTGCTGAGACAGCTAAATAGCTGCATGCAAAAGAATGATACTGAGCTACATATAAAAAACTTAATTCAAAATTGATTGTAGATATAAATATCATATCTGAAACTATAAGATTCTTAGAAGAAAACATAGAAGTAACTCTTCATGACCTTGACCTAGGCAATGAATTCGTAAAGAAAACTCCATAAGTCCAGGCAACAACAGCTATATATATAGTTGGGTTTCATCAATTTTTTAAAATTGTACTTCAGTGGACACCATCAGAAGAGTGAAAATAAAACCCACAGAACAGGAGAATATATGTGAGAATATATCTCAAATTATGTACCTGATAAGGGATTTGTATCTAGAATATATAAATAACTCCTATAACTCAACAACAGAAAAACAAATGCCCTATTGACAATAGGCAAAAGTTCTGAATAGCCACTTTTCCGAACAAGATATACACATGGCCAATAGAATAAAAAGATACTTATACTACAATGAGATGCCATTTCATACCCAATATAATAGCTACAATCAAAAAGACAGATAATAACAAATGTTAGTGAAATTGTGGAGAAATTGGAACCTTCATGCATTGCTGGTGGAAATGTAAAACAAGTCAGTCACTTTTAAAAAACTGTTTGCCAACTTCTGAAAAAGTTAAACATGGAATTACCATATGATCCACTCTTGGCATATACCCAAAAGAACTGAAAACCTATGCCCACTCAAAAACTTACAGATGAATATTCATAGAGGCACTAGACACAATAGACCAAAAGCGGAAACAGCCTAAATATTCATCAGCTGATGAATGGATTAAAAAAATGCTGTATAGCCACAAAATGGAATATTATTCAGCCACAAAAGGAGTGAAGCTCTGATATATGCACAGATGAATTTTTAAAGCATTACAATAAATGGAAAAAGCTAGTCGCAAAGAACTACATATTGTATGATTCCATTTATATGAAATGTCCACAATAGGCAATTCCATAGAGTCAGAAAATATATTAGTGGTTGCCAAAGGTTGGGGTGGAAGGAAAGAGAGAATGGGGAGTAACTGCTAATGGGTGCAAGCCTCCTTTCAGGAATGACTAAAGTATTCTGGAATTAGGTATCAGTGATTCAGGCATGATTTTGGGCACATTCTAAAAGCCACTGATTAATCTACTTTAAAAGGGCAAAGTTTATGATATATGAATCTTCAAGGAATTCAGACAACTTATGCAGTCTAAGGAAATAGTCTCCACAAGACTGCCCTCACTTCACACCCTAGATACAGATTTGGAGGTCCCCAGGGCCACCTTCACTTTACACCAGCTGTCTGCAAATTAGGGGATTTCCTAATAACAACCCTCAGTTTCATTAATGACTCATGGAACTCAAGAAAGCACTGTACTTAGAGTCACAGTTTTATTTTAAGAAAGGATACAAATTAAAACCAGCCAGAGGAGGAGACACTTAGGGTGAAATCTGGGAAATTTCTAAAAGTAAAGTTTCCATCATCTTCAAGGGTGTGTTACCTTCCCAGCATCAATATGTTACAATATACATGGAGTATTGTGAAACAGGGAAGCTCACCCATGCATTAGTGTCCAGAGCTTTTATTGAGGCTTAATTATGTAGCCATGATTGATTAAATCATTGCCCACATAGTTGAACTCAGTTTCCATCCCTCTTTCCTTGCCCAAAGGTGGGGTTCATATCAGGTAGCTCAAAGCCCAAACTCTCTAATCACTTGATTGGTCTTTCTGGCACGACCAAGTGTTACCTCCTTAATGTAACTTAGCATCTCCTGAGCATAAACAATCAGATATAATCCAAATTACACATCATGAATAACAAAGATACTCTTATCACTCAGGAAATTAAAAGAGATTGGAAACTACTTGCCAGCACTCCCAGGACAAAATTCAAATCTCTCTTTAAGTGAGGTCAAATTCCTTACTACACAGAATTATATCTCAATAAAGCTGCTATTAAAAAAAAAAGAAAGAAAAAGAACATTGAATCCTGATTTATGATAGATACTGCCTACATGCATATAAAGTGAATATAGGAATTTGAGTCATATTAAAGAATTTTAGAAGGATTCTTCAGAAGCATAATGTATGTCTATCACTGCTATTGAAATAATGCCCGAATAAAAGAAAAGTTAAACTACTGGCGATAATTTTTAAAAATTTACTGTGGAAGTTCTGTTATGGGAATAAACAAAAGCATCCATGGAACAAGTAAGAGATGCATGCAGTGCAGGAGGGACATCAAGAGAGGCTCTGGTAAAGCACTAGCTTCAGGAAGTTTCCATGGGTTTGAGTGGTGAATTGTCAAAAGGAAACACAGAAAGTAATGGAATCCTTTAAGATTCCATGACAAGAATTGACCTCAAAGTCAAGAAAATATAAGTGGAAAATATAACAATTCTGGAGTCCAGAGTGATGAGCTACAGCTCTTTAAATCTCCACCCCTTCCAGAGAGGATTTGTCCCAGAGTCTAGGCAGGACCATGTCCTCAGCTGAAGACCAAGTGGCCCAAGATATTAGAAAAGAAGAGGAATGCAACACAAAGGGCATGGCTCAGGGTCAACATGAAACCTACCTTCACACAGAATCCATTTGGAACAATTACGTGGACTCAAAGTCATTGATTTTAATCTTTGCTTCTCCTCGCAAATAAGCTATGTGAAGAGAATCCTATAGACAATTGCTTAGAGTAGACTCTTCTCAAGGACAGAACTCTGAAGACAAATTCCAGTTAGGAAATTAGAAGTCATGTCGGCCTCATGCATGGTCAGGAACCAGAAGGATCTGAGGAACACCTGGATCCAGTAGCATCAGTATCCTTAATCTACTTTGGAGTGGAGTTCACATCTACTTGAGAAGACCTGTTTGCTTTTACAAGTTAACATCCAAAGCAAAACTGGTTTCTAGCAGAACCCTACTTTAATGAAATGACAATGCATGGGCTGTAAATGAAAAAAGCTTCTCTGAAAAAACTTGTTATAATAAAATTCACTTATTAATTGTTTCATTCATCCAAAATATGCCCTTGAACATCTGCTAATAATATATTTATTCATGTAACAGGTATTTATTGGATGCCTACTAATATCAGGCATTTAGTCCCTGATGATACAGAAGTAAACAAATCAAATAAGGTAGAGCTCTGCATTCAGAGATCTTACATCTTAGAAGGAACACAAGTAATAAACACAAATACACACATAAGAACATAGATATGTACCTAAGATAGATAATTCATACAATGAAAATGTACTAAAGAAAATAAAAGGGGGAAATGAGATTAAGCATGCCTGAGGAAGGGGAATTCTAATTTTGCTATGTTAGATCACAGAAAGCCTTGCTAAGGCAGTGACATTTGGATAACATTTTGCATGGAAAGCAGCCAGGCAAACTGTGGAGGAAGACAGTTCCATCTAGAGAAAATATCAAGTGGAATAGAGGAGGGAGTATGCTAGGGAATTTGAGGAACAGAAAGAGGGATGACACAGAAAGCAGAGGCCAATATACATAGCTCCTTATAGGCCATGGGGAGGGGTGTGGATTTAATGCTAAATGCCAAGTGCTGGGCCATGTGGATTACAGGGTCACACTCTCTGCCCTCTTGAGTCTTCCAGTCTAGACTGTGGGGCACAAACACTAAACAAATAGCCACACACAAAAAATAGAACTACAGACTGGGATATGACACAGAGGAAGACTCCAGATCACCCTGGGGTTTTATAACCAGAAAACTCAATTTAATTTGGGGGTAGGAAAGGCTTCTTGGGGGGGAATAACCTTTAAGGGAAAATTTAAAGGGGAGTTGTATTAATATAACCAGTTACATTAAGTTGATTATTTTAGGTTTATATGAATAAATAAAGATAGATAGAGATGATAGAGTTATAGAATTCAGTCACTTTAATTAAAAATTTTAAATGGTGACCCTAATGAGGCTCCTGATGAAAAGAATGACAAATTTTCAGTCACACAGAATATATGCCATCAGACATGAAAATTTTATTATCTTTGCAATGACAGATTGATTCACTATACAGGACTTCATAATATTTGAAATTAGGAACATGGCATTAAAGTTCATGAACTGATTACCATAATTATAGTTCATTTGATCTTGATTGGTTTTGTAGGAACTCCTGATTAAATCTGTCTGCCCTTGTAATTACTACAGCATCTTTCTTACAGTGCTAAAAATTTCTTGGGATAATAATTCAGCATTTTCCTTTCAGCCCTTACCCTCTTCCTGTACCATATTGCTACAGATGTTTTAATCATAATTTTTTTCTTAAAAACCTGGGGTAGTAGTTTACAAAGATTTTCACTTACAGCATTCAGAGACTCAAAACAAGCTGGGGAAGGCAAGCATTATTCATTCTATTTATAGATGAGGAGACTGAAGATCACTAAGGGAAAGTGAATGATCCTAAGCCACATAACTCTAACTGTGTTAGTTTCTCTTCTTCAGATTGCCAGAGAGCTCTAGGACGTTGGATTCACACAGGCAGGAAGCCATCCATGCATTCTTCTTCACCAACAGGGAAATGCACGTGAGAGTCACTTTGCTTCTTTACCAAAGGAGAGCAGAGAGGCTAGAAAGAAGAAGAAGGGTAGGGGACAAGTTCCTATTGAAACACAAAGATTTTTTGATCTCCCCCCTCTAATTTTCTGAGTTCTCAGCCTACACCTTACAACTTGGGTTTTGGCAGCCAAATAACAAGTCAGAGGCTGCTGCCTGGGACAAAGGAAGAGGCTGGAGGTAGGCAGAATTTTTCTGTCTGCAAACATTAACCTTTGAAGAAGACCTCTGTAGATCTAGAGTGCCAACCCTTTACAAAATAATTCATCCAAGAGGGTTCAGTTAGATGAGTCGGCTTCACAGAATTCCTAGAAAACCAAGGCCACCAACATGGGTGGTATTGGATGATGGTTGATATTTTGGAAGATTTGCCCATGAGAGATGAGAGACAGGGGCCCAGTTTGGCTGGGAGTGTAAGGGAAAGCCCAGAAGAGGTAATATTGAACATTAATTGGGTACCAGAGAACTGCCAAAAGTTTGGGGTTCCAAAAGGAGAAGCTTCCATCCTAGACAAGGCCATGGGATGAAAGCTCAGCCCCAGAGAAACTGCTGACCTGGTATAAAGAGAAGTACAGTGATGAGTTGTGACACAAAAATAAACGTGAGGGTCCAATAATTCTCCCAAAGGACCAACTCCAATTCCTTCTATCCACATATGCTTGGGAAAGAGGGAAAAAATGAGAGGATCAATAAGTATTGGTATAGGCTGAATTGTGTACCCTTAATTCCTATGTCTAAGTTCTAAGCTCCAGTACCTCCGAATATGACTGTATTTGGAGACAGGGCCTTTAAAGGGTGGGTTAATTTTGCTTATGGTGTGAGGAAATGTTCTAATCTCATTTTTTCACATGTAGCTGTCCAATTTTCCCAGCACAGGTTATTGAAGAGGCTGCCTTTTCTACATCATAATATTCTTGCCTCCTTTGTCATAGATTAATTGACCATAGGTGTGTGGGTTTATTTCTGGGCTCTCTATCATGTTCCATTGACCTATGCTTCTGTTTTTTGCCAGTTTTAATTACTGTAGCTTTGTAGTACAGTCTGAAGTCAGAGAGCATGATGCCTTCAGCTTTGTTCTTTTTTCCAAGGTTGCTTTGGCAATTTGGAATTTTTTGTGGTTCCATATAAATTTTAAGATTATTTGTTCTAGTTCTGTGAAAAATGTCATGGGTATTTTGATAGGGATTGCATGAAATCTGAAGATTGCTTTGGGTAGTATGGAAATTTTAACGATATTAATTCTCCCAATGAAATAAGGTATGGGATTAAGAGACACAAACTATCATGTATCAAATAGATAAGCTACAAGGATATTTTGTACAGCAGAGTGTAATATAGCCATTATTCCATAATAACTTTAAATGGAGTATAATCTATAAAAATATTGAATCACGATGTTGTACACCCCAAACAATATAACATTGTAAATGAACTGTACTTTAATTTAAAAAAAATGATTTGATTAAGTTAAAATGAGCTCATTAGGATAGGCCCTAATCCAATACTATTGCATTGGATTCTTTATAACAAGAAGAAATTTGGACACAAACACAGAGGGAAAACCATGTGAAGACATAGGGAGAAGATAGCCATCTGTAAGACCTGAGACAGGTCTCAGAAGAAACCAACCCTACCAACACTTTGATCTCTGACCCCAAGCCTACAGAATTGTGAACAAATCCATCTCTGTTGTTTAAGCCACCCAGTCTGTGGTTCTTTGTTATGACAGCCATAGCGAACTAATACAGGTATGTCTATGTTTTTCTTCTAAGCCCCACACTTCTCTGGGGGGAGGGAGTCATCATAATATGCAGCCAACTCCTGAGGAGATGGATTAGAAAAGTGAGGGAGTCTGGTCTGTTAGAGCAGAGAGGGGTGGCATCAGCAGACCCATCTGCAAGGAAATAAGAAAGAGTTTCTGGGGAATGAGGAAGGGAATGCTATTCCCCTCATCTGTTCCTACGAATTGCCCAAAGACAGCAGTGAAACAGCTTCTCGGTGAAAAAAATGCCTTTTCCTCTTCCTTCACAATACAGTACACAAAGGATCACCCCACCCTTCAGAGTGAACCATCTCATTGGGATTTACAAAATAAAAGGTAGTCAGGTAGTTTAAGTCTTTACAAAAATCCTTGACCCAGAAGGGTTAGAATCTAGAAGGAAATCAAGACATAATGGGTGATTATTTTCAACAGTATCACTCTTGACATTCTGCTCTTTCCATTCTTTTGTGTGTGTGTGTTTGTGTGTATTCAGAATCATAGCCATTGTGGTTATACAGTTCTCAACTTGCTTTGGTTATATTTTAGTTTCTTAAAAGGCATAGAAAAGTATTCAAACGAGACATAGTATATGAGAAATGAAAAGAGAGAATGAGTTATTGAAAGCTTTAGGGGAAACCTGAGGTCACCTGTGCTGCTGGAAACCCAGGCTGCAGTGCATTGGAGCAACACTGTGGTCAAAAAGTACTCCCACCTTCAGTGCTCCAAATAGAATAAATATTAGGGTGAAGAGCCAGATGGGGTCATTCCCTCCAAGTCTCCCTAGGGACATCCTTAACTGAGCAAGCAGGCAGGTAGATGCACAGTGGCACTTCCCCTCCGGGGAGTGGGGAGCCCTTCTTGTGCCTTTCACCAGCTGATCTTAGTCATTCTGAATCAGAGGAATCAACAAGTCCATCACTTGGAGATTTAATTATCTTTTCTTTACTCAAATCTCATAATGAATCATTCCAGGAGGTTATTAATTTTTCATTCCAGAATGAGTGCATGAAGGCTACCTAGTATGATGTTCTGCTACCTTTGAAAAATTCTACTCATGCCATGGGTCTGTACTGTGAATGGGCTGTACATTCTCTTGATTAACAGTTGGAATCACATTGAATCTTGCCGACAAGGGCTTAAGGCAAGGTCATACTAGCATGCACCTAAACATCTTTTAACTGAGGTATTGCCAAACCCATACTGGCTTCAACCAGAGACTGGAGCATGGGGCACTACAGAACCCCACCCCCCAGCCAGAATGCAGGAGCCCCTGTATCTAACATCTGTCAATCTGTCACTGAAACTGCCTCTACCTGAGTTCAGGATTAATGATCTCTCACTTGAACAATAACATTAGCCTTCATCTTACTTTTCCAGCTTCTCTTCCTACATTCAACCCTACCAAACCATACTCAACCTGCACTTGCTTGGATATACCTCCAAGTTTGTTGGAGGAAAGTTCTTAATATTTGGAAAGAAATAAGAGCTAATCAAGGACTCTTCAGCAATATAAGAATTTCCTTAATTTTTTGTCATGTTATAGTTGGTGCTCCATAAATGCACATGAAATGAATCAAGGATGCATAGAGCAGCTCTCTGCTCTGCAGATATAGTGTTCCTACAAGTGTTATCTGTTTCCCACTTCTACCTCAGTTTTTTTTTCAATCACATCAATGTCTTAATTTTTAGTAGTATTTTCTCTTCTCGAATTTTTTAGGTAACAATTATTTAATTAGCATCTACTAAGGGCTTTAAATTATGTATTTATTTTTATCCAGTTCTTCGTTGTTTTTCTTCCTCAGTAGATTCTAAACTCCACAAAAACAGAGACCTGTCTGTCTTACTCACTATGAGATTTTCGACACCTGGAAAACAGTAGGTGCTAAAATATATGTGTAGGAAGGCAGGAAGATGGCGGAAGAGTAAGATGCGGAGATCACCTTCCTCCCCACAGATACATCAGAAATTCATCTACACATGGAACAACTCCTACAGAACACCTACTGAACGCTGACAGAAGACCTCAGATGCCCCAAAAGGCAAGAAACTCCCCACATACCTGGGTAGGGCAAAAGAAAAAAGAATAAACAGAGTCAAAAAGTTAGCGACGGAACCTGCGCCAGTGGGAGGGAGCCGTGAAGGAGGAAAGGTTTCCACACACTGGAAGCCCCTTCGCGGGCAGAGACTGCGGGTGGTGGAGGGGGAAAGCCTCGGAGTAGCAGAGGAGAGCACAGCAACAGGGGTGTGGAGGGCAAAGTGGAGAGATTCCCGCACAGAGGATCGGTGCCCTCAGGCACACACCAGCCCGAGAGGCTTGTCTGCTCGGCCGCCGGGGCGGGCGGGGCTGGGAGCTGAGGCTTGGGCTTCGGTCGGAGCGCAGGGAGAGGACTGGGGTTGGCGGTGTGAACACAGCCTGAAGGGCCTAGTGCGCCACGGCTGGCCCAGAGGGAGTCCGGGGAAAAAGCCTGGAGCTGCCGAAGAGGCAAGAGACTTTTTCTTCCCTTTTGTTTCCTGGTGCGCGAGGAGAGGGCATTAAGAGCGCTGCTTAAAGAAGCTCCAGAGACGGGCGCGAGCCGCGGCTAAAGGCGCGGACCCCAGAGACGGGCGTGGGACGCTGGGGCTGCTGCTACCGCCGCCACAAGGCCTGTGTGCGAGCGCAGGTCACTGTCCACCCCCGCCTTCCGGGGAGCCTGTGCAGCCCGCCACTGCCGGGGTCCCGGGACCCAGGGACAGCTTCCCCAGGAAAGCGCACGGAGTGCCTCGGGCTGGTGCAACGTCACGCCGGCCTCTGCCGCCGCAGGCCCGTCCCGCACTGCGTGCCCCTCCCTCCCCTCGGCCTAAGTGAGCCAGAGCCCCCGAATCATCGGCTCCTTTAAACCCATCCTGTCTGGGCGAAGAACGGATGCCCTCTGGCGACCTACGCGCAGAGGCGGGGCCCGGTCCAAGGCTGAGACCCGGGAGCTGTGAGAGCAGAGAAGAGACAAGGAAATCTCTCTGTGCAGCCTCGGAGGCAGCGGATTAAAGCTCCACGGTCCACTTGATGTGCCCTGTGTCTGTGGAGTGCATGAATGGACAGTGAATCATCCCAAATTGAGGAGGTGGACTCTGAGGACAAGATTTAAGATTTTTTCCCTTTTCCTCTTTTTAAAACGAATTATCCCAAATTAAGGAGGTGGACTTTGAGAGCAAGATTTTCGACTTTTTCCCCCTGTTCTCTTTTTGTGAATGTGTATGTGTATGCTTCTGTGTGAGATTTTCTCTGTATAGCTTTGCTTCCACCATAGGTCCCAGGGTTCTATCGGTCCATTTTTTTATTTTTTTTAATAATGCTATTATATTTTATACTTTATTCTATTTTATCTTCTCTCTTTCTATTTTTCCTACCTTCCCTTCCTCCCTCCCTCTGCCCCTTTCTCTCTTTCTTTCCTTCTTTCCTTCCTCCCTTCCTCCCTCCCTTCTTCCTTTCACTTTCTTTTTCTTTCCTTCCTCCCTCCCTCCCTCCTTTCTTTCTTTCTTTCCTTCCGTCCTTCCTCCCTCCCTCCCGTCTTTCTTTCTTTCTTTCTTTCTTTCTTTCCTTCCTCCCTCCCTCCCCCTTCTTCCTTTCACTCTTTCTTTTTCTTTCCTTCCTCCCTCCCTCCTTTCTTTCTTTCTTTCTTTCCTTCCTCCCTCCCTCCCTCCCTCCTGTCTTTCTTTCTTTCTTTCTTTCCTTCCTCCCTCCCTCCCTTCTTCCTTTCACTCTTTCTTTTCCTTTCCTTCCTCCCTCCCTCCCTCCTTTCTTTCTTTCTTTCCATCCTTCCTCCCTCCCTCCCTCCCTCCTGTCTTTCTTTCTTTCTTTCCTTCCTCCCTCCCTTCTTCCTTTCACTCTTTCTTTTTTTCTTTCTTTCTTTCTTTCTTCCTTCCTTTCCTTCTTCCTTTCTTTCTCTCTCTCTTTCTTTCTTCTACTAATTCTTTCTTTCAACTTTTTCTCCCTTTTATTCTGAGCCAGGTAGATGAAAGGCTCTTGGTGCTGCAGCCAGGAGTCAGTGCTGTGCCTCTGAAGTGGGAGAGCCAACTTCAGGACACGGATCCACAAGAGACCTCCCAGCGCCACATAATATCAAGTGGCGAAAATTTCCCAGAGATCTCCATCTCAACACCAGCACCCAGCTTCAGTCAACAACCAGCAAGCTACAGTGCGGGTCACCCTATGCCAAGCAACTAGCAAGACAGGAACACAACCCCACCCATTAGCAGAGAGGCTGCCTAAATACATAATAAGGCCACAGGAACCCCAAAACACACCACCAGACGTGGACCTGTCCACCAGAAAGACAAGATCGAGCCTCAACCACCAGAACACAGGCACTAGTCCCCCCCACCAGGAAGCCTACACAACCTACTGAAACATCCTTAGCCACTGCGGACAGACACCAAAAACAATGGGAACTACGAATCTGCAGCCTGCAAAAAGGAGACCCCAAACACAGTAAGATAAGCAAAATGAGAAGACAGAAAAACACACAGCAGGTGAAGGAGCAAGATAAAAACCTACCAGACCTAACAAATGAAGAGGTAATAGGCAGTCTACCTGAAAAAGAATTCAGAATAATGATTGTAAAGATGATCCAAGATTCTATTTCCAAGATCCAAAATCTTGGAAATAGAATAGACAAAATGCAAGAAACAGTTAACAAGGACCTAGAAGAACTAAAGATGAATCAAACATCGATTAAAAACACAATAAATGAAATGAAAAATACTGTAGATGGGATCAATAGCAGAATAACTGAGGCAGAAGAACGGATAAGTGAGGTGGAAGATAAAAGAGTGGAAACAACTGATGCAGAGCAAAATAAAGAAAAAAGAATGAAAAGAACAAAGGACAGTCTCAGAGACCTCTGGGACAACATTAAACGCACCAACATTTGAATTATAGGGGTTCCAGAAGAAAAAGAGAAAAAGAAAGGCACTGAGAAAATATTTGAAGAGATTATAGTTGAAAACTTCCCTAATATAGGAAAGGAAATAGTTAATCAAGTCCAGGAGGCACAGAGAGTCCCATACAGAATAAATCCAAGGAGAAATATGCCAAGACACATATTAATCAAACTGTCAAAAATTAAACACAAAGAAATCATATTAAAAGCAGCAAGGGAAAAACAACAAATAACACACAAGGGAATCCCCATCAGGTTAACAGCTGATCTCTCAGCAGAGACTCTACAAGCCAGAAGGGAGTGGCAGAACATAATTAAAGTGATGAAGGAGAAAAACCTGCAACCAAGATTACTCTACCCAGCAAGGATCTCATTCAGATTTGATGGAGAAATTAAAACGTTTACAGACAAGCAAAAGCTGAGAGAGTTCAGCACCACCAAACCAGCTTTACAACAAATGCTAAAGGAACTTCTCTAGGCAAGAAACACAACAGAAGGAAAATACCTACAATAACGAACCCAAAACAATTAAGGAAATGGGAATAGGAACATACATATCAATAATTACCTTAAATGTAAATGGACTAAATGCTCCCACCAAAAGACACAGATTGGCTAGATGGATACAAAAACAAGACCCATATATATGCTGTCTACAAGAGACCCACTTCAGACCTAGAGACACATACAGATTGAAAGTAAGGGGATAGAAAAAGATATTCCATGCAAATGGAAATCAAAAGAAAGCTGGAGTAGCAATTCTTATATCAGACAAAACAGACTTTAAAATAAAGTCTATTAGAAGAGACAAAGAAGGACACTACATAATGATAAAGGGATCGATCCAAGAAGAAGATATAACAATTGTAAATATTTATGCACCCAACATAGGAGCACATCAATACATAAGGCAAATACTAAGAGCCATAAAAGGGGAAATCAACAGTAACACACTCATAGTAGGGGACTTTAAACCCCACTTTCACCAATGGACAGATCATCCAAAATGAAAATAAATAAGGAAACACAAGCTTTAAATGATACATTAAACAAGATGGACTTAATTGATATTTATAGGACATTCCACCCAAAAACAACAGAATACACATTTTTCTCAAGTGCTCATGGAATATTCTCCAGGATAGATCATATCTACGGTCACAAATCAGCCTTGGTAAATTTAAGAAAACTGAAATTGTATCAAGTATCTTTTCTGACCACAATGCTATAAGACTAGACATCAATTACAGGAAAAGATCTGTAAAAAATACAAACACATGGAGGCTAAACAATACACTACTCAATAACGAAGTGATCACTGAAGAAATCAAAGAGGAAATAAAAAATACCTAGAAACAAATGACAATGGAGACACGACGACCCAAAACCTATGGGACGCAGCAAAAGCAGTTCTAAGGGGGAAGTTTATAGCAATAAAATCCCACCTTAAGAAACAGGAAACATCTCGAGTAAACAACCTGACCCTGCACCTATAGCAATTAGAGAAAGAAGAACAAAAAACCCCCAATGTTAGCAGAAGGAAAGAAATCATAAAGATCAGGTCAGAAATAAATGAAAAAGAAATGAAGGAAACGATAGCAAAGATCAATAAAACTAAAAGCTGGTTCTTTGAGAAGATAAACAAAATTGATAAACCATTAGCCAGACTCATCAAGAAAAAAAGGGAGAAGACACAAATCAATAGAATTAAAAATGAAAAAGGAGAAGTAACCACTGACACTGCAGAAATACAAAAGATCATGAGAGACTACTACAAGAAACTCTATGCCAAAAAAATGGACAACCTGGAAAAAATGGACAAATTCTTAGAAAATCACAACCTTCCGAGACTGAATCAGGAAGAAATAGAAAATATGAACAGACCAATCACAAGCACTGAAATTGAGACTGTAATTAAAAATCTTCCAACAAGCAAAAGCCCAGGATCAGATGGCTTCACAGGTGAATTCTATCAAACATTTAGAGAAGAGCTAACACCTATCCTTCTCAAACTCTTCCAAAATATAGCAGAGGGAGGAACACTCCCAAACTCATTCTATGAGGCCACCATCACCTTGATACCAAAACCAGACAAGGATGTCACAAAGAAAGAAAACTACAGGCTAATATCACTGATGAACATAGATGCAAAAATCCTCAACAAAATGCTAGCAAACAGAATCCAACAGCACATTAAAAGGATCATACACCATGATCAAGTGGGGTTTATTCCAGGAATGCAAGGATTCTTCAATATATGCAAATCAATCAATGTGATACACCATATTAACAAACTGAAGGAGAAAAACCATATGATCATCTCAATAGATGCAGAGAAAGCTTTCGACACAATTCAACACCCATTTATGATAAAAACCCTGTAGAAAGTAGGCATAGAGGGAACTTTCCTCAACATAATAAAAGCCATATATGACAAACCCAGAGCCAGCATCGTCCTCAATGGTGAAAAACTGAAACCATTTCCACTAAGATCAGGAACAAGACAAGGCTGCCCAATCTCACCACTCTTATTCAACTTAGTTTTGGAAGTTTTAGCCACAGCAATCAGAGAAGAAAAGGAAATAAAAGGAATCCAAATTTGAAAAGAAAAAGTAAAGCTGTCACTGTTTGCAGATGACATGATACTATACATAGAGAATCCTAAAGATGCTACCAGAAAACTACTAGAGCTAACCAATGCATTTGGTAAAGTAGCAGGATACAAAATTAATGCACAGAAATCTCTGGCATTCCTGTACAGTAATGATGAAAAATCTGAAAGTGAAATCAAGAAAACACTCCCATTTACCATTGCAACAAAAAGAATAAAATATCTAGGAATAAACCTACCTAAGGAGACAAAAGACCTGTATGCAGAAAATTATAAGACACTGATGAAAGAAGTTAAAGATGATACAAATAGATGGAGAGATATACCATGCCCCTGGACTGGAAGAATCAATATTGTGAAAATGTCTCTACTACCCAAAGCAATCTACAGATTCAATGCAATCCCTATCAAACTACCACTGGCATTCTTCACAGAACTAGAACAAAAAATTTCAAAATTTGTTTGGAAAAACAAAAGACCCCGAATAGCCAAAGCAATCTTGAGAACGAAAAACGGAGCTGGAGGAATCAGGCTCCCTGACTTCAGACTATACTACAAAGCTACAGTAATCAAGACAGTGTGGTACTGGCACAAAAACAGAAAGATAGATCAATGGAACAGGATAGAAAGCCCAGAGATAAACCCACGCACATATGGCCAACTTATCTTTGATAAAGGAGGCAGGAATGTACAGTGGAGAAAGGACAGCCTCTTCAATAAGTGGTGCTGGGAAAACTGGACAGGGACATGTAAAAGTATGAGATTAGATCACTCCCTAACACCATACACAAAAATAAGCTCAAAATGGATTAAAGACCTAAATGTAAGGCCAGACACTATCAAACTTTTAGAGGAAAACACAGGCAGAACACTCTATGACATAAATCACAGCAAGATCCTTTTGGACCCACATCCTAGAGAAATGGAAATAAAAACAAAGATAAACAAATGGGACCTAATGAAACTTCAAAGCTTTTGCACAGCAAAGGAAACCATAAAGAAGACCAAAAGACAACCCTTAGAATGGGAGAAAATATTTGAAAATGAAGCAACTGACAAAGGATTAATCTCCAAAATTTATAAGCAGCTCATGCAGCTCAATAGCAAAAAAACAAACAACCCAATCCAAAAATGGGCAGAAGACTTAAATAGGCATTTCTCCAAAGAAGATATACAGACTGCCAACAAACACATGAAAGAATGCTCAACATCATTAATCATTAGAGAAATACAAATCAAAACTACAATGAGATATCATCTCACACCAGTCAGAATGGCCATCATCAAGAAATCTAGAAACAATAAATGCTGGAGAGGGTGTGGAGAAAAGGGAACACTCTTGCACTGCTGGTGGGAATGTGAATTGGTACAGCCACTATGGAGAACAGTATGGAGGTTCCTTAAAAAACTAAAAATAGAACTACCATATGACCCAGCAATCCCACTACTAGGCATATACCCTGAGAAAACCATAATTCAAAAAGAGACATGTACCAAAATGTTCATTGCAGCTCTATTCACAATAGCCCGGAGCTGGAAACAACCTAAGTGTCCATCATCGGATGAATGGATAAAGAAGATGTGGCACATATATACAATGGAATATTACTCAGCCATAAAAAGAAACGAAACTGAGCTATTTGTAATGAGGTGGATAGACCTAGAGTCTGTCATACAGAGTGAAGTAAGTCAGAAAGAGAAAGACAAATACCGTATGCTAACACATATATATGGAATTTAAGAAAAAAAAAATGTCATGAAGAACCTAGGGGTAAAACGGGAATAAACACACAGACCTACTTGAGAATGGACTTGAGGATATGGGGAGGGGGAAGGGTAAGCTGTGACAAAGCGAAAGAGAGGCATGGACATATATACAGTACCAAACGTAAGGTAGATAGATAGTGGGAAGTAGCTGCATAGCACAGGGAGATCGACTCGGTGCTTTGTGACCGCCTGGAGGGGTGGGATGGGGAGGGTGGGAGGGAGGGAGACGCAGGAGGGAAGGGATGTGGGAACAGATGTATATGTATGACTGATTCACTTTGTTATAAAGCAGAAACTAATAAAAAAAAAAGAATGATGAACACATAATATAATAAAAGTAAGTTTCACTCTATAAATAAATAAATAAATAAATAAAATATATGTGTAGTGCTAAATGGATGAATGTGTAAACATGCACCTACAATCTCAACAACTGAGGTTTTTATGGTTTGTTTCCTCCCTCTATTGCTTTCTTTTTTATTCAAACAACATCAAGATCGTACCTATTTGTTTTAAAACAACAAAAAAATGATTGCTTGGGAAGGCTCTCAGATTAGCCATTTCTTCGTGGTGATTGATGGACTGACGTTTTCACTTTTTCACCTTCCATTTCTATCCTGAATCACTCTACATTCTAATACAGACTACACACTGATAGGTGCTTTTGCAGCAGATGCTGGAATGATATGGTTATATCACAAACAGAGATCCTTACAATAGCTATGGCTCTATCTTCATATTTATTGCAAGACTCTTAAAGGTACAATTTAAAGTGGGAAAAGCCAGTATGATACTGCAAAACCTCTTTTCCCAGCAAAATCTGAGTCCATCAGTAACACGTTTATTCTCCACAGCCAAGATTACAATTATTTCCAGTCAGATTTCACTTGCTTGGGATAAATCTTGTAGGCTATTAAATCCGACTTTCTGATCCCTGCTAACAGGGTATTTGAAGAACTATCAAAGGGACACTGCCAGTGTCTTGTATATTACAGTAAGCCCTTGATAGCAGTCATAATGTGTTGTATGATGAGGAATGTTGTCTAAAGATAAAAATAGGCAGGTGGGCAGGCATCAGCCCAATCGACTTAATTTTACACATGTACAGCCACTGGCAAGTAATGCCCTTTTTGGCAAACATTACAACTTTTCTCCAATAACAAATCTTTAGTTGATACTATAACTTTGGTGCAACTAAGTGTAGGAAGGAAAGAACAAATAGTAGTTGATTCCAAAGGAACCCTCTCGCTTAAAAAAGCTCGCCATTAGGAAGGCATATATCAGATAGAAGTGTGTACATAAGAAGGATTTACAGGTTTTTTTGTTTTCAGAGAGTCAGGGATGTAGATAAGCAGAACAGACTGAAAGCTGTTGTCAGACCCTTCCTCTTTTCTGCCTTCACAGCTAGAAGGGAAATTCTAAGTTTGCTACAAGCTCTCTATTAAATCATAATATATGTTTCCTGCACATCATTAAACCTCTAGCTGATTACTTGATGCATTTCTCTGAAACAAGGGAGCCCCACTTAGGGCAGGAAGCACTTATAAAAATAGCCCTTTTAGATATCACCTGTGATTCTGATGATCTGTCAAAGCCAAGATGCAGAGAGACCAAGGTCAGAAACATCCTGTGAAAGCAGATTGTATCCCTGCTTCTAGGCAAAACAAAAGAAGGGGGAAAGCCCATGGCTGGTGAATCCATCAATTTCTGGGAAATGATGTCTAATCACAAGTTTGCATATTCAGTAGGTGCCCTGGGAAAAAAAGACAGGACCTACAGGGCACATTTAAGATGCATCTCAAATGCAGTCCTCAGAACTCCATTCAAGGAGGGAATAATTGGATGGCACCAGAGGGGGAAGGTGAATGGGGAAAGCAATGGGCTGAGGCTGAAAACCCTTGAGTCTTGTCACAGGTGGGCAGGTGCACATCAAAGAGTTCACATGGATCCCATTCTATGTATTTCTGTGGTGATACTATGAAATGTGTGCTTTCCTTTAATATCGTAGAAGAAAAAGCAGGTCCTAGAAAGTATAGTTATTTTAGTTGTTTTAATACTGGAATGTTTGAATATAGTGTATTTGTTAATTTAATTCCAAGTATTTGTTGCATACTCCCTTATTAACTCAAAGGAAATTGCATGCAGGTACCGCAAAGATATAAGTAAAAAAGTCCTTCCATTTGTGACGTGCCTGCTTTTACCAGTGCCTGAATTCCATGCTGGCTGAGATTATCTGTGTCGAATGGGAGAGGTACTATGAATTCTAAATGCTACATTATCTTGCTTTATAACTGCAATGCCTAATAACAGAAAGAGGGCTTTGGGCCACAATTAATAGCCATTGTTGCAGATCTTTTAACTCTGCAATCTCTAAGGAGTTTGCTTTCCATTAACATTTCCAGAAATAGCTTACTTTACATTATTAAAGTGCTGTGAGTAATAGTTTCCAAATTATTCCTAAACTAATTATTAAAAAATGATCACTCCAAAAAGCTTTTCCCACTTTAAATTGTACCTTTAAGAGTCTTGCAATAAATATGAAGATAGAGCCATAGCTATTGTAAGGATCTCTGTTTGTGATATAACCAGTTTTATTAAGCCAATCTCCAGTGTACTCTAAAATGTGTTTTCATTACAAGTTATGGTGCTAAATACCATGAGAAAAGATATGGAAATCAGCAATATTAACTATGCCAGTCAAGATGAGCCAAACTAACCTAATGAAGGGGATATAGCCACTAGAAAGCTATGTTTTGATTTTTTAAAGGTTAATTAGACTGACTAATTATCCCAGACTGAGAGCATATTATTCTCTTAGAAAAGCAAGCATAATTAACTTAGAGAGGGGCCTCCCCTACAAGCAAAAACAAGTAAATAAGAAAGCTCCAAGCCAAAGTGGTTTGCTTCTGTTGAAATCCAGTGACTTGGTGCTTATATAAATAGGATAAAACACACATGCACACACACTCACACACACTCAAACACACACACAACAATAGCTGTTAAATGTGGCCATCCTGAGAGTTTACAAGATATGGAAGAGTTGACTGCAAATCTATATCCATAATTTATAATCTGTATAAAGTATGCTTCTCAAGAAGATGAAAAGAAAATACTTCACTTTGAGCTGCCTAGCAACAATCCCCCTTTCTTTTGGTAGCACTGTCCCAATTTTCTTTCTGGAATTATCTGTTACACCTACATTGCACTCCCTTACAGTTTAATGTTCCCTAGGAAACTATCCAATAAACCAACTGCACACAAATGTCCACTTCAGAGTCTCAGAGAAGACTTTTCCAGGGAAGCCAATATAAGGTACTGGTGCCGGAATTGGCCCTAGGAAGAAGAAACTAAAATGAGATTTTAGTTTCTATCACTTGTCTGCTGACTGGCAATGAGGATCACATCACTGGTAGTCGGGGTGGAACTGATAGCCCCCTTGTATGCTATAGCAAGATAGATATTAAAACTTTCACAGGTTTTACATAATGGCTTATAAAGTGTTTGAGCTACTGATAAAGGATCCTCTTCAGCATTTCATCAGACCAAAGGCTCTATTTTATGGCCCAGGAGGTGAGGTAATTGACACAAAATTATAGGATCTATTCATCTTCTACCACATCACCTAGAAACTGCAGGCAAAATAGAGCCATAGAATACATAGTTGAGGCACCAGCTTGAAGATGACACTTTCAAGGATGGGCACCACTCTCCAAGACCTAGCATACACCATAAATCCACTGTATGGTTCTGTGTTCCAACTGGCAGAATACATAGAGCTGAAAACTGAGGAGCAGAAGTAGGAGCAACTCCATTTACCATCACTCCCAGTGGGGAGTTTTTCTCTCTCATCCACATAAAAGTAGGCTCTTGGGTCTAGTGGTTCTGATTCATGGAGGGAGAACACTTCTACCAGGGGATGCAGCAAGAGTACCATTAATCTATAAGCCCTGGCTGCTGGCCTATCACTTCAGGTTCCTTGTGTCAAGAGACCAGATTGCAAGGAAGCTCATTATGCTGGAAGGAGTAATTGACACTGGTCTTCAGGAGGATGTTGAACTACTGTTACACAATGAAGGTAAATGTATGCTAGAAGCCCAGCTGATTCACTGGAGCTTTTTAATACTCCCCTGCCTAATTGTGGCAGAAAATTGTCAAGAGAAGCATTAATGACATGAGAAGGGCATAGTGACCATGTCCCCAGACCCCTCAAAGATGAGAGCCTGGGTCACCCCATGAGGTAAGCCATGACAGAAGAGGTGCTAGCAGAGAGTACAGGACTCACAATGGGCCATGCAGGAGGGAGCATCAGTTATGGCCCCATGAACAACTGTAGCAGTGGGAGCTGTAATTTATTTCACCAACCTTACCCTTGTAAACTTCCCCACAAAAATAGACCAACCAGAATTCTAGAGGAGCTGTTCCCAGATAGGTTGAACTTATACAGCAAATGGATCCAAGCAGTAAAAGTAGTAGACAGTAGTGGATGCTGGGGTGCAGCACCCAGATCCCCCACTTAAGACTGAGTTACTACTTCCCCCAGCTGCCAAGGTGTATTTCCAGATGGCAGCACAGGTGTGAATTCTCCAGGAATTTCTGTCAGCCATTGAGAGCTTGCTCATCCAACATTATGCCCTATCTCAAGTATAGCCTTCACTCAACTACTGGTTAATGTGGGAGGGAGTACTAAGCCCTATCTCAGAAGAATCACTCCAGCTTCAGAGCTGCCATCAGCAACCACAGGACCATGCAAAGCAATGACAGTATTTCTGATCTTTACACATTTCAGTTAACAAGGTACTGTGTCAAGCGAGGAATACATGTGTGTGTGTGTGTGTGTGTGTGTGTATACACACATATATATATATATATATATGTCTATGGGCTATCATAAAATAAATTTGTTTTTCCCTGTATTTAATGAAAAAATAAAACCTGTCACAAGATGCATTCCTTTAAGTGGGCTTCCATATTCTATGAAGAAATATTTAGAACTTATGCCAGTATAAGACAAGAATAATCTATTTTCCTGGAAGGGAGTAATATAAGGGCCTCATTCTTATCCATTTGTATCCATGCAAAGATTTTTTCAATTAAAGGAAAAAGAAAGAGGAGGCAGGGGGTGGGGTTGGGGAGCAGAAAGAGAAAGGAGAGAGAGGAGAAGGATAAGAAGAAAAATTTCAAGATTCGAAATATAGCAGTATACAAGAAGGCTATTCACGATGACTTATTCTCAATTTATCCCATTCAACAATTTGTCATATAATCCCCCCAACAGTCCACAACATTCCTTGGCTCCCTAATAAATTACAAGGAATAGATAAAAATGCTGAAATTAGTTCTTATGCTCAAGCTTCTCCATCAACAAACTGTAATAAAGAGAACTACGCAGCTCCTGTCCCTGCCTGTTGAAAGCCTGAAATGTAAGTCCTATTGCTTAAAGATTGCTGCTCTCTGATTGCAAATGTGACATTGGTTTTGGGTCCTGGGATGTTTGCAAAGACGCAAATGTTAACAGGTGCAGCAAGTCTAGAAAAGGATTTGAGGGAAGACTGTCAGAGCATTAAAGAAAACTCTGAGGCTTGGTTTCCTCACCCGAAGGAAGGGTTGGTTCTCCTGGACATTCTGTCTGCTCCCTTGCAGAAGGACTTGACCAAGCTTCCATGGCCACCCCAGAGAGAGGAAGATGGAGATGTTCAGTCCTCCCAGCCAGGGGCAATAGCTCAGTTCCTTTCCATTCTTCCCTGCAAGTCAGCAGGGCGCCATTGGCAGCATCCTTGTGATTTCTTACATGGGCCCCGAGGATTACAGTTTTCCAAATTAAGTTCCTCTCCTTTCCTCTGCAGAGTGCCATACTCTATCTTGGAGTTTTTTCTCCTTCATGTGGAGCAGCTTGCCCTCCGCTTCCTATTTTCTAGAGGCCAGCTCCCTGGCCCTAATCGTTTACCTCAGTAAACTAAGAATATCAGAAACTGAAGAAATTGAAACGGCCATTTCCTCTCCCGGAGGCCAGAAGCTGCTCAAGGCCAAATGTTATAGGGGCATTCGAGGCCAAGAAAAAGCAATTTACTTCTCACAACATTTTACCAGGGAGGCAAGTGGAGTCACTCCATTAAAACAAGTCACCTCTTACACTTTCCCGCATTGAGTAGGTCCCCTCAGTGAGGAGAGGGAGCAATGCCCTCCTGCTTACATGAAGTGGACACAGTGATGCTCTGTACGAGTGTTTTCCAGCATCCGTCCACATTTGAATCCCCTGGAAAGCTGCTCACAGCACAAATCCTGGCTCCACCCCCTGAGTTTCTGATTCAATCTTTGGGGGTGGGGCTTAAAGATTTGCTTTTCTAACCACTCCTCCAGGGGATGCTGACCCTGCTAGCCCACAACCCTCACTTCGTGTGGACTTTTGCACCATACTAAGTCTCTACCATGTGTGTAAGGACAGTAGGTGACCCCAGCCAAATGGCTCTCAATGAGTCTGCTTGGGATGGAGATTTGATTTAAAGTAGACCATGAAGGCAAAATCAATACGAAGAGAAATAAGTAGCTGTGGGAGGAAAACCCTGACCTCACGATACTGTCTTTCCAGTCTCACCCATGATCCATACCAAACCACTGAGCCAATTTCAAAGGGGGGCACTGGTGGCAAAGAAAACTTTCAGTTAGCACATCTGCAACAGAGATTGTTGCCTGAATATTTTTTTGGTTCAATAGTCTTATCAGCCAGGCACCGGAAGGAAGTCCAGCCAGTGAAAGGCTTGTAATTATATTTATCCACCTTGAAAACTAAATTCTGGTTCAGGTGAGAATTCAACTGATTTGCAAACAGTGTTTACTCTTCCTTGTCATCACACAGACAGCCAATTAATGACATTAAAGATTAATTAACAGGGAAGCTGTGCACTACCTGCCAAAGAGATGATTAAACTTGGAGTCTATGTTTCTTCCCAGAAAAGAAAATGAACCTCAGTAATTAAAGGTTCAGAAGCAGCTTTTGTTCTGGGTACCAAGTCGATCCAAGTCAGAATGAGAAAGGTTTCTTAAAAAGTCAAGTGGGTAGGCTCAAGCTGCAGCCAAGTCTTAGCCACCCAGTGACGCCAATTCGCGTGAGCCATCGTGTGAGCCAGCGAGCAGCTCCACCCGCCAGGGAAGCGGGAGTCATCACACAGATCCTCCATGTGCCTGCCCTCCAAATGGAGCAGCAGCAACCCAGAACTGGCTCTCCATTCCTGCACCTTCCCAACGCTCACAGTCACATCCCATTTCTCTAGAACCTTCTCTTAATCTAAAATCATTTTTTCTCAAACGACTCTGCTGAGGCTGCTCATTTTTCTTCCAAAGACACACATATCAAAAGGAAGGTTTGATCATTCTAAAAATGCATAATTGAACAGAAAGTTTGAGGTTGGGAGAAGGGCATGATCTCACTAGAACATTGCAGACCACTGCTGGTAACGCACACTGGATAACATTTCACAGTTCACAGTGTGTGCTTTTCTTTGTATGCTATCCCATTAAATACTCCCAGTAGCCTTGAGAAGTGGTCTTCACTGTTTTTTTTTTTCCACAGATGAGGAAACTAAGCCAACATGGGTGTGCAAATTCTAGGAATAGGAGGTGTCAAACGATCCCCCCACGAGGGCTGATGTATATCCGTTGACTAGCTGTGGGCTCCTTTCACTGACCGTGCTGAATAAGGGACTTGGATGTAGAGCCCAGAACAGCAAAGGCAGTCATGAAAATCTCACAGTGAGAGAAAAAACATGGGATGACATAACTTCTAAATCTAAGATAAGCAGCTAATTAATTAAATAATACACAGTTAAATAAAAGCTATAGTTCATGGATCAGTAATGTGACCATACAATGCAGCTCTGATCCAGAATATTTTGAGAATGACAGGGGACAAATCAGAACTTGTGGTCATCTCATGACTAGCAAAGTGCTTCAAAAATAAATACCCATATATATCAATGTTTCAGGTAGTGGTATTCTGAGTAGCTACTGTGGGTGCCTTGAAACACATAATGCTATAGTTTAGCCAAGATGAATTCTGTATATGTTCTTGCCCAGAAAAGATTCTTCAATAAAAACCTCTTTTAAAAATTTATTAGATGAGCTATATAATCCTAAGGGATGGATGGAATAATTTCAGTTGAAGCCCTGGAGAAATTTTATGGAGAAGGTGACATTTAAGTCCAACTATGAAGGACCAGTAGATAATCTATAGTAAGATAAAGAAAAAGAGAATTTTTAGGTTAGAGAAATTGTTTGAAGAAATAATAATTCAAGGTTATGTTATGGACGTAGGAAATGTCATGTTATGCTTGAGGAACAGAGAGTAGGACAATTTTTATGTCTTTATTTAATTAGAAATTTTTTTTCCTCTCAAAGAATAAATGAATGGAGATTCCACAGTAAGTTTATTAACATACAATGTTATCTGACAATGTTCCCCCAAAGTTAAATATTTATGAAGTTACATTTTGATTTAGATAAAAGATAAAATTTGCTTCGAGTAATATTTAATAGAAGAATTAGAATGGCAGTTAAAAAGGCCATTGGTTGCAATGCTTGATAACATTTGATGCAATTACCCCAAAGGTTACTGAGCCAGCAGAAGACACTACAAATAAGTAAAAGCCTAGAAATGGAAGTGGCTGGGAACTGATAACTATAGTACTGGGAATGAAATGAAATAAAAGAGTAAATATGTCCATTCAAATCAATAGATAACAGTGCCTTTCTTGTGCAGTGAAATGTTAAAGTTACTATATTTAATTCCCTGGTCAAGTTCATCTGCAAGTAGATAGTGAGCCATGATGAGATAAGCAGGCTGGGTTTCCAGGTTTTGTGATTGTCTGATGCTAAAGAAACATCCCAGAAATGCTGACATAATGGGAGTGAAGGAGAATTTATTTAAGACAATCTTGAATACTGTATATTGAATGAATGCAGAAATTAATAAATCTAACACAATGCTGAAGGAGAAAGTGTGTTAGTCTCTGAGAAGGGGGAAGAGTTGAGGTTATCACTGTAAAAAATGGAAACAATTTAATTTGTACAATAACAACATAACAACAAAAACCACATAATATTCATTTATTCTGTAAATTTTTATTGTATACAAGTATGTGCCAATAGATTCTAGTGACACAGTAGTAAATAATGTTCCTGCCCTCCTGGAGAAAGACAATTTTTAAAAATATGTAAATTAATTCTAGTAGTGATGAGTACTCTGAAGAAAAACATAGCAGGGCAGGAGTACAGAGTGAGTCATGCTAGTTTAAATCAGGGAAAGTTTCTCTTACATTTGAATCATTTTTCTGCTGACAAAACCCTTCCATAAACTCATTTATTTCACTTAACCTTGACAGCAGAATGTTAATTTATATATTATTCCCACTTTTACAGATGAGAAGACCTATATAAGTTAACAGAATCACCCAGCATGGGGTGGGCATTGGTAAGGAGGGGATGCTGGAATGCCCTGGAAGTAACATTGGTTGTGCACCTGGATGTCAAACACCCCTCTCAAGGTGCTTTACAAATGCATACAGTCTTCATAAGATGTTTCGGTCTGTTTCTTCTTCCCATAAAAATTCCCACCATAAGTTTGAAGTTATTGTACAAGGTAAAACGTCAGTAAATGGGAGACATAGTTAAACATAGTGTGGTGATTCCAAATCCTGTTCCCTTCCTATTGCACAGGGACTTCATCATGGGTCAGAATCTTTAAAAAAAAAAAAAAATTCAGGGCAGGCCGCCTATTCTTTCCCAGGGAAGGAATGGATATACATATATATGTACATTTATATACAAAATACTCATATTCTGAAAATAAAAAGAATTATAATAAAACTATTTTTGAAAAGACACATAGCCTCACAGGCAAAAAAAAAAGGGCAATGGTATTTAACAGGCACTTCACAAAAGAGGATATCCAAGTGGCCAATAAATATATTAAAAAGGCTCATATTTATTTATTAAAAAAATTTTTTTACAGTAGGTCCTTGTTGATTATCTATTTTAAATATATCAGTGTGTACATGTCAATCCCAAACTCCCAATCTATCTCTCCCCCATAACCCTTCTCCCCTGGTAACTGTAAGTTCATTCTCTAAGTCTGTGAGTCTGTTTCTGTTTTGTAAATAAGTTTATTTATATTATTTTTTTTTAGATTCAGCATATAAGCTATACCGTGTGATATTTGTTTTTCTCTGACTTACTTCACTTACTATGATGAGCTCCAGGTCCATCCATGTTGCTGCAAATGGAATTATTTCATTCTTTTTAAAGGCTGAGTAATATTCCATTGTATATATGTACCACATCTTCTTTATCCATTCCTCTATTGATGGACATTTAGGTTGCTTCCATGTCTCGGCTTTTGTAAATAGTGTTGCAATGAACATTGGGGTGCATGTATCCTTTTGAACCATATTTTTCTCCAGATATATGCCCAGGAGTGGGATTGCTGGATCATATGGTAGCTCTATTTTTAGTTTTTTAAGGAACCTCCATACTGTTCTCCATAGTGGTTGTACCAATTTACATTTCCACCAACAGTGTAGGAGGGTTCCCTTTTCTCCACACCCTCTCCAGCATTTAATGTTTGTAGATTTTTTGATGATGGCCATTCTGACTGTGTGAAGTGATATATCATTGTAGTTTTGATTTGCATTCTCTAATGATTAGCGATGTTGAGTATATTTTCATGTGTCTTTTGGCCATCTGTATGTCTTCTTTGGAGAAATGTCTATTTAGGTCTTCTGCCCATTTTTTGACTGTGTAGTTTGTTTTTGGATATTGTGCCACAAGAGCTGTTTGTAAATTTTGGAGAATAATCCTTTGTTGGTCATATCATTTGTGAATAGTTTCTCCCATTTTGTCAGTTGTCTTTTCATTTTGTTTGTGGTCTCAAAGGGGGCTCTTATTTATTTATTTATTTATGATGTGGACTATTTTTAAAGTCTTTATTGAATTTATTGCAATATTGCTTCTGTTTTATGTTTTGGTTTTTTGGCTGCAAGGTATCTGAGATCTTAGCTCCCTGACCAGGGATCAAACTTGCATTGAAAAGCAAGGCCTTAACCACTGGACCGTCAGGGAAGTCCCAAGGGCTCATATTTATTAATCACCAGAGAACATCAATTAAAACCACAAGGTGGTGCTACTTCATACACATCCAAATGGCTAAAATGAAATAGAGACTGTACCAAGTGTTGACAATGATGTGAAGCATCAGGGATTTTTATACACTGCTGGTGGGATGACAAAGCAATTAACTTTGGAAAATCTTTAGCAAGATCTATTCAAGCTAGATACTCTAAGACCGCGAAATTCTACCCCTAGGTATATACCCGACAGAAATGCATAGATAAGTTCACTTAAAGACACATTTGAGAATATTCATGGCTTCTTTATTCATGACAGCCAAAAACTGGAAATAACCAAAATGTGCGTCAACAGTAGAATGTTAAATAAACTGTGACATATTCAGGCAATGGCATTCCATATGGCAATAAGAATGAACTACACAGAGCACACAACTACACACCACGACATAGATGAATTTCACAAACATAATAACAAGCAAAAGAATAGAAATAGACTCAGACACATAGAAAACAAACATGCTCACCAAACAAGAAAGGAGGCAAATAAATTAGGAGTTTGGGATTAACAGATATGCACTACTATATATATGTGTGTGTAATAGATAAACAACAAGGACCTACTGAATAGCACAGAGAACTATATTCAATATCTTGTATAGAGATCAGACCTGTGGTTGCCAAGGGTGGTGGGGAGAGGGATGGACTGGGAGTTTGGGGTTAGTAGATGCAAACTATTACATTTAGAATGGATACACAAGATCCTACTGTATAGCACAGGGAACTATATTCAATTTCCTGGGATAAACCATAATAGAAAAAAATATTTAAAAAAAAAGAATGTATACATGTGTATAACTGAGTCACTGCTCTACAACAGAGATTGGCACAACATTGTAAATCAACTATACTTATATTATTGCTTATATAGATTATAAGCAATAATCTATAATAGAAAAGAATCTGAAAAATTATATATATATATTATATATATTATATATAGATATGTGTTTGTGTATATATATATATATATATATATATATATATATATATATATATATCACAGAATCACTTTGCTATACACCTGAAACTAACACAACATTGTAAATCAACTATATTTAAATTAAAAGGAAAAAAAGAAGTTAGGCACAAAACAGTGCTTACTGTATGATACCAATTATATAAAGTTCAACAAAAGCAAAAGTAATCTTTTGTTCTAGAAGTCAGCCCGGTATATTTTGGGGGAAGCAGCTGGGAGGGGAGGGGGCTGGAGGAGTGCAATTCTGGTCCCAGTAAACACTCTCCCTTGGTCGGGGTGTGGATTACACTGGTGAGTTTACTTTGTAAAATTTTATTGTTTATTATATGTCAATTAAAAGTTTTTAAAATCTTCAGGAAAATGAAAAAGGAATAAAACTTGCAGAAACAAAGGAAGGGATGCAGTCTGGATTCCATGAGAACTGAAGCAAAGAGAAAGGGCTCACAGCTTTGGGAAGACACCGAGGTATCTTGCGTGTTTCTCTTGCAGGCCTCTCCATCCACACCCTCTCATGCTGGCTTTATCCCTAGGAGCTCCCAGCAGACAGAAAGAGCAGGCTTTAAGCTCATCATAAGAACTAAAGGATTTTAAGATCCACCTGTTTTCAAAGTAACACCCACTATTTTTATTTGATGCAGGCAAAGTCTGTACGTTCAAAGCTGCTTTCATGTTCTGTGCTGACTGAGATCTGTGGCTCTATTATTACTGAAATGTGGCCTTGGCTTTGTCTAGTTCTTAAAGGAGATGTTTTCAATCACTCAGAAACAAAATGGAAAACTCGACAGGTTGAACTGTTAAAGTTCTATTTGGAATGAGCCAAAGAGACTAATTTTCTACTTCACATAGTTCCTCTCCAAAACTGATTCTCTGCCACACGGTTTTGTCTGTGTGTTGGCTTATGCAAATTTTACATCCAAAGTTCTCACTGCAACTCTTCTGCTCTCTCTCTTTTTTTTTTTTTTTTTTTTTTTTTTGCGGTACGCGGGCCTCTCACTGTCACGGCCCCTCCCATTACGGAGCACAGGCTCCAGACGCTCAGGCTCAGCGGCCATGGCTCACGGGCCCAGCCACTCCGCGGCATGTGGGATCCTCCCGGACCGGGGCACGAACCCGTGTCCCCTGCATCGGCAGGTGGACTCTCAACCACTGCGCCACCAGGGAAGCCCTCTTCTGCTCTCTTTACAAAGGGTCCTGAAACAATCTGCTGGACCCTAGTTTCACCCAAGCACAACCACTAGCATAGATCAACCACAGTATTTTACAGATTTATGTGCTTATTCACTACCTAAGCAAACATCAACTGAATGCCTCATGCACTGGGTTATCTACCAGGAGCATGGCCGAGGAGAGATTGGGTAGGTAACTCTATGTCATTCAGTAACCAGGCTACAGCACAGACATTGAAATTCAGGGCTCTCGCCACCCTCTACAGTGTTGTTTCCAGTCCCACTGCCCTACCTCTCCCCAACACCTCTGAAATCTGGGATACGCTCTTATGCTGCTTATAACTGTTATAAATAAAGGAAAATGTTCAGGAAAAGACTCCTCACCTCATTGCCAAAATGATAAAGATTTGGACAAGATAGACCCCAGGTGTTGGGGTGAGGAGTGTTTTCTTCTTTCACAATGGGAAGGTGAAAAAAAAAGGCTGTCCACCATCCTTTATCACTAAAATGGAGATCAGACTCACATCACTGGTACCAGGAGAGAATCGAAGTGTATGTATCTTTCAAAGGAAAGATAAACAGGAAAGCTGTAATAGTAAATGTTTACTGTCTTAGATTAACTTTCTCCAAACATGACAAATGTATTTACCAATCAACAGTCAAGTTTCAGGAAGGCATCCTCACCTATTCTACTAGATAATTACAGTGCAAAGGATGCACTTGGCAGAAAAGACATATTGCCTTCTTGGAGGACCTTTTCATCACACAAAACTCTAAAATACACTTAACAAATGATCATGCAATTGTTGAGCAAAATTTGTTTTACACATGTTCTCTATGAAGTTAAGCCAAAATGTCCTTCCCTGTAATTTTTGTCCTCATTCTGAATTTTGCCTTTGGAAGAAGCATGTTACAAATTTAATCCCTCTTCACTTTGACAGTTCTTTAAAGATTTAAAAACCTCAAGCATATTACCCACCCCAGGCCTTCTTTTTAGTCAAAATTAGAACCTATATCCTCTATGATTACATTTAATTTTCTGGTCAGTATAATTTTTTCAAAGACCAGTTCAGTGATAAGACTTAACCTTTTTTCTTGGATTATAAAAACAGTATATATTCACTATAAAAATAATTTTAAATACAGATGAAAATGAAGACATAATAAATATCATCACTATTTCCATTACTCTGAAAAAAGCTAACATTTTGTTGTACATTTTTTTTTTTTTTTTTTTTTTACGGTACGCGGGCCTCTCACTGTTGTGGTCTCTCCCGTTGTGGAGCACAGGCTCCGGATGCGCAGGCTCAGCAGCCATGGCTCACGGGCTTAGCTGCTCTGCAGCATGTGGGATCTTCCCGGACCGGGGCACGAACCCGTGTCCCCTGCCTCGGCAGGCGGACTCTCAACCACTGCGCCACAAGGGAAGCCCTGTTGTACATTTTTGAACTCTTTTCTATGCATATTTATAAGTATAACTTGCATATTGTAAAATGGGTCCATACTATACATAACTGTTTCAAACCTTAGAAGTTTACTTACTGTACAATGAAGATTTTTCCTTATCAAAAAGTGGTACAAGTGGTTCTGGAAAAAAAAATGACATAAACTCACTTTTTCCTGTCCTAAGTTCAACTGAATACCCTGGAAATTACTCAGCAGACAATGATAAAAAGACTTTGAAAGCTGGAAAGAAGGTGAGCTGGCTAGAAATCTTAGGACTCGAGGAACAACAACATGGTGAGGTTCCTGGGTTCAAGTCTAATCTCCCATCTACCCCAGACTGGGCTCTGGAGAGACCTGCACCCACAAAGCACTATGGACAAAGAAAAAAAAACAAATCAGAAAAGCCTCTTCTCTTTGGTTAAAGGACTGGAAAAGAGATGCTTGTCTTCCCCTCTCTCTTTCCACAACAAGGAAGTGGTCCAATCAACCTGCAGAAGAGCAAGAAATCCCATGCCAACCCAATCTGCACTCTATACTCAGGGCACTGGCCAGGTAGCCCAATCTGCTGACGGCAGCATTAGCAGTGAAGCTTTGTGTGTCCCTGATCTCCATCCAGTGATGCAAGAACACTCAGGTCTAGTGGCTTCTGCCCCCTCATACACACAGAAGGTGGCCCAGTAACAGCAGGTAACCTACAGAAGTGCCTTTTACCCCTGCAGATGTTACCAGCAGGATTGAGTTAGGAGTCCCACCAACACCAGAAAAAAAAAAAAAAAGAAAAAGACCAAAACAGCATTGCAAAGGTTCTGAACACTAAAATGCCATGGAAATAAAGATACACAAGTAGGTTAGAACTTACACAATAAACTTCAGCAAGGCTACTGCTTGCTAAAATAGAAGATTTAAGTAGGATCAAGGTTCCTAACATAGTAACCAAAGTGTTCAGGAGGAAATAAAACATCATTTATGCAAGGAACCAGGAAAATCATAATTTGAATTAGAAAATACAATCAATTTATGTCAACATTGAGATGTATCAGATGTTAAAACTATCTGCTAAGGATTTTAGAATGGTCGTCATAAAACTGTTTCAGCAATCAATTACAAATTTTCCTGAAAAAAATGAAAATAAGTCAATCTCAGCAAAGAAATAGAAATTATAAAAAGGGACCAAATAAAAATCATAGAAATAAAAAGGTAACCAAAATTTAAAAGTGGCTGTATGGTCTCAACAGTACAGAGATAATAGAGAATAGAATCAGTGAGCTTGAAAACAGATCAATAGAATTTACTGTCTGCCCAACAGAGAAAAAATAGACTGAAAAAATAAATGATCAGAGCCCCAGGGATATGTTAAGCAATAGCAAAAGATCTAATGTTTGTATCATTGGAGTTTCAGAAGGAGAGAGGGTATGGGACTGAAAAAATATTCAAGAAATAATGCCTGAAAATGTTTCAAAATAGGCAAAATCATAAATCTACAGATTCAAGAAGCTACATGAACTTCAAATAGGGTGAACCTTAAGAAATTCACATGAAGATACAACATAATTAAACTTTTTTTTTCTTGAGAAACCTGTATTTATTAAAACACTGCCAACATGGACTAAATGATTTTTAAATTAATTTTTTAAATTACAGAATAGTTGATTTACAATGTTGTGTTAGATTCTGCTGTACACCAAAGTGAGTCTGTTATACATATGCATATATCCACACTTTTTTAGATTCTATTCCCATATAGGTAGTTACAGAGTACTGAATAGAGTTCCCTGTACTATACAGTAGGTTCTTTTTTTTTTAATTGGAGTATAATTGCTTTACAATGTTGTATTAATTTCTGCTGTACAACAAAGTGAATCAGTTATGTGTATACTTATATCTCCTCCCTCTTGAGCCTCCCTCCTACCCCCCATCTTATTAATTATTGATTAATAATTGATTATTATAATCAATAATAATAATTATTGATTAATAATCCTGCTTGGTAACCACAAGTTTGTTTTCTACATCTTTAACTCTATTTCTGTTTTGTTGATATGTTCATTAAAACTAAAGACAAATAAAAGAAATCTTTAAAACAGCTAGATGGAAAAGAAACATCACATGTGACGGAAGACCAATTCAAATGACAGTGGATTTCTCACCCAAAACTATGGAGGCCAGAGGATGTGGCACAACATTCTTTCAGAAGAACTGTCAACTCTGAATTCTATATTTGGTGACACTATCTTTCAGGACTGAAGGAGGACTAAAGACATTCTCAGATGAAGAAAAACAAAGAGCGTGTTTTGCTAGCACACCTACCCTTGAAGAATGGCTAATAGAAGCTCTCCAACAGAAAGATAATGATAACATAAGCAGGCTGGGACCTTCATAAATAAGAGGACAACAAAATGAGTAAAAGTAGAAAAAAACACAATAAACTATCCTGCACCTCATGAGTTTCTTTAGTTATATTTCATATTTATATTATTTATAACATGGGATGTGTGTTCAATGTACGCAGAGAAAATACCTAGGATAATTTCATTTGAAAAGTAGGGAGGTAAAGAGATAAAAATGGGAGTAAGATTTTTAATAGTTGAAATGGTAAAAACATCAGTATCAGTGGCCTGTAATAAATAAATATTTTATATATACAAACATATATCATAATACCTAGAGCAATCATGAAGATAAGCAATCAGTATGCAAAATGATGTATTCAAAAATAGTATAGGATTAGGACCTGTGCAGAGTGTGAGAGGCAACAAGTTAAAAGGAGGGCCTCTTGAGTGTGGGGTTCCAGAGTCTGGAGATCTGCAGTCCACCTGGGAACAATTCCTGGGTATGGTGTGAAGTGTGGTCAAGTCTGATTTTTTAGCCATGTGGCTGACAGGGTCTTCGTGCTCCAGCCGGGTGTCAAGCCTGTGCCTCTGAGATGGGAGAGCTGAGTTCAGGATATTGGTCCACCAGAAACCTCATGGCTCCACATAATATCAAATGGGGAAAGCTCTCCCAGAGATCTCCATCTCAGCATTAAGACCCAACTCCACTCACCTACCAGCAAGCTACAGTGCTAGACACCCTATGCCAAAGACAGGAACACAAACCCACCCATTAGCAGAGAGGCTGCTTAAAAATCATAATAAGGTCACAGACACGCCAAAGCACACCACTGGATGTGGTCCTGTCCACCAAAGACAAGATCCAGCCTCATCTACCAGAACATAGGCACCAGTCCACTCCACCAGGAAGCCTAAACAACACACTGAACCAACCTTGGCCACTGGGGGCAGACACCAAAAACAACAGGCACTATGAACCAGCAGCGTGCAGAAAGGAGACCCCAAACACAGTAAGTTAAGCAAAATAAGAAGAGGAGAAATACACAGCAGATGAAGGAGCAAGGTAAAAAACCCACCAGACCAAATAAATGAAGAGAAAATAGGCAGTCTACCTGAAAAAAAATTCAGAGTAATGAAAGTAAAGGTGATCCAAAATCTGGAAATAGAATGGAGAAACTACAAGCAATGTTTAACAAGGACCTAGAAGAACTAAAGGGCAAACAAACAATGATAAACAATGCAATAAATGAAAATAAAAATCCTCTAGAAGGAACCAATAGCAGAATAACCGAGGCAGAAGAACAGATTACTGACTTGGAAGACAAAATAGTGGAAATAACTACTGCAGAGCAGAATAAAGAAAAAAGAATGAAAAGAAATGAGGACAGTCTCAAAGACCTCTGGGACAACACTGAATGCACCAACATTCGAATGATAGGGGTCCCAGAAGAAGAAGAGAAAAAGAAAGGGACTGAGAAAATACTTGAAGGGATTAGAGTTGAAACTTCCCTAATATGGGAAAGGAAAGAGTCAATCAAGTCCAGGAAGCTCAGAGAGTCCCATATAGGAAAAATCCAAGGAGAAACATGCCAAGACACATATTACTCAAAGAATCAAAAATTAAATACAAAGAAAACATATTAAAAGCAGCAGGGGAAAAGCAACAAATAATATGCAAGGGAATCCCCATAAGGTTAGCAGGTGATCTTTCAGCATAACTCTGCATGCCAGCAAGGAGTGGCAGGACATATTTAAAGTGAGGAAAGGGAAAAACGTACAACCAAGATTACTCTACCCACAAGGATTTCATTCAGATTCAACAGAGAAATAAAAATCTTTACAGACAAGCAAAAGCTAAGAAAATTCAGTACCACCAAACCAGCTTTACAACAAATGCTAAGGAACTACTCTAGGCAAGAAACACAAGAGAAAGAAAAGCCCTACAACAACAAACCCAAAATAATTAAGAAAATGGTAATAGGAACATACATATCTATAATTACCTTAAATGTAAATGGATTAAATTCTCCAACCAAAGACATAGACTCGCTGAGTGGATACAAAAATAAGACCCATATATATGCTATCTACAACAGACCCATTTCAGACCTAGGGACACATACACTGAAAGTGAGAGAATGGAAAAAGATATTCCATGCAAATGGAAATCAAAAGAAAGCTGGAGTAGTAACTCTCATATAACACAAAATAGACTTTAAAAAAAGAGTATTACAGGAGACAAAGAAGGACACTACCTAATGATCAAGGGATCAATCCAAAAAGAAGACATAACAATTGTAAATATCTATGCACCCAACATAGGAGCACTCCAGTACATAAGGCAAATGCTAACAGCCATAAAAGGGGAAATCAAGAGAAACACAATCATAGTAGGGGACTTTAACACCCCATTTTCACGAATAGACAGATCATCCAAAATGAAAATAAATAAGGAAGCACAAGCTTTAAATGATACATTAAACAAGATGGACTTAATTGATATTTATAGGACAACCCATCCAAAAACAGAATACACTTTCTTCTCAAGTGCTCAGGGAACATTCTCCAGGATAGATCATATCTTGTGTCACAAATCAAACCTTGGTAAATTTAAGAACATTGAAACAATATCAAGTATCTTCTCTGACCACAAGGCTATGAGACTAGATATCAACTACAGGAAAAAAAATCTGTAAAAAATACAAACACATGGAGGCTGAACAATACACTACTAAATAACCAAGAGTTCACTGAAGAAATCAAAGAGGAAATTAAAAAATACTTAGAAACAAATGACAATGAAAACACGATGACCCAAAACCTATGGGATGCAGCAAAAGCAGTTCTAAGAGGGAACTTTATACCAATACAATCCTACCTTAAGAAACAAGAAACATCTCAAATAAACAACCTAACCTTACACCTAAAGCAATTAGAGAAAGAAGAACAAAAAATCCCCCAAAGTTAGCAGAAGGAAAGAAATCATAATGATCAGATCAGAAATAAATGAAAAAGAAATGAAGGAAACAATATCAAAGATCAATAAAACTAAAAGCTGGTTCCTTGAGAAGATAAACAAACTTGATAAACCATTAGCCAGACTCATCAAGAAAAAAAGGGAGATGACTCCAATCAATAGAATTAGCACTGAAAAAGGAGAAGTAACAAGTGACACTGCAGAAATACAAAGAATCATGAGATTACTACAAGCAACGATACGCTAATAAGATGGACAACCTGGAAAAAATGGACAAATTCTTATAAGAGCACAACCTACTGAGACTGAACCAAGAAAAAATAGAATATATAAACAGACAAATCACAAGCACTGGAATTGAGACTGTAATTAAAAATCTTCCAACAAACAAAAGTCCAGGACCGGATGGTTTCACAGGAGAATTCTATCAAACATTTAGAGAAGACCTAACACCTATCCTTCTCAAACTCCTCCAAAGTATAACAGAGGGAGGAACACTCCCAAACTCATTCTACAAGGTCACCATCACCCTGATACCAAAACCAGACAAAGATGTCACAAAGAAAGAAAACTACAGGCTAATATCACTGATGAACACAGATGCAAAAATCCTCAACAAAATACTAGCAAACAGAATCCAACAGCACATTAAGTGGATCATACATCATGATCAAGTTTATTTCAGGAATGCAAAGATTTGTCAATATATGCAAATCAATCAATGTGATACACATATTAACAAACTGAAGGAGAAAAACCATATGATCATCTCAATGAATGCAGAAAAAAGCTTTCGACAAAATTCATCATCCATTTACCATAAAAAACCTGAAGAAAGTAGGCATAGAGGGAACTTACCTCAACATAATAAAGGCCATATATGACAAACCCACAGCCAACATCGTTCTCAATGGTGAAAAACTGAAACCATTTCCTCTGAGATCAGGAAGAAGACAAGCTTGTCCACTGTTATTCAACATAGTTTTGGAAGTTTTAGCCACAGCAATCAGAGAAGAAAAAGAAATAATAGGAATCCAAATTGGAAAAGAAGTAAAGCTGTCACTCTTTTCAGATGACATGATACTATACATAGAGAATCCGAAAGATGCTACCAGAAAACTACTAGAGTTAATCAATGAATTTGGTAAAGTAACAGGATACAAAATCAATGTGCAGAAATCTCTTTCATTCCTACACACTAATGATGAAAAATCTAAAGTGAAATTAAAGAAACACTCCCATTTACCATTGCAACAAAAAGAATAAAATACCTAGGAATAAACCTACCTAAGAGGACAAAAGACCTATATGCAGGAAACTATAAGACACTGATGAAAGAAATTAAAGATGATACAAACAGATGGAGAGACATACCATGTTCTTAGTTTGGAAGAATCAACGTTGTGAGAATGACTATACTACCCAAAGCAATCTACAGATTCAATGCAATCCCTTTCAAATTATCATTGGCATTTTTCACAGAACTAGAAGAAAATTTGCCACAATTTGTATGGAAACACAAAAGACCCTGAATAGCCAAAGCAACCTTGAGAAAGAAAAACGGAGCTGGAGGAATCAGGCTCCCTGACTTCAGACTATAGTACAAAGCTACAGTAATCAAGACAGTATGTTACTGGCACAAAAACAGAAATGTAGATCAATGGAAAAGGATAGAAAGCCCAGAGATAAACCCACACACATATGGTCACCTTATTTTTGATAAAGGAAGCAAGAATATACAATGGAGAAAGCCTCTTCAATAAGTGTTGCTGAGAAAACTGGACAGCTACATGTAAAAGAATGAAATTAGAACACTCCTTAACACCATACACAAAAGTAAACTCAAAATGGATTAAACACCTAAATGTAAGGCCAGACACTATAAAAGTCTTAGAGGAAAACATAGGCAGGACACTCTATGACATAAGCCACAGCAAGATCTTTTTTGACACACATCCTAGAGAAATGGAAATAAAAAAAATAAACATATGGGACCTAATGAAAATTGAAAGCTTTTTTCACAGCAAAGGAAAACCTGAAAAAGAAAAAAAGATTACCCTCAGAATGGAGGAAATATTTGCAAGTGAAGCAACTGACAAAGGATTAATCTCCAAAATTTACAAGCAGCTCATGCAGCTCAATATCAGAAAAACAAACAACCCAGTCCAAAAATGGGCAGAAGACTTAAATAGACATTTCTCCAAAGAAGATATACAGATTGCCAATAAACACATGAAAGGATGCTTAACATCACTAATCATTAGAAAAATGCAAATCAAAACTACAATGAGGTATCACCTCACACCAGTCAGAATGGCCATAATCAAAAAATCTACAAACAAGAAATGCTGGAATGGGTGTGGAGAAAAGGGGACTCTCTTGCACTTTTGGTGGAAATGTAAAGTGATACAACCACTATGGAGAACAGTATGGAGGTTCCTTAATAAACTAAAGATAGAACTACCATATGATACAGCAATCCCACTACTGGGCATATATCCTGAGAACACCAAAATTCAAAAAGAGTCATGTACCACAATGTTCATTACAGCTCTATTTACAAGAGCCAAGATATGGAAGCAACCTAAGTGTCCATCGACAGATGAATGAATAAAGAAGATGTGGCACATATATACAATGGAATATTACTCAGCCATAAAAGAAACGAAATTGAGTTATTTGTAGTGAGGTGGATGGACCTAGAGTCTGTCATACAGAGTGAAGTAAGTCAGAAAGAGAAAAACAAATACCATACGCTAACACATATATATGGATTCTAAAAAATAAAATGGTTCTGAAGAACCTAGGTGCAGGGCAGGAATAAAGATGCAGACCTATAGAATGGACTTGAGGACACGAGAAGGGGGAAGGGTAAGCTGGGAGAAAGTGAGAGAGTAGCATGGACATATATACACTACCAAATGTTAAATAGATAGCTAGTGGGAAGCAACCGTATAGCACAGATCAGCTTGTTGCTTTGTGACCACCTAGAAGGGTGGGATAAGGAGGATGGGAGGGAGATGCAAGAGGGAGGAGATATGGGGACATATGTATATGTATAGCTGATTCACTTTGTTATAAAGCAGAAACTAACACACCATTGTAAAGCAATTATACTCCAATAAAGATGTTAAAAATAGTATAAAAAATTCAAAATAGAATTCTCAATCTCTTTTGAGTAACGCCAGAAAACAGAAGGAACAAACAGAATACTAATAACAAAATAGCAGACTTAAGCCTTAACATATCTATAATTACTTTTAATGGAAAGTTATTCCAGTTTCCAAAAGGAAGAAAGTGGATTCTGATCAGCTTGGTGATAATCCTGAGCAAAATCTTTATAATGAAATAATTACATGTCAACTCAATGGGACCAGAGAATGAGGAATTAGATGGGGTGTGGTGACATAATATATTTTATGAAATCCTTTGGACAGGTATCAGGTTAGTAATTATTAGTAAGTGTTAATTTTGGTCATATAAAAGTACATAATGGTAATTGATTAGTTATACAACTCACTAACTCCAAAGTGCTTTACATACTTAGCATCTATATAGGTACATTAGTAACTAATATTTATAAACTTTTAAAACATATAAATTTTCCACTTTCCATACGTTTTCTTTTTTTGGGCCTCATATCAAGTCTATAAACTAGGTAGCATAAGCCACAAATGAAATTTGAAGAAATCAAGTATAAGATTGACTTGCATAAGGTCATGCTGCCTGCACATGACAGTGCTGAAATCTCAGCCCAGGTATTCTGTCCCCAAATGCCATCATTTTTCTACCGTATCATACAGGTACCCCAGGAGTTCCAGGGAGCACAGTAACTCTCAGCACTCCTCCCAAGACTCCCAAGACATGATAATCTCAGGGTTGTCAAGTTTATGGTGTTATAAACAATAACCTCACAGGTGTGACTAGGTGATTGCAGGAGAATAGAATCTTTCAAACTTGGAAAGGCATTTTCTTAGCATCCTAAGTTCAATGGTGGGCTTTTCACTAGTTCTTAAAAGGAAATGTTTTGAAAGTTTAATACATCTTTATTGAGCATCCATTATATGTAAGTAACTGTGCAGAACACTGTGTGGAACAACAGAGTTTCTTTCCCCCACAAGGAACTGGAAGAGATGAATAAAGGTTTAGGTGGCTGTAATAGTATCAGTCAGAATTCAGTCAGGGAAGTAGAGCCACCATGGGTCCTATGGGATAAGGGACTTGTTACAGGATGCACACCTTCATGATTGTGGAGTTGTTGAGGGAAATGAAGGTGTGGAAAAGGAAGCTGGAGGATCAGAGGAAAAGGCACTAACAAGTCTGCCTGAAGCCCTGGTGTGGGTAAAAAGCCAGAACAGGAAGGGACATGTGGGGACCAGAGAAGGGAAAGCTTGTGGAGAGGTCTTTGGGAGCCTCCTGTACAGCCACAACCTCTGTAGATCCACCACTAAGTGTCTGATGGTGAGCCTGGAATCCCCGCCGGTCAGTGGGGTGAGCCATCAGGAAGAAGAGATGATGTAGAGCAGTGGAGAGCAAGGAAGAACTGGGACCTGCTCATCACTCTGGTCACCTCAGCATCATTCCAGTCCCTGTATTTAACCAGGTGAAGACATCCAGAGAATAATAGCAGCTGTTTTCCTTCTACCTCCCAAATATGTCTCTCTTTTGGCCAATTCAAACTTGAAACAAAACAAGGAAGAAGATTCTGGGAAAGGTAGGTCTCGATGTAACTATGTTGACAATAAAAATCCAGTACAATGAGTTAGACCAAAAGGGTATCAGAACTGGGGTACAAATACCTTATAATAGGAGGAGGGAGGCACAAAAGAGGCACGGGCTCAGGAGGCAGGTTCAGGAAACCTCTCTGCCTCCATATTTCTTGCCTCTCCTCTTTTCTCAAATACTTGGCTCTAGTGGGAATGATGCTGTACCCTTGTCACAGCATTTACTGTGTGATCTTGGGGAAGTTACTTAACCTCTGTGAGACTCCATTTCCTCATCTGTAAATGGAGAATAATGAAACATACCTCAATGAACCATGAAAATGCCATGAGAAATTACAAGCAAAAGTTCCTGGTACACAGCAGATGCTTGAAAAATTGTGTCCACCTTCTCTCCCACTTTGCTCTTCTCCACTAGCTTTTCTGCTTCAGAGGTTTGTATTCAATCTTTGACCACGTGTCAACTCCGGTTCCACAAATGACCCTGATGATACATAGACTCTTGCTAAATGCTCTAATAATTCTTAAGTACATCATGCATGCTGAATTTCCTTTTTGAATCATGGAAACTGTGTTTTGAAGTATTCCAATTCTTCGTTTCTAAAGTGGTACCTAGAATGTATTAAGCCCTTAGATGGTTCCAAGGTCTGTGGAATATGTATGCTTATAAAAGGTAAGAACCTAATGTTCCATTCCAGGTGTCCTTGTCAAGTGGTGATTTCCCCCATTTTTTTTCACATGACCCCTTTGTTCTTCATTGAGGTTTGCATTTTTTACACTGAGTTCTTGGGAACTCTCCTCCACCAAGTCCTGAGCTATTCAAGATGTCTGGCAAAAAGACTTCCAAGTGTAGGTGTATGTAATTAGGATCAGGTGGGCTGTCCTCTTTATTCACCCTTCTTTCCATCTGTTTAGTTCCTTGCTGACAAGCAATTCATCTATCATGCTGAATAATTGATTCCAGATTGAAGAAGTTTTCTCTTGCATCTCCCCAAACATAAGCAGAAATTCTCTCTCTCCCTGTCTCTCTCTCCATATATATGTATATAGTCCATTTTATATTTTGTCCACTGTACCCCTTTGGGATAAATCAACTGTAATCAAAAATAGGATTTTAAAAAAATGGGAATGGGAAATATGGGGAGAGGAGAGTACACGATGGGAAATATTAGCACATATGCAGCAGACCATTTGGAGAATATTGCCCAGCACCACTCAGCCAAGTTGAAGGGAATTGATGAAGGGATTCCAACTGGCCAGATTTCTCCTGTAATCCATAAAAATTCAAAATGACACTTTATGCATGAGCAGAGAAATCCACAAATCAGAGCAAAAGATGGCTTTGCAAGTGCAGTTTTTGTGGCTGCAGCGTTAATGCTCTCAGTGTGCATGCTGTCAGAATGATTGTGCAACATGGGTTTGTTGTGGTGGAAGAAATAAAATGCACAAAGTACTTGGAAGAAGAGGTTGAGCCAGCAGAGCTTCCCAAAGCCCTTACCCCACATTTCTCCACATTAGTGTAGCAGATGTTTCAGAGAATTACATAAAACAACAAATGTAATAATTTAAAATAATGTCACTATGTAACTCTAAGGCATTTTTTATTACACAGGATGATATAAATTATTTACTCATTATTTAAATGATTGTTCATTCATTAGTCCTAACTAAAGTTGAAAATGTCAACATCAAGTAGCATTTATTTAAACACTATCTTTTTTGTATCTATTCGTTATTAACCTAAAGTCTAGTTGAATAGATCCTTCTAAGAAAATACAATCTAAGCTGAACTCAATAGTGTATACAAACATATAATTAGCACAAATAACTATACAAATAGCTATGATTGCACAAATAATGAAATATTTGCAGATTTCTTTTTCAATTTTAACACTATATTCTAAACTAAAGCAACCTGCCAGGTGCTTGCCTTAGCCCTTACCCCCACACACACCTTATTTGCATCAATCTCTCAGCTCAAATCTTAAATAAGGAACTATCACAAAGATGGGTTGGTGAAGAGCTCCTGGGCCCTGCCATATTATGCTGACTTTTTTTAAAAAGCGCCTCTAATTAATGTGCTAAGTACAGGATAAACATTAGCAAAATAGAGCAAATTTAGGTTTCCCTTGATGTTTTATTGGCCAAAATCCGTCAGTAAATTATTTCTCATGACTGCTTCTCTTATGGCCCTGTACATTTATATTTCATTTCCACATTATCAAAGAGGTGTGCAAGTGCCATATTGCCTCCAAACTGTTGGCCAATTGCCCATTTTCTGCCTTCTACATTACTCAGAATTAGATATGGCTGGTCTCACAACTGAAGGAAAATCATTTCTAGAAGCCTCTCAAAAGTCCTTGCTGAAAAAAAAAAAAAAAGTCCTTGCTGATGAACAAGAAGGGTTCCACATACAGAGTCCAATATTGCAGTGGGATAATTATGCATTTCTTGCTCCACAACATTCACCAGCATTGTCTTGAAAAAAATCACATCATGACACCTTTTATTTTGATATTCCTTGAGAGTTTTAAGAAAGGGTTTAAGGTATTCAGCACGCAAAGCTCTTATTGACCTGAATCTTCCTATGACACCTATCTCAGCTTTCCTTATTCTCACCTGCACACCTTAAACTGTGCCCCTATTCACTTAAATGTGTTGTTATTACCTGAATCCTCATCTATTTGCTTATGTCTGGAACACTTTCCCTCTATTTTGTCTCTTGGAGAATACCTATCCATCTTTTAAGGCTCTGGATCTAGATAGTGTGCCCTGGTCCTCATAGAGATTGGAATAAGTATCCCCACATTCAGCACCATCTTCTTTCATAACTCTATTTACACGTTAGAATCACCTGGGGTATTTTTGTTGTTTTTTCACTTATCTGTCTGCCTCACTGACTGAGAAATTCCAAAGACCAAGACCTTTGCCATTAATTTTAGTCTTACTAATTTCTGCCCTGTGCCTGGTACCCAGCAAATACTCAATACGTATTGATGAAAAGTCTCAGTTAATGGGTGTACAGATGGATGGATGAGTGGATGGATGGATGGATGGATGATAGAAAAGTTACAATCTATTTCCTAGCCAGTTACCACTTGCTTTTTGTAGTAAAGTGGCATTGTCTTGCAATGTGCTGTGATGAAACTAAGGTCTGTCCATATCCTCCGTTCTCCTCTACTCATCCTGGAGCTGTTAGACTTAATTAAAAGGCATGAAAAATTTGAGACCCCAAAATAAAAATCTAAATAAAAATCAAAGCAGCAATCTCCTTAATAGTAAAAATGTTGTTTCTGTTGATTGTATTCTTGTAAGAAGCAACAAAAACCATTCATGATTTAAAATTCAAAGTATGTTGTATACATTTTAAAATGCTTTTTCAATGCTGTTTTTATTTCCTATCTCGCTCATTTGTACTTATGTAATGAAGATATAAATTTGTTATCATTGAGCATCTTCCTTGAAAAAGAATGCCTGGCGTCTCTACTCACCCTTTCTCTTTGACAAAAGGACTTACTGTATGGGAAAATATATCAATGTACAAGCCACCTTAACTTTTAGAAGAAATCAAAATATTCCTTTGTCATACAAAGAATGATTTCATTACAGTTAGTATTTCAGTAGCTAAACCAATGAGAATCTTTATTTTAAAAATATGAGTCAAACAATGATAAGGCTGGAAGTTACATAAACGTTTAGTCCAGTGCTTAAGGGCTGAATTCACTTTCCATCCCTTCCCAATTATTTGACGTCTCTGAGCCTTAGTGTCCTTCTCTAAGGAACTGGAAATAAGAAAAATAACTGATTCATAGGATGATTTTGAAACTGAATGAGACAGTATGTATGAATATAGAGTATGTTTTGGTCAGTCCTGGCACAGAGCAAGCATTTACTAAATTCTAATAGTTATAAAGGGGGGGAATTATACCTTCATGATACAGGCAAGGAACTCTGAGGTCATGAGATATGATGTGAGTTACTCAGGTTTAAAATGGAATTTATCTTTAGTTTCCCATAATTATCTCTAGCATAGATGGTACTTATTTATGAGCCTACAGATTTTTGAAGCAAAACAACAACAAAAAACAATGGTAGTGATACTAAAGCTGAGGACTGGGTAAATTGGAGACCAATTTTAGGCCTTATCAGAACCAGTTTGGCTTCAAAGCCCTATTAAACATAACAAAAATATCATACAGAAAAAGTGGTATTAGAAACCACTTTCCAAACCCTCAATCAGTGCACAGTTTATAACAGTTCTTCTATACAGTTAGAGAAGGAAAGAAAAAAAGAAAGGCAAATATGAAATTTCAGAGGACAGGTTTGTAAATTCTCAAACTTAAATGGGGATATTGTCAGGTTCTGATGCCCTTTCTTCCTCTGACCTCAGCTCAGCCAGTAATACCCTCTCTGGCTTCTTCACAAGTACTTATTACAAGAATCTATACTTTTTCAGTCCAGAGTCCTCACAGGTCAGCAAAATTGGAGCCTTAATGGTTTTCTTATAAGCTTTCCCACACTCTTTGCCTTGGCTCAAACCTCAATATAGTATCACTTATCATAAGTTAACTATTTGACCTTCAAATTTAAACCAGGACCTGGCAATGCAGCCAGCTAAAATGGTGAGGAGAGTTGAGAACCTAGCTTTTCTTTTTAAAAGGTTCATTTCCAGTGGTGCTTAAGTTTCTTTCTAAGCAGAGACAGAAATTGTTTTTAATTTTATTGGCATTAGATATCTTCTCCAGAACAATAAATAGATTGGCTAAATTCCTGTAGCTGTGTTGTATCCACTTAACATTTTTAAAAAGAGGCTTACCCATTTTCCAGATGCCTGATCAGGATATAGGGATCTGATCCCAGAATTAACACAAACCTTATAATGGGCTCTTCCTCAGAAGAGGAAATAAGGAATGAATGAGGTAACCTGAAAGTCCTGGAGAAGGACCTACATCCATCTCCCCATCAAAGGGAGTGGGAGGGTGGCAAGAATGGAGCCTAGTTGAGGATGGAGCCAGCACTGGTGATACCCTAGGTGCCAGGAAGAAACAGAGCAACCTTTTACTAAACAGCATGTACTGCTCTGGCAGAGCAACCAAATCCCAGGGCTGGAGATTCTGATGTGTGGGTATATATGCTTAAAATAGCAATAATGTTTCAAATAACAGAAACTTCAAGAGCCTCGTGATCTTGTTCTGGCAGCTCAAAGTAGAGATCTTTGCTAAATAACCCTTCCCACTGACTACCTCATTTCCTCCTATGAGCATCCTGATTGGCTGAGAAGGGCTCTGAAAGAGCAGAAAGAGTCATAGTAATTGCTTCCTCAAAGGTTATTGTGGAAATCCAATCAGATGCTGAGTATCAGAGTCCCTGGCCCAGGGTAACTATGTAACTCTTCTCTTCCTTGCAAAGAGATCATTGTACATCTTCTGCTGTTTTAACATAAGATAAAGTCCAAAAGTTATATTTCAGGAAGTTCTTAAGGATAAAATTAATACATAGCAAACTCCAAAAACAATGTTGCATTTTAGACATTTTTAACTCCACCTCTACTGCTTTCAAAGAAATAGCTTTTATGTATCCAACTTCAGTGGTACTGAATATGCATAACCTAGATGTCAGTGAGTATCTTTATTTTTTTCCTTCCCATAATATTGCCAAATTTACCAGGACATTCACATACCCACAAAAAAATTAAGCTAAAAATAGAAGTCACAATTAAACTAAATGAAGATAAAAGGAAGCATCATGTTAATGAAAACCTAATTTACATACTGTTTTGTATGGCATTCAGATTAATAGGAGAACAATGGATATAATAGGAAAATTATACAAGGATTGAATTTCACATGGATCATTTGATATTCTTCTAACTGTGCTGTGAGCAAGTCATGTTGCATTAGATCAAATCCTGATTTTATTCCATTGCCGAATATCCAATTGTCGCATCTTCACCTTTTGCCTCTTCATTACAGGGATGTAATCACAGGATGAACCCCTGAGAGCTTGTGTTCAACTGCCCGTGTGTGCCTATTTCACAATCTGCCATTGTTACTAGACACTCTGGTTAATAAGCAGATAATGGGATATGCAAATTGCATGTACCTGATGAGGAAGGAAAAGTGTGCCTTTCCACCTTTTCATAAATACTAGCTGACTTCTTTGTGACCATGGAAGCATCCCCATCGAGGTGACTTATGGAGTGTTCTATCCCTTTCCTTTCAGGAAATATAGGTAATGAAATTGTTTTCTTGCAATTTACAGAACTTAGAGTATGGGCAACACAGGAAGGTCTGAGGACAGGGAAACTTTTTCAAATGGGTTAATTAAACCATAAAATAAAATGAGCCCCACATTGCAAAATGTATCAATCAACCCCAGAAGAGTTATAAAATATGATACCAAAGTCTGGACAACCTCAAGATGCTCACAAGAGGTCAAATTGATACGGAAACTCACCAGATGCAGAACTATGGTGATTCAGCCCTGGTACCAAAGAGAGTAAGAAGTGATTTAGTCAATTTTAAACATCAGGAGTTACGTGAGGTTCTGTATTAGCCCTCTCTGGGACAATGTTCCACTGGACATAGCATCACAATCAACCAGCCCATCAACTCGCTGCTCTGAAACAGAAGAAAGAGCAAGGGGTTTGTAGAGAAAAGGTGTGGCTTTGATGGGCGACCTATGACATGTCTCTGGCTTCAGTTTTCTCATCTATAAATGGAAATAACTGTACAGGCTTTTCATAGGATCACTTAAGTTTCCTTTTATTTGGGGGGGGGGGGCACACAGAGAGGCTTGTGGGGATCTTATTTCCCCGACCAGGGATTGAACCTGGGCCTTCAGCAGTGAAAGTGCAGAGTCCTAGCCACTGGACCACCAAGGAATTCCCTGTAAGTTTCTTTTTTTAATTGAAGTATAGTTGATTTACAATGTTGTGTTAATTACTGCTGTACAACAAAGTGACTCAGTTATACATATATATATATTCTTTTTCATATTCTTTTCCATTATGGTTTATCACAGGAGATTGAATATCGCTCCTGTTGAATATCGTTCCTGTTGAGTATCTATTCAAACAGATTGAATATCTGTTTCTGTTTTATAGATAGGTTCATTTGTGTCGTATTTTAGATTCCACATATAAGTCATATCATATGGTATTTGTCTTTCTCTTTCTGACTTACTTCACTTAGTATGATAATCTCTAGTTGTATCCATGTTACTGTAAATGACATTATTTCATTCCATTGTATATATGTACCATTGTGTGTGTGTGTGTGTATGTATATATATATATATATAAAAGATATGGTACGTATATACAATGGAATACTACTCAGCCACTGTAAGTTTCAAAAGTTGGGATAATCATGGGAACTGTGTTCTGGGTAGCTTCCCTCTGCTGACACTAAATCCCCCTGTCCCCTTCTCCAGCCCCATCTCTACCCTGGGAGACACACCTGGATGAATTTTCCTGGCCCTTACACCCTCTGGCTTTAGGTTGGTTTTGTCAATGGTGAGCAGAAGCAGGAGAACAGAAGGAAGAAGGAGAGTGGGTTTGGGGGTGTATTCCTTTGGCTCTTTCCTGGCAAGGTCACCCCAGGCTAGTCATGTCTTTTGAACTGAGGTGGTGCCTACCCTCTGTTTGTGAGTTACAATAACTGTCCCTCCCCTCACTCCTTTATGCATAAGTGTCCCCCAGCTTTGTTACCAGCTCAGGGTCCTGCTTTATCCTTTGTGGTTGTGCTGTATCCAGCTCACACCATCTTAAGAGATCTTTTATTAAATATTACTCAATCAAAAAAAAAAATGGTTCTGAAGAACCCAGGGGCAGAACAGAAATAAAGACACAGGCGTACAGCATGGACTTGAGGACACGGGGAGTGGGAAGGGTAAGATAGGATGAAGTGAGAGAGTGGCATGGACATATATACACTACCAAACGTAAAATAGATAGCTAGTGGGAAGCAGCTGCATAGCACAGGGAGATCAGCTCGGTGCTTTGTGACCACCTAGAGGGGTGGGAGGGAGATGCAAGAGGGAGGTGATATGGGGATATATGTATATGTATAGCTGATTCACTTTGATATAAAGCAGAAACTAACACACCATTGTAAAGCAGTTATACTCCAATAAAGATGTTTAAAAAAATTACTCAAGATTATCCTAATTTGAATGTCCTGTCTGTGTCCTGCTGGGTGCCTCAGTACTGCACACTCTAAAAATATTTTATGGGCTAAGACATATAACAGTTCTAACTTAAAATAATAAAAAGAATTCCAAAGCCAACAGTCAAATTCTCTATTTTTCAATTCCTCATTTCTAATTCCTTTATTACAATTCAATCAAGTAGCCATGAAAATGATAAAATCCTGCAGGTCCACAGCAATTTGTTTGTAGGAAAATATCAGGTGAATCATTTCCACTTTCATCTGGATTTCTCCTTAGCAGTCTAGATGCTAAAACCTGTATTACTAAGCAAACAAGGCACACACATCTCTTTATAGTTTATCTGTTATCAAATATTGTCATGAAATATCCCTGTAAGGATGAGGCTGGGATCCTCTATCTTTCTGCAGATTTTTGGAGGAAGACACCCCAAATTCTAGTGTCTGTGATTGCCACGCCCTCCACAGCTATAACAGACCCTTGAGTCCACAGCTGCCACAGCAACAACTGAGTCAAAGGCTCTGTTTAGACAGTGGATCTCCCCAGCCCTGGAAAGCCAGGGTGAAACTCTTTGTCTGAATCCATTTTCCCAGGGTCTACACTGGCACAGTTAGTGGGCCTCAGAAGGGACATTGCTCCTCCTCTACCCGACTCTGGCTCTAGGAGTAGACAGTTAACCTCTTGCCTGATTCAAGTCATCAAACACAGAAAATTCTCCCAATTGATTTGAAAGCTTGGAAGCCATGGGAGATGGAAATAAAAATAATGAAACCCAGTCATTATACTTCCACCATAGATAAGACAGGGCACTTTTCTAGTAGCTGTTGTTGATGGGCTAATTTGTAACTTGACTTTCACATACAGAAAATTTGAGAATGGAAACAACATCATTAATTAAAGATAAAGACAGAACATTTTAAGTGAGGTCATGGAGGTGTCTTGCATTTGGAGTAAAGAGTCCTGAGTTTGAAGCCCCAACTCTCCCTCCAATCATTTGTCACTTTAGGCCACCTGTGCATCTTTTGGACCATGTGATTTTTCAAGTGAAATTTAAAGATACCAACACATTTCCCAACAGAATCTCCTAATGGGGGAGTTGTAATTATCAGCAAGGTGATAAAATAGGGTAACATCTTGCAAAATTAGACTCTATGCAATTGTGTTACGTTGTTGTTGTTAATAAAAACATGAAAACAGGCATGTACAAATGCATCGAGACTGGAAGAGTCCCAGGAGCTCACAGTTAAATGTTCCTGGAAGGCAGAGCCCTTAAATGTTTCCAGAATTAAACACTTAGGATGGATTAAGAAGAGCATCAAAGGTAACCCCATTTTTTTGATGATGAGAAGGCAGGTGGAGATCACAGGAACGAAGATTGCCGTTGAAAAGTTTAGACAACACAGAGACAATTGAACAGATTCAAAACTTTCCTAAGGTGACCTTTCTTTTTTTTTTTTGAGATATGCGGGCCTCTCACTGCTGTGGCCTCTCCCGTTGTGGAGCACAGGCTCCGGACGCACAGGCTCAGCGGCCATGGCTCACAGGCCCAGCCACTCCACGGCATGTGGGCTCTGCCTGGACTGGGGCATGAACCTGTGTCCCCTGCATCAGCAAGTGGACTCTCAACCACTGCGCCACCAGGGAAGCCCAACCTTTCTTATACAGTAAGTCCCCTACATACAAACCTTCAAGTTGTGAACTTTCTAAGATGCAAACGTGTGTTCTCATGTCCAATCATGTAAGTTAGTTCATGTGTCTGGTGTACATTGTCACGTGCGTGTATCTTCTACAAGTGGTTGTGTTTTTGTACTTTACTGTATAGTACTATGTAGAGTACAGTAGTACAGTATCGTTATTTCAAGCCCAGGATGTCCGCAAGCAAGCATAAAAGCAGCAGTATATAGCTGATTATGTTAGTTGGGTACCTAGGCTAACTTTATTGGACTTACAAAAAAATTGGAATTATGAACATGCTCTCCGAACGGAACTCGTTCGTATGTATGGGGACTTACTGTACCTAGGATAACTAAGCTTCCCAATTTGCCCAGGCCTGCAGGGTTTTATGGGAGTTGGGACTTTCTGGGCTAAAACCAGGAAGGTCTTAGGCAACCAAGAAGACATGGTCACCCTACCTATACTTACCGAGCTCCAGTGGCCAGATCATTGTACCTTTGCTTCTCAGGGTGTGGTGTTATTTCGCCACTGAAATCCACTTTATCTTCTCTCCTTTTAAAACTGCATTTCACCCTTTCACTTGTCTAATCCTTCTACTAAGCACACAGAAGAAAAAGAGGCACCCAGGGACCCCTGTCCCTTGGAAGAGTAGTCTACTGGGACCCGTAGGAATACTATTTTTATGTCTTGTTATTTTCTTAATATCCTCTCCAGTTACCTCCAAAGAGAGCAGCAGAACAAGCCGGCCCACCTCCAAACAGGAATTTTACCATTTCATTCCGCATGTTCCCAATAGAGACAATTTTTTGGAGAAAATACTGTGTTTTCTCATGATTCCACAAACATTATGCAAAACGTCTTCTCTCTTCATAGCTGCCATGGCTTGGATCTGCTGGGTGACATCATCTGTTTAAACAATTATTTTTGCCTAATGGAGAGTTTGGGTACATGAAAATACTGCAGATAAGCATTTGACTCTTGAAGACTGGTGGCCGTGGTTCTCTCGTTAGCCAGCTGAGGATACCAGCCTCCTCTCTGCAGAGCTAATAGTCCATCAGCAGAGCAGAAAGGAGACAGCAGAGCCAAATTGTAGCAATTATCCTCTAATTTTACTAAAATTTAATTTATCTCCATTCCCTTTAACCAGCTTCTTGGCATATTCGCTGAGCCCAGGGGGCTAGGCATGGATATAAGACAGGAACAAGTCACAGCTCTTAATCCCTTGGAAGATCAGAGTCTGATGGGGAGGCCAACACACCATTAACCAGGAAGGCAGGTGGTGGTGAGTGCTATAGAACTGCGTCACTAACGTGGAGTCCCAGAGACGGCAACCAAGCATCACCTGGAAGCTTGTGAGACATGTAGAATCTCCAGCCCACGCCAGACCTGGTGAATCAGATTCTGTATTTTTACAAGCTCCCCGGTGAGCCTGTTATGTACTTGAAAGCCTGAGAAGCACAAGAAATGTAAAGCATCTCTTTACATTTCATACAAGAAATGTAAAAGCAAAATGCTTATACCCAGAGGCAGAGATGCCAGCAGTTGAGAGCCTCCCTGAAAACGGAATGAGGGCAGAAACCCCAAAGCATTGACATGACTCCAGGGGAACACCAGGTGAGTACAGAAAGCAGCAAACTGGAGCATAGGATTGAGATCCAGATGAGTTGAGGTCAGGATCATTAAAGGGCTTGGATGTCAAGGTGGGAATCTGGACTTAGTCTAAAAAAATGAAAAGTTAATGATGGTTTTGAGGAAGAAAAACTTTGATCAGGACTGTGCTTTAGAAACACATCACCAGTTGCTGTGTGAAGGAGGGAAGTGAGGGGGGAAATGAGAATCAATAAGATAAGTGTTTTGAAACAGCATCAGATATTAGCCACCACCTCCATTCCCAGGGAATCTGTCAATAGTACAGTTTCTCAGGGCCCCACTGCACCTACCCTCCAAATGCTGCTGCTGCCCACTGACATCTGAGAACAACTACCAATAGAATGATTCATCATGAGGCCAGCATATTGGAAGGCCAGCTCCTTTGGGAAAAAAAATTGTAATTTCTTTCCCATGAGACAATTCTGATTTGGAGGAATGTACTGGGTTAAATGGAGGTTCCCCAAAAGATACGTCCATGAGCTAACCCCCAGAACCTGTGCATGTGATCTTACTTGGATAAAGGGTTTTTGCAGATGTAATTATCCTGGATTAGGTGAGTGAACTGTGAATCTAATGACAAGTGTCCTTATAAAAGACAGAAGACCCAGACGACGGGAGGGAGAAGGAAAGTAGTCATGTGAAGACAGAGGCAGAGATTGGAGTGATGCAGCCTCAAGCCAAGGAATGCCTAGAACCACCAGAAATGGGAAGAGGCTGGGGAGCATTCACCCCTAGAGCCTTCAGAGGGAGCATAGCCCTGCCAACACCTTGATTTTGAACTTCTGGCCTCCAGAACTAGGAGAGAATGAATTTCTGTTTTAAGCCACCCAATTTGTGGTAACATTACAATAATTAAAAGAAACTAATGCAAGGAGTGATTGGGACTTTTGGATTTACATATTCAAATGAAGGAACACTTAAAAAGTCATGTAGAAACATAAAATCAAAACTATTATGGTGACCAACAGTGGTGAACCACAATTCAAATGATAACAATGGTATCCGTACTTGAGCATAACGTCCCTGTATCCCCATTAGTTGGCCATCTCTGTCCTGAGTTGTTTTCCCATGATTATGATTGCACAGGACCATATATGTTCTTTCCCTGTTCCTCCTCCCCTAACACAAAACTAATAACACATACCTTTCTTTCATCTAAGTCAGTGTTTCCCAAGTGATAGGCAGAGTAATGTGCTCCTCCCCAAATACGTCCAATCCCAGAACATGTGAATAAATTACCTTGCATGGTCAAGGGATGTTGCCAATGTGTTTAATTAAAGATTTTGGGGTGGCAAGATTATCCTGGATTGTCCAAGTGGGACCAATATAATCACAGGGACCTTATAAAGGAAAAGAGAGAGAGGAGATGTGATTACAGAAGCAGAGAGATGATGCGGGGCCATGAGTCAAGGAATGTGGCAGACTTTAGAAATTGGAAAAGGCAAGCAATTCCAAGGATTCTCCCCTAGGACCTCCAGAGGGACTGATGCTCTGCGGACCCATTTTAGACTTCTGAACTCCAGGACTGTAAGATAATAAATATGTGCTTTTTAAAGTGACTAGTTTGTGATAATTTGTCACAGCAACAATAGAAAACGAATACACCAATCTTCTTTTTTCATCATGGTTTCAGTAAGGAACATTTTTAGACCTTTCATTTTCCTAACCAGCCCCCTTCCAGCATGAAATAGTAATATCACATATATATTGTATATGTAGTGTGGTTCTTAGGAGAGCCACAGACTACTGTAATATCTAGGTATTTTTCACCCCCTAAGAACTAATTTCATTGTCTTGGGGTAATAGCATCCCTGTTAAGATGCATGATCCAATTTATATCCATCCTTCCCGGCACAACTCAAGTGATATCTCCTCCATAAAGATTCCCCAAATAGTCCAAGCCACTTTGGATTATAGGAGAATTTTCATGATCACTTCTCCTGTTGCCCAATTTTAATCCACTGTGTGCCTTTAACTACTCATATAGTTTACTCTTGAACATCTTTATCAGTCAACCCCTTCACAAAGATGAAATGTCCAAAGGCTAAACTCTCTTGAAAAAATTTTTTCACAGGTTGAGCTGAAACCCGTTTGCTTGCAGCTTTCATCCGTTGGTATTATCCTTTTAGAAAGGGTATAAATATCCCTATCCTTTTAGAAGGGTATAAAATGCAGTTGATTCCTTTTCTACCCAACAGCCCTTATTTGAGGATGCCCGTTTCCTCTCCAGGCATCTTTCTCTTTTCAGGATGAACATCATAAGTTCCTTAAACAAATCCTTATATGATGTAGTTGCAAATGCTTTTATTACTCTGATTATACCACAAATGTACTTTTTACTGAGCTTCAAGCTTGTTGTTCTGAACTTGATATTCTTAGAACTGAACTGAGCTGTCTTGGCTATAGTGTGACCAGAATAGAGAAGAGCAGGCTCTTACCTTCCTTTTTCTGCATAATATATTCCTATAGATGCAGCTTTTGGTAACAATATTTTGTCGGCCACATTACACTGTCGATTCATAGTACGCTTACAGTTAGGTAAATGTTCAACATTTGCTGATGCTAATCCTGTTGGGTTTTGGAAAATTTTCAGCACCTCATGTTTATTGCTATTAACTTCTATTAAATTCATCTCTCTAGCCTTTTTTTTTTTTTTTTGCGTTACGGGGGCCTCTCAATGTTGTGGCCTCTCCCATTGTGGAGCACAGGCTCCGGACGCGCAGGCTCAGCGGCCATGGCTCACGGGCCCAGCCGCTCCGCGGCATGTGGGATCTTCCCAGACCGGGGCACGAACCCGCGTCCCCTGCATCAGCAGGCGGACTAGCAACCACTGCGCCACCAGGGAAGCCCCTCTCTAGCCTTTTGATGTTTATTTAGAGACAGATTCTGGTAACGTCATAAGCATTGTCTGCTCCCAACTTTTGAACATCTGCAACTATGAATATGTCTTACATTTTTCCATGTTATTAATACCATAAATATTAAACTATGAGGGTAGGTCTAAGGCCAAACCCCTGAAGTACACTGTTAGAAAACTCTCTTGAGGTAGACATTTATCATTAACTGACTTAACTGGGTTCAGTCAACAGCCATCTAATAATACAACTCTTTAATCTTTTATTTATGTCTGTATTTAGCTCATAAGGCTCTAGGAAGATATTGTGCCTTGCTGATATCTCCTGGGGCTACCTCTTTTTCCTAATCTTTGGCAAAGTAAATTTCAAAAAAACAGGAGACTGGCCTAATATGATTTGTTTTCAGCATACTCAGTCTGTCTCCTTGTCATCATCACTTCCTTTTCTCAGTGCTCACAACCAGGAGTTGGTATTTCATTTCAGAATCTCACTCAGTGACTAGGCATAAGGATGCTATAGACAAGAAGCAGGCTGGGAGACAGCTCCCTGGGCCATTCCACTCTTTACCTTCTGTTGCTCTAGGTGAAGATCAGTAGAGCAGATACTCCAGCCAAAGGCTACAGAAGCCATCAAGACAGCTCTGGAGTCAGAATGAATGGGAACCAATGAGGAGTGAAGGCAGCCTGGCCAGCCTGTGAGATGTCCCTCCATATTTTCAGCCACGGAGTTAAAGAATCACAGACTTTTAAGAGCATTACCTGAAAGAGAGATATCAGGAGTTTCCCTGGGAGGCAAGAATGCCACTGAAAAGAGATAGATTGGATGAGAGATAGAGGGTTTTGGATTCCAAAGAACAGAGAGAAACACTCAAAGTCTTCACTCACAACTTCTAAATCTCCAACCCCTAAATTTCCAAGCATTCACGCTGTCCCTCCTTCTCAATGTCATCATTTACATCTAGGAAATCTCCAGAAAATAAAAATGACCTCAGTGAAAAATGATAAGACATTTAAAGAACCAACAGCCACAAGAAAAAACAAGAGCAACCCATCAGAGCAGAAGCAGGGCTAATGAAATAGAAAAAGTAGTGATTCAAAATTAGCTTAATTAATATGCTCTTGCAAACAAATCAACGGACAAAGGATTAATCTCCAAAATATATAAACAGCTCATGCAGCTCAATATTAAAAAACAAACAACCCAATCCAAAAATGGGCAGAAGACTTAAATAAACATTTCTCCAAAGAAGACATACAGATAGCCAAGAGGCATATGAAAAGCTGCTCAACATCACTATTAGAGAAATGCAAATCAAAACTACAATGAGATATCACCTCACACCAGTTAGAATGGGCATCCTCAGAAAATCTACAAACAACAAACGCTGGAGAGGGTGTGGAGAAAAGGGAACCCTCTTGCACTGTTGGTGGGAATGTAAATTGATACAGCCACTATGGAGAACAGTATGGAGGTTCCTTAAAAAACTAAAAATAAAATTACCATATGATCCAGCAATCCCACTACTGGACATATACCCAGAGAAAAACCACAATTCAAAAAGGCACATGCATCCCAATGTTCATTGCAGCACTATTTACAATAGCCAGGTCATGGAAGCAACCTAAATGCCCATCAACAGACAAATGGATAAAGAAGATGTGGTATGGGCTTCCCTGGTGGCGCAGTAGTTGAGAGTCTGCCTGCTAATTCAGGGGACGCGGGTTTGTGCCCCGGTCTGGGAGGATCCCACATGCCGCGGAGCAACTAGGCCTGTGAGCCACAACTACTGAGCCTGTGCGTCTAGAGCCTGTGCTCCGCAACAAGAGAGGCTGCGACAGTGAGAGGCCCGCGCACAGCAATGAAGAGTGGCCCCCGCTTGCCACAACTAGAGAAGGCCCTTGCACAGAAACGAAGACCCAACACAGCAAAAATAAATAAATTAATTAATTAAAAAAAAAAGATGTGGTACATACATACAATGGAATATTACTCAGCCATAAAAAGGAATGAAATTGGGTCATTTGTTGAGACGTGGATGGATCTAGAGACTGTCATACAGAGTGAAGTAGGTCAGAAAGAGAAAAACAAATATCGTATATTAACGCATATATGTGGAACTTAGAAAAATGGTACAGATGAACCAGTTTTCAGGGCAGAAATTGAGACACAGATGTAGAGAAAAAACGTATGAACATTAAGGGGGGAAAGCAGCGGGTGGTGGTGGTGGTGGTGGGATGAATTGGGCGATTGGGATTGACATGTATACACTGATGTGTATAACATTGATGACTAATAAGAACCTGCTGTATAAAAAAATAAATAAAATAAAATTCAAAAAAATATGCTCAAGGTATTAATGGAGTATTCTTAGAAATATGAAGGAAGAATAAGCATTATGAGGAACCAACCAGATATATTCACTATTAAAATTATAGTTGCTAAAATGAAAAGTTCAGAAGATGATTTGAGTAACAGAATGGATTCAACAAAAACCTAGAGAGCTAGGGGATTTTCAGGAACCTCCCCAAAAGACATTAGAATGGAGTTAAAGGAGGTCAGAATAAAAGAGAACTGAATGATAAAAGTAGAAATTTTAACATCCAACTAATTGGAATTCAAAGTGAGAAGAAAAGGTAAAAAGAGGGTAGGATACACTTGAAGAACTTATGATTGAGAAAGTCCTAGACCTAAAAAAGATTTAAGAACTTGGATTGAAAGGGCAAAAAGGGGGTCAATCAGGATCAATAAGAAAACATACCTTTCCAGAAGCCACCGTCAGAGTTACCTTATAGGCTATTGTCCAGAACTGGTCCACGTGACATGGAGAGATGAATCCTTGATTAACTTAGATCAATCATATTTCATCCATGAAGTTGTGTGTATTTTTAATGGTACTTTTTTTCCAGAACATTGAAGTAGTTGAAAATTGTTGAAAATTGAGAAGTCAGGTTATTAAAACTCACATTATTTTATGTTTAAATATTTATTTATACCCAAAACAGGACTGGTTGTAATTTTACTTTCCTGACTTCAGTAGAGGCAAACTCCCCAAAAATATTTTCAACTGCAAAAATAAGCCAAGAAGTCAATTTTGGAAATTTGTGATGGGCTCTGAGATGATTCAAGGTGCCCTAAGGAGAAAGGACTGCCTGGACAGTTGGTTCTAATCTGCATCTGATGTGGGACCTGTTTGAAATGGCACATACCTCCTCCTGGTGCTTTAGGGGCCCCATCAACTAATACTGATGACTCCTCAGTTGATCCTTAAGTGGTTTTTCAGACTTTAAAACTTCATCTCAGTTGTGCCCATGAACACCACAGTCCCTGCTAAGCCACAAATCAGCATTTGCTTGCAAATCCCTTCTCTTTTTTTGTTTGATTGGGAATGCTATTCAGACTGCTCAAGCTGCAGCCACAACTACTTTTCTGAAACATGCTTTGTGGATCCGTTAAATCATCTAGTTAGAAAATCACATTAGTGTGGGCTATCGATTCTGTACAGGTTCTTCTCATCTGGCTGTAGTGAAGCTGTCTTTATGGCAATCTTCTTGGCATTCGCCAAAGGCTGTTTTTCCGAGCAAGGGTGACATCACAGTTAAAAGTAAAAATCTAGGTGCTGGCCAAGTGTTTTGGAGAACAATTCAAAAGAAATATTGAAACCATATTTTCTTCAATTATTTTTAAGATAAGAATGGAAATGACTCTTTCTCCTGTTTTCCCTGATTCATTCCATTTCTACCCCTTTAAATTCTGGTGAGTTGTTTGTAATAACAAGATTGTCTGCTTATTGGAGCAGCTAGGTCCTATGGTAGTGGATCTCAAACTTTAGAAGCCATCAGAATTATCAGGAAGGCTTGTTGAAACACAGATGTCTGGGCTCCAGCCCCAGATCTTCTGATTCAGTAGGTCTGGGATGTGGTGGAGTATTTGCTTGTCTAACAGATTCCCAGGGCCTGTTGATGCTGCAGGTCCAGGAGCCACATTTTCAGAAGCATTGTACTAGAGTACTGTGTATAAATAGAGATATCTTGCTAAACAGTAAGATTTAGCTTAGAAGTGATGAGTATGTCTATTCTGTAGCACAGTTAAGTGGACACTTGTATTGAAGTAAACTAAAAATGCACACACAGACCACATACTGGTCTGGTTGTTTGGAGGAACTTGCTAAAACACAGATTCTAATCCAGTAGATGTTAGGGAAAACCCTGGATTTTTCATTTCTCACTTGTGATGCTCCATAGCCCACACTTTAAGTAGGAAGTGGGTAAAATAAACCTTATTTGATACAGCTTTTAAGTCCCTTACTATTGATTCAAAATAGAAGGCTTTTTTTCCTGTGAACAACTGATGCAAAATACTTTAAATTCAGAAACAGGGTTTTTGTCACTATTATTGTGTTTATTAAAAAATAAATTTTTATTTCATAGCTTCTGTATTAAGCAACTTCCTTTGGATTTCACTTCCCTTCAGTGAGGAAGACGCCAGGAAACATATAGAATGTGGGATAGTATGAGATGCGGTCTCATTCATAGCTTTTTGGCCTCAGGGACTCCTATATCTCTATTTTAACCTTGTCCAAGAAGGACAGCTTCGATTGGGCAGGATTGCCACTTTGCAGTACAAAGCAACTTTAATGGAAAGAATTGACCTCAAGTAATAGAAGAGGCATCTTCTGGTTCACCACCTGTGGTCAATGAAATGCAGTTAGGTTCAGCTGCCAGGGCAACCTCCTTACAGCATAACCAGCAAGAATTTTATAGCTTCCTCTGTCTAGCACAGTCCCAAATATACATACATTGGAGCTAAGATAACCAGCCCTTCCAGTTTACCCAGGGCTGTCTACATTGTGACACTGAAAGTTTTGCATCCTAGGAAAAACCTCAGTCCCAAGAACACAGGGACAGTTGGTCACCCTACATGGGGCAAGGCAATGATCTTTACTCCACTGATATTCTTTCTGCTCAATTCCCATCAGTGTGGCAAAATGGAATTCTGCTTATACCTCCACATCCTCACCTGTGATGGGGTATTCTTTTTTTAAATAATTTTATCATTTTCTTTCTACATTTTTATTTATTGCACTAATTTACATGCAAGAAAGTGCAAATACGTGTACAACTCAATGACTTTTCACAAAGCATATTCTATTGTGTAACCAGAATTTAGATTAACAGAATGTTACCAGCACCTGTCTCCTCATGCTCCCATCCAATCACTGTTCTCCCCCAAGAGTAACAATTATCTGATTACTTTCTAATAGCTTAGAGAATTATTACAAGACAAATACCCTTGTAACCACGAGGGTGCTTACCATACGTAGTTTAATTTTTTTCTTAATTTCTCAAAAGTTTTCTTGAATTATATATTTTGGTATTTATTCTTTTACCTTGCTTTGGTTTTCTTCTTCAGAAACTTCTATCTCTAGGGACTTCCCTTGGCAGTCCAGTGGTTAAGACTTCACCTTCCAATGCAGGAGGAGTGGGTTCAATCTATGGTCAGGGAGCTAAGATCCCACATACCTCATGGCCAAAAAACCAAACATAAAACAGAAGCAATATTGTAACAAGTTCAATAAAGACTTTTAAAATGGTCCACATCAAAATAACCTTTAAAAAATATACTGTTAAAAAGAGAATTTCTGGGCTTCCCTGGTGGCGCAGTGGTTGAGAGTCCACCTGCCGATGCAGGGGACACGGGTTCGTGCCCTGGTCTGGGAAGATCCCACATGCTGCAGAGCGGCTAGGCCCGTGAGCCATGGCCACTGAGCCTGTGCTCCAGAGCCTGTGCTCCACAAGGGGAGAGGCCACAACAGTGAGAGGCCCGCCTACCGCAAAAAAAAAAAAAAAAAAAGAGAGAATTTCTCTCTCTCATTTGGAACTTCTTTGCCTATCTTCTACAGGTGTTATTTTCTCTCAATTCCTTCTATCTTACATTTCTTTTTGTTTTTAAATTTTTCCTCATTCACCTCCTACTTCTCTTAAGGGATGATTTGTTATGTCTATTTTTCTTGTACTTCTTCTAGCTTAGTTTTTAGCTCCAAATGACTTTTATTTATTTTTAACATCTTTATAGGACTATAATTGCTTTACAATGGTGTGTTAGTTTCTGCTTTATAACAAAGTGAATCAGCTATACATATACATATATCCACGTATCTCTTCCCTCTTGAGTCTCCCTCCCTCCCACACTCTCTATCCCACCCCTCTACGTGGTCACAAAGCACCAAGCTAATCTACCTGTGCTATGTGGCTGCTTTGCACTAGCTATCAGTTTTACACTTGGTAGTGTATATATGTGCATGCCACTCTCTCACTTTGTCCCAGCTTACCCTTCCCCCTCCCCATGTCCTCAAGTCCATTCTCTAGGAGGTCTGCATCTTTATTCCTGTCCTGGCCCTAGCTTCTTCATGACCTTTTTTTTATATATATATATTCCATAGATATGTGTTAGCATACAGTATTTATTTTTCTCTTTCTGACTTACTTCACTCTGTATGACAGACTCTAGGTCCATCCACCTCACTACCAATAACTCAATTTTGTTTCCTTTTATGGCTGAGTAATATTCCATTGTAGATATGAGCCACATCTTATTTATCCATTCATCTATCGATGGACACTTAGGTTGCTTCCATGTCCTGGCTATTGTAAATAGAGCTGCAATGAACATTGTGGTACATGACTCTTTTTGAATTATGGTTTTCTCAGGGTATATGCCCAGTAGTGGGATTGCTGGGTCATATGGTAGTTCTATTTTTAGTTTTTTAAGGAACCTCCATACTGTTCTCAATAGTGGCTGTATCAATTTACATTACCACCAACAGTGCAAGAGGGTTCCCTTTTCTCCACACCCTCTCCTGTATTTATTGTTTGTAGATTTTTTATTGATGGTCATTCTGACCAGTGTGAGATGATATCTCATTGTAGTTTTGATTTGCATCTCTAATGATTCATGATGTTGAGCATTCTTTCATGTGTTTGTTGGCAATCTGTATATCTTCTTTTGAGAAATGTCTGTTTAGGTCTTCTGCCCATTTTTGGATTGGGTTGTTTGTTTTTTGGTATTGAGGTGCATGAGCTGCTTGTAAAATTTGGAGATTAATCCTTTGTCAGTTGCTTTGTTTGCAAATATTTTCCCAAATTCTGAGGGTTGTCTTTTCGTCTTGTTTATGGTTTCCTTTGCTGTGCAAAAGCTTTTAAGTTTCATGGGGTCTCATTTATTTATTTTTTTTAATTTCCATTTCTCTAGGAGGTGGGTCAAAAAGGATCTTGCTGTGATTTATGTCATAGAGTGGTGTTCTGCCTATGTATTTCTCTAAGAGTTTGATAGTGTCTGGCCTTACATTTAGGCCTTTAATCCATTGAGTTTATTTTTGTGTATGGTGTTGGGGAGTGTTCTAATTTCATTCTTTTACATGTAGCTGTCCAGTTTTCTCAGCACCACTTATTGAAGATGCTCTCATTTCTCCATTGTATATTCTTAGGTCCTTTATCAAAAATAAGGTGACCATATGTGTGTGGGTTTATCTCTTGGCTTTCTATCCTGTTCCATTGATCTATATTTTTGTTTTTGTGCCAGTACCATACCATCTTGATTACTGTAGCTTTGTAGTATAGTCTGAAGATAGGGAACCTGATTCCTCCAGCTCTGTTTATCTTTCTCAAGATTGCTTTCGCTATTCGGGGTCTTTTGTGTTTCCATAAAAATTGTGAAATTTTTTGTTCTACTTCTGTGAAAATTTCCACTGGTAGTTTGATAGGGATTGCATTGAACATGTATATTGCTTTGGGTAGTATAGTCATTTTCCCAATGTTGATTCTTCCTATCCAAGAACATGGTATATCTCTCCATCTGTTGGTATCATCTTTAATTTCTTTCTCAGTGTCTTATAATTTTCTGCATACTTGTCTTTTTTCTCCTTAGGTAGGTTTATTCCTAGGTATTTTATTCTTTTTGTTGCAATGGTAAACAGGAGAGTTTCTTTAATTTCACTTTCAGATTTTTCATCATTAGTGTATAGTAATACGAGAGATTTCTGTTCATTAATTTTTTACCCTGCTACTTTACCAAATTCATTGATTAGCTCTAGTAGTTTTCTGGTAGGATCTTTAGGATTCTCTATGTATAGTACCATGTCATCTGCAAAGAGTGACAGCTTTACATATTCTTTTCTGATTTGGATTCCTTTTATTTCCTTTTCTTCTCTGATTGCTGTGGCTAAAACTTCCAAAACTATGTTGAATAATAATGGTGAGTATGGGAAACCTTGTCTTGTTCCTGATCTTAGTGGAAATGGTTTCAGTTTTTCACCATTGAGGATGATGTGGGCTGTAGGTTTCTCAAATATGGCCTTTATTATGTTGAGGAAAGTTCCCTCTATGCTTACTTTCTGGAGGATTTTTATCATAAATCGGTGTTGAATTTTGTTAAATGCTTTCTCTGCATCTATTGAGATGATTATTTGGTTTTTCTCTTTCAGCTTGTTAATATGGTGTATCACATGGATTCATTTGTGTATATTGAAGAATCTTTGCGTTCCTGGGATAAACCCCACTTGATCATGGTGCATGATCCTTTTAATGTGCTGTTGGATTCTGTTTGCTAGAATTTTTTTGTGGGTTTTTGCATCTATGTTCTTCAGTGATACTGGCCTGTAGTTTTCTTTCTTTGTGACATCTTTGTCTGGTTTTTGTATCAGGGTGATGGTGGCCTTGTAGAAGGAGTTTGGGAGTGTTCCTCCCTCTGCTATATTTTGGAAGAGTTTGAGAAGGATAGGTGTTAGCTCTTCTCTAAATGTTCGATAGAATCCGCCTGTGAAGCTATCTGATCCTGGGCTTTTGTTTGTTGGAAGATTTTTAATCATAGTTTCAATTGTGATTGGTCTGTTCATATTTTCTGTTTCTTCCTGGTTCAGCCTTGGAAGGTTGTGCTTTTCAAAGTATTTGTCCATTTCTTCCAGGTTTTCCATTTTATTGGCATAGAGTTGCTTGTAGTAATCTCTCATGATCCTTTGTATTTCTGCAGTGTCACTTGTTACTACTCCTTTTTCATTTCTAATTCTATTGATTTGAGTCTTCTCCCTTATTTCTTGATGTGTCTGGCTAATGGTTTATCAATTTTGTTTATCTTCTCAAAGAACCAGCCTTTAGTTTTATTGATCCTTGCTATTGTTTCCTTCATTTCTTTTTCATTTATTTCTTATGTGATCTTTATGATTTCTTTCCTTCTGCTAACTTTGGGGGTTTTTTTGATCTTCTTTCTCTAATTGCTTTGGGTGTAAGTTTAGGTTCTTTCTTTGAGATGTTTCTTGTTTCTTAAGGTAGGATTGTATTGCTATAAACGTCCCTCTTAGAACTGCTTTTGCTACTTCCCATAGGTTTCAGTCATCATGTTTTTATTGTCATTTATTCCTAGGTATTTTTCGATTTCCTCTTTGATTTCTTCAGTGATCTCTTGGTTATTAAGTAGTGTATTGTTTAGCCTCCATGTGTTTGTATTTTCTACAGATTTTTTCCTGTAATTGATATCTAGTCTCATAGCATTGTGGGTAGAAAAGACACTTGATACGATTTCAATTTTCTTAAATTTACCAAGGCTTCATTAGTGACCCAAGATATGATATATCCTGGGGAATATTCCATGCACACTTGAGAAGAAAGTGCATTCTGTTGTTTTTGGATGGAATGTCCTATAAATATCAGTTAACTCCATCTTGTTTAATGTATCATTTAAAGTTTGTGTTTCCTTATTTATTTTCATTTTGGATGATCTGTCCATTGGTGAAAATGGGGAATAAAGTCCCCTACTATGATTGTGTTACTGTCAATTTCCCCTTTTATGGCTGTTAGCATTTGCCTTTTGTACTGAAGTGCTCGTATGTTGGGTGCATAGATATTTACAATTGTTATATCTTCTTCTTGGATTGATCCCTTGATCATTATGTAGTATCCTTCTTTGTCTCTTGTAATAGTCTTTTTTAAAGTCTCTTTTGTCTGTATGAGAATTGCTATTCCAGCTTTCTTTTGATTTGCATTTGCATGGAATACCTTTTTCCATTCTCTCACTTTCAGTGTATGTGTCCCTAGCTCTGAAATGAGTCTCTTGTAGACAGCATATGTATGGGTCTTATTTTTGTATCCATTCAGTCAGTCTATATCTTTTGATTGGAGCATTTAATCCATTTACATTTAAAGTAATTATCGATATGTATGCTCCTATTACTATTTTCTTAATTGTTTTGGGTTTATTATTGTAGGTCTTTTCCTTCTCTTGTGTTTCCTGCCTAGAGAAGTCCCTTTAGCATTTGTTGTAAAGCTGGTTTGGTGGTGCTGAATTCTCTTAGCTCTTGCTGGTCTGTAAAGTTTTAATTTCTCTGTCGAATCTGAATGAGATCCTTTCTGGGTAATCTTGGTTGTAATTTTCTCTGTTTCCTCACTTTAAATATGTCCTGCCACTCCCTTCTGGCTTTCAGAGTTTCAGCTGGAATATCAGCTGTTAACCTTATGGAGGTTCCCTTGTATGTTGTTTTTTTTTCCTTTGGTGCTTTTAATATTTTTTCTTTGTATTTACTTTTTGATAGTTTTATTAATATGTGTCTTGGCTGTTTCTTCTTGGATTTCTCCTGTATGGGTCTCTCTGCTCTTCTTGGAACTGACTGACTGTTTCCTTTCCCATATTAGGGAAGTTATCAACTATAATCCCTTCAAATATTTTCTCAGTCCCTTTCTTTTTCTCTTCTTCTTCTGGGACCCCTATCATTCAAATGTTGGTGCATTTAATGTTGTCCCAGAGGTCTCTGAGACTATCCTCATTTCTTTTCATTCTTTTTTCTTTATTCTGCTCTGCAGTATTTATTTCCACTACTTTGTCTTCTAGGTCACTTATCCGTTCTTTTGCTTCAATTATTCTGCTATCGATTCCTTCTAGAGAATTTTTAATTTCATTTATTGTGTTGTTCATGATTGTTTGTTTGCTCTTTAGTTCTTCTAGGTCCTTGTTAAATGTTTCTTTCATTTTCTCCATTCTATTTCCAGGATTTTGGATCATGATTACTCTCATTATTCTGAATTCTTTTTCAGGTAGACTGCCTATTTCCTCTTCATATGTTTGGTCTGGTGGGTTTTTACCTTGCTCCTTCATCTGCTGTGTGTTTCCTTGTCATATCATTTTCCTCAACTTACTGTGTTAGTTAAGCAAAATGATACTGTGTTTGGGGTCTCCTTTTCACAGGCTGCAGGTTCGTAGTTCCCATTATGTTTGGTGTCTGACCCCAGTAGCTAAGGTTGGTTCACTGGGTTGTGTAGGCTTCCTGGTGGAGGGAACTGGTGCCTGTGTTCTGGTGGATGAGCCTGGATCTTGTCTTTCTGGTGAGCAGGTCTGCATCCGGTGTCTGTGACCTTATTATGATTTTAGCAGCCTCTCTGCTAATGGGTGGGTTTGTGTTCCAGTCTTGCTAGTTGTTTGGCATAGGGTGTCCTGCACTGTAGCTTGCTGGTCGTTGAGTGGAGCTTGGTCTTGGTGTTCAGATGGTGATCTCTGGGAGTTTTTTTTTTTTTTTTTAAGCATCTTTATTGGAGGATAATTACTTTACAGTGGTGTGTCAGTTTCTGCTGTATAAAAAAGTGAATCAGCTATACATATACATACATCCTCATATCTCCTCCCTCTTGTGACTCCCTCCCACCCTCCCTAGCCCATCCCTCTAGGTGGACACAAAGCACCGAGCTGATTTCCCTGTGCCATGTGGCTGCTTCACACTAGCTATCTATTTTACACCTGGTAGTGTATATATGTCCATGCCACTCTCTCATTTCGTCCCAGCTTACCCTTCCCCCTCCCCGTGTCCTCAAGTCCATTCTCTACATCTGCGTCTTTATTCCTGTCCTGCCCCTAGGTTCTTTTTTTTTTTTTTTAATTTTTTATTAGTTTCTGCTTTATAACAAAGTGAATCAGTCATACATATACATCTGTTCCCATATCCCTTCCCTCATGCATCTCCCTCCCTCCCATCCTCCCCATCCCACCCCTCCAGGCGGTCACAAAGCACCGAGCTGATCTCCCTGTGTTCTGCGGCTGCTTCCCACTATCTATCTACCTTACGTTTGGTAGTGTATATATGTCCATGCCTCTCTTTCGCTTTGTCACAGCTTACTCTTCCCCCTCCCCATATCCTCTAGTCCATTCTCAAGTAGGTCTGTGTCTTTATTCCCGTTTTACCCCTAGGTTCTTCATGACATTTTTTTTTTTAATTCCATATATATGTGTTAGCATACGGTATTTGTCTTTCTCTTTCTGACTTACTTCACTCTGTATGACAGACTCTAGGTCTATCCACCTCATTACAAATAGCTCAGTTTCGTTTCTTTTTATGGCTGAGTAATATTCCATTGTATATATGTGCCACATCTTCTTTATCCATTCATCCGATGATGGACACTTAGGTTGTTTCCAGCTCCGGGCTATTGTGAATAGAGCTGCTATGAACATTTTGGTACATGTCTCTTTTTGAATTATGGTTTTCTCAGGGTATATGCCTAGTAGTGGGATTGCTGGGTCATATGGTAGTTCTATTTTTAGTTTTTTAAGGAACCTCCATACTGTTCTCCATAGTGGCTGTACCAATTTACATTCCCACCAGCAGTGCAAGAGGGTTCCCTTTTCTCCACACCCTCTCCAGCATTTATTGTTTCTAGATTTCTTGATGATGGCCATTCTGACTGGTGTGAGATGATATCTCATTGTAGTTTTGATTTGCATTTCTCTAATGATTAATGATGTTGAGCATTCTTTCATGTGTTTGTTGGCAGTCTGTATATCTTCTTTGGAGAAATGCCTATTTAAGTCTTCTGCCCATTTTTGGATTGGGTTGTTTGTTTTTTTGCTATTGAGCTGCATGAGCTGCTTATAAATTTTGGAGATTAATCCTTTGTCATTTGCTTCATTTGCAAATATTTTCTCCCATTCTGAGGGTTGTCTTTTGGTCTTCTTTATGGTTTCCTTTGCTGTGGAAAAGCTTTGAAGTTTCATTAGGTCCCATTTGTTTATCTTTGTTTTTAGTTCCATTTCTCTAGGAGGTGGGTCCAAAAGGATCTTGCTGTGATTTATGTCATAGAGTGTTCTACCTATGTTTTCCTCTAAGAGTTTGATAGTGTCTGGCCTTACATTTAGGTCTTTAATCCATTTTGAGCTTATTTTTGTGTATGGTGTTAGGGAATGATCTAGTCTCAAACTTTTACATGTCCCTGTCCAGTTTTCCCAGCACCACTTATTGAAGAGGCTGTCCTTTCTCCACTGTACATTCCTGCCTCCTTTATCAAAGATAAGTTGGCCATATGTGCGTGGGTTTATCTCTGGGCTTTCTATCCTGATCCACTGATCTATCTTTCTGTTTTTATGCCAGTACCATACTGTCTTAATTACTGTAGCTTTGTAGTATAGTCTGAAGTCAGGGAGCCTGATTCCTCCAGCTCCGTTTTTTGTTCTCAAGATTGCTTTGGCTATTCGGGGTCTTTTGTTTTTCCAAACAAATTTTGAAATTTTTTGTTCTAGTTCTGTGAAAAATGCCAGTGGTAGTTTGATAGGGATTGCATTGAATCTGTAGATTGCTTTGGGTAGTAGAGTCATTTTCACGATATTGATTCTTCCAATCCAGGAGCATGGTATATCTCTCCATCTATTTGTATCATCTTTAATTTCTTTCATCAGTGTCTTATAATTTTCTGCATACAGGTCTTTTGTCTCCTTAGGTAGGTTTATTCCTAGATATTTTATTCTTTTTGTTGCAATGGTAAATGGGAGTGTTTTCTTGATTTCATTTTCAGATTTTTCATCATTAGTGTACAGGAATGCCAGAGATTTCTGTACGTTAATTTTGTATCCTGCTACTTTACCAAATTCATTGATTAGCTCTAGTAGTTTTTCGGTAGCATCTTTAGGATTCTCTATGTATAGTATCATGTCATCTGCAAACAATGACAGCTTTACTTCTTCTTTTCCAATTTGGATTCCTTTTATTTCCTTTTCTTCTCTGATTGCTGTGGCTAAAACTTCCAAAACTATGTTGAATAAGAGTGGTGAGATTGGGCAGCCTTGTCTTGTTCCTGATCTTAGTGGAAATGGTTTCAGTTTTTCACCATTGAGGACAATGTTGGCTGTGGGTTTGTCATATATGGCCTTTATTATGTTGAGGAAAGTTCCCTCTATGCCTACTTTCTGCAGAGTTTTTATCATAAATGGGTGTTGAATTTTGTCGAAAGCTTTCTCTGCATCTATTGAGATGATCATATGGTTTTTCTCCTTCAACTTGTTAATATGGTGTATCACATTGATTGATTTGTGTATATTGAAGAATCCTTGCATTCCTGGAATAAACCCCACTTGATCATGGTGTATGATCCTTTTAATGTGCTGTTGGATTCTGTTTGCTAGTATTTTGTTGAGGATTTTTGCATCTATGTTCATCAGTGATATTGGCCTGTAGTTTTCTTTCTTTGTGACATCCTTGCCTGGTTTTGGTATCAAGGTGATGGTGGCCTCGTAGAATGAGTTTGGGAGTGTTCCTTCCTCTGATATTGTTTGGAAGAGTTTGAGAAGGATGGGTGTTAGCTCTTCTCTGAATGTTTGATAGAATTCGCCTGTGAAGCCATCTGGTCCTGGGCTTTTGTTTGTTGGAAGATTTTTAATCACAGTTTCAATTTCAGTGCTTGTGATTGGTCTATTCATATTTTCTATTTCTTCCTGAGTAAGTCTTGGTAGGTTGTGCATTTCTAAGAATTTGTCCATTTCTTCCAGGTTGTCCATTTTATTGGCATAGAGTTGCTTATAGTAATCTCTCATGATCTTTTGTATTTCTGCAGTGTCAGTTGTTACTTCTCCTTTTTCATTTCTAATTCTATTGATTTGAGTCTTCTCCCTTCTTTCTTTCTGGGAGATTTTTGTCATTTGATATTACATGGAGCTGGGAGGTTTCTGGTGGACCAATGTCCTGAACTCGGCTCTCACACCTGTGAGGCACAGGCCTGACGTGTGGCCAGAGCAGAAGGACTCTCTCATCCACACAGCTCAGAATAAAAGGGAGAAAAGAAGAAAGAAAGAAAGAAAGAAAGGTAAAATAAAATAAAGTTATTAAAATAAAAAATTATTATTAAAATAATTTTAAATGTAATTAAAAAAAGGAAAGAAAGAAAGAAGAGAGCAACCAAACCAAAAAACAAGTCCACCAATGATAACAAGTGCTAAATACTATACTAAAAAAAAAGGAAAAATGGACAGAACCTTAGGACAAACGGTAAAAGCAAAGCTATAGAGAGAAAATCACACAGAGAAGCATACACATACACAATCACAAAAAGAGAAAAAGGGAAAAAATATATATATCCTGGCTCCCAAAGTCCACCACCTCAATTTGGGATTATTGATTGTCTATTCAGGTATTCCACAGATGTAGGTACATCAAGTTGATTGTGGAGATTTAATCCGCTGCTCCTGAGGATGCTGGGAGAGATTTCCCTTTCTCTTCTTTGTTTGCACAGCTCCTGGGGTTCAGCTTTGGATTTGTCCCGGCCTCTGCCTGTAGGTCGCCTGAGGGCGTCTGTTCTTCGCCCAGACAGGACGGGGTTAAAGTAGCAGCTGATTAAGGAGGCCTCGCTCACTCAGGCCTTTGGGAGGGAGGGGCACGGATGCAGGGCGAGCCTGCGGCGCAGAGGCCGCCGTGACGTTGCACCAGCCTGAGGTGCGCCGTGCGTTCTCCCGGGGAAGTTGTCCCTGGATCACGGGACCCTGGCAGTGGCGGGCTCCACAGGCTCCCAGGAGAGGAGGTGTGGATAGTGACCTGTGCTTGAACACAGGCTTCTTGGTGGCGGCAGCAGCAGCCTTAGCGTCCCACGCCCGTCTCTGGGGTCCGCGCTGATAGCCGCGGCTTGCGCCTGTCTCTGGAGCTCCTTTAAACGGCGCTCTTAATCCCCTCTCCTCGCGCACCAGAAAGCAAAGAGGCAAGAAAAAGTCTCTTGTCTCTTCGGCAGCTCCAGACTTTTCCCCGGACTCCCTCCCGGCTAGCCGTGGTGCACTAACCCCTTCAGACTGTGTTCACGCCGCCAGCCCCAGTCCTCTCCCTACGCTCCGACCGAAGCCCGAGCCTCAGCTCCCAGTCCCGCCCACCCCGGCGGCTGAGCAGACAAGCCTCTCAGGCTGGTGAGTGCTGGTCGGCACCGATCCTCTGTGTGGGAATCTCTCCACCTTGCCCTCCGCACCCCTGTGCCTGAACTCTCCTCCGCGGCTCCGAAGCTTCCCCCCTCTGCCACCCGCAGTCTCCGCCCGCAAAGGGTCTTCTAGTGTGGAAACCTTTCCTCCTTCACGGCTCCCTCCCACTGGTGCAGGTCCCGTCCCTATTCTTTTGTCTCTGCTTTTCCTTTTTTCTTTTGCCCTACCCAGGTACGTGGGGAGTTTCTTGCCTTTTTGGAGGTCTGAGGTCTTCTGCCAGCGTTCAGTAGGTGTTCTGTAGGACTTGTTCCACATGTAGACGTATTTCTGATGTATTTGTGGAGAGGAAGGTGATCTCCGCGTTTTACTCTTCCGCCATCTTGAAGCCATGCTCCCAAATGACTTTTATATTTATTTCCAATTCTTTCTTGAGTTCTGTCACCTCATTTCTGAGGTTTTTTTTTTTTTTTAATTTATGACTGATGTTATTGTTTTATATTTTGAATCATTTTTTATGCCTTTTAACTTATTTTCAAATAGTCATTAGAGTTTTGATCCTTTTATGAGTATGTCTTTCTGGTCATTGCCTATAGGGAAATTTCTCTGCTATTCATTCTATTTTTTCTTATAGTAACTTTGTATGGGATTTGACCTTAAAACTTTTCTTTAGTTCAGTTTTATATATTTAAATAAACTTTTTTTTTAGAATAATTTTAGATTTACAGAAAAAGTTGCAAAAAATATTACAGATATTTTCCTTTTACTTTGTACCTAGTTTCCTCTATTGTTAGCAGGTAACATTATGCTGACACATTGGTCACAACTGAAGAATTAACAATGATACATTATTAATAATTAAATCCATACTTCATTCAGGTGTCATTAATTTCCACCTAATATTCTCTTTCTCATCCTGGCTTCCATCCAGTATACCAGATTAAGCTTGGTCATCATTTAGCCTCCTCTTAGCCAGGTTAATTTCTCAGACATTCTTTGTTTTTGATGACTTTCATGGTTTTGAGGAGTCCTCTTTAGATATTTTGCAGAATGTCCCTCAATTTGAATTTGTTTGCTGTTTTTCTCACATTATACCAGGGTTATGGGTTTGAGGGAGGAAGGCCAGAGTGTATATTCTCAACACATCATAACAAGGGTACAAGCTATCAGCATGATTTATCATTGATGATGTTAACGTCAATCACTTGGCTAAGAGTGTTTGTCAGTTTTCCACTGGTAACTTTTCCCCTTTCCATACTGTAGTCTTTGGAAGCAAGTCGCGGATTATAGCCCACACTCACGATGTAGAGAGTTATGCTTCACCTTCTGTGGGAGGAGTACCTACATAAATTATTTGTAACTATTCTGTGTGGGAGATTTGTTCATTCTCCCCTATTTATTTATTAATTCTAGCATTTATTTATATCAGTATAAACTCAGTGACTCAGATTTTACATGTGGGTTATAAACTATTACTATTTTATTTCTTTTTTGTCACTCAAATTGTTCCAGCTCTGGACATTGGGAACTATTTCAGTTGTCTCCTGTGTCCCTTTGATATACTTGCATTGTTTTGTTTTTTGAGCATTTACTTTTTTCTGGCATTACATGATGCTCCAGGCTCATCTTATATATATTTTCTGTCCTAGTCCTAGACTCAGACATCTTTCCAAGGAACTCTGATTCCTTTCATTGGAAAATGATATTAGAAACCAAGATCTGGATGCTGAGTGTTCTCACTGATGCTGGACTGTGGTTGTATTTTACATGTAAAATTAGTTTTTCTGAGATTTTAGAAGTAGACTTTGTTCATGTATATGTATTTTCTAATGCCCCAGAGCTCCATTTTCTATTGCTTCTATATAATGCTAAAAATTTTGGCCTCTTGCTTTCTGTGATGTCCTGATTCTGTTCCCTCTCCCACCTTTATTTGGATGTTCTCTTTCTTTATCTTCATTGTCCCATGAGAACTAGAATGCGCCAGTCTTTTCAGGCCTTACTGAAGTCCTTGTTATATTTACCAACTACTGAATTGGTTAAAACATTTTATAGTTTAAAATATTCCTAAATGTGTCTGTTCTCATTCCAGAAAATACCTTTTGACTATTCTGCAGTTCTGCTGTACTCAAATCCACCAGACAGCCTCTACATCCCTCTGCTTTCTCCAAGACACACATGTGACTCTTGTGGCTCTCTGTAGTTTGTTCTACCAGCTTGCATTTGGGAGTTTGTTGAGATACCTCATTCTTATACTTATTTTCAGTGTAGTCCCTGAAGTTTCATCTCCTACTGAGTTGTTCTATTTTCACTTGGGGATTTGGAGACCTTACAACTATATTGCCATCACTGGCTCTTTCCAGAATCGCTGAAGGTTTCAAAAAAATTTTTAGAGAAAAATGTTGTCAATGAGAAAAAGTTGTCTTTGTCTTGTGAGTTCTTGACTCAAGAAGATGCAAGGGAGAATGAGAGGGAAAGAGGGAAAGAGAATTTCCAGGACTCCGATATGACACAGTCTTGTCATGGACAGAATGGAGACCCAGGGAGCATAATAAAGAAATATATCCACCATTTTAGCTAAATGATCAAAGTTAGTTTCACTAGCAGTGGGATAAACTTGACATCACATGCCTGCTGATGAGAAGCACATGTCACTTCTATGTAGTTCTGCCAAATCCTATTACCTCAATCAAATCTTGAGAAAATGTGGAACAAATCCAAATAGGGGGATAATACATAAAATAATTTCCCAGTATTCTTCAAAAAATAAAGATTATGGAACACAAAGACATACCAATAAACCATTCTACATTACAGGAGACTAAAAAGACAACTGAACACAGTATCTGATCCTAGGATATTTCTTGCACCAAAAAATGTTCCCTCTCTCTTTCTCTCTCTCCCTCTCTCCCCTCCCTCTCCCTCTGCCTCTCGCTCTCTTTTGTTTCACTATAAATGTTATTAGTGGGAAAATTGAAAATGAATAATGTTCATATGTTATACATATAATATCAATATTAATTTCTTGATTTTTACAATTGTACTGTTGTTCTATAATAAAATGTCCTCATTCTTAGAAAGTACACAGTGAAATACTTAAAAGAAAATGGGCATCATATGTGCAACTTATTTTCAAATGGTTTATAAAAAATAATATGTGTAAAAGAAAAACCCTATAAAACTCTTAGAAGATAAAATAGGAGAAAACCTAGATGACCTTGGATATGGATATTAGTCTTTTTAGATACAACACCATGAAAGAAATAATTGATAAGCTGGACTTCATTAAAATTAAAAGAACTTCTGCTCTGTGAAAGATAATATCAAGAGAATGAGAAAAGCCACAGATTGGGAGAAAATATTTGCAAAAGACACATCTGATAAAAGTCTGTTATCTAAAATATACAAAGAAATCTTAAAACTCAACAACAGGTAAACAAACAACCCAATTAAAAATGGACCAAAGACCTTAGCAGACAACTTACCAAAGGAGATACACAGATGGAGAATAAGCATATGAAAAGATGCTCCATATCATATATCATCAGGGAAATGCAAATTAAAACAAAAAGATAGTTCTTTATACTTATTAGAATGGCCTGGAACATTGACAACACCAAATGCTGAAGAGGATGTAAGCAACAGGAGCTCTCATTAATTGCTGGTGGGAATGCAAAATTGTACCGCCACTTTGGAAGACATTTTGGTAGTTTCTCACAAAATTAAACATACTTTTACCATACTATCCAGTGATCACACTTTTTGGTATTTATGCAAAAAAGTTGAAAACACGTCTACACAAAAACACAGATGTTCAAAGCAGCTTTATCATACTTGCCAAAAGTTGGAAGCAACAAAGGTGTTTTTCTTTAGGTGGGTGGATAAACTGTGGTACATCCAGACAATGGAATATTATTCAGTGTTAAAAAGAAATGGGCCATCAAGCCATAAAAAGACATGGAGCAATATTAAATGCATATTAAAAAGAAATAAGTGAAAGGAGTCAATCAGAAAAGTCTACATACTGTATGATTTTAAATATATGACATTCTGAAGAAAGCAAAACTATGTAGACAGTAAAAAGATCAATGATGGGGCTTCCCTGGTGGCGCAGTGGTTGAGAGTCCGCCTGCCGATGCAGGGGACACGGGTTCATGCCCCAGTCCGGGAAGATCCCACATGCCGTGGAGTGGCTGGGCCCGTGAGCCATGGCTGCTGAGCCTGCACGTCCAGAGCCTGTGCTCTGCAACGGGAGAGGCCACAACAGTGAGAGGCCCACGTACCTCAAAAAAAAAAAAAATCAATGATGGCCAAGGGTTAGAGGGTAGCAGGGATGAATAGGTGGAGCACAGAGCATTTTTAGAGCAGTGAAAATACTGTTTGATACCATAATTATTAATACATATCATTATGCATTTGTCCAAACCCATAGAACGTACATCACCAAGAGTGAACCATAGTGTAAACTACGAACTTTGGGTGATTATGAGGTGTCAGTGTAGGTTCATCAATTGTAACAAGTGTGCCACTCTGCTGGGAAATGTTAACAGTGGTGAGGCTATGTGTGTGTGGGGAACAGGAAGTATATGGTACATGTCTGTACCTTTCCCTCAGTTTTGCTGTGGACCTAAAACTACTCTAAAAAATTGTCTTCGTAAAATAATAATAATGATAATAATAATACTAATAATACTAAGAAGAAGAAGGAGAAGGAGAAGAGGAAAAAGGAGAAAGAGGAGAAAAAGGAGAAGGAAAATGGGAAAACACAAATTTGTATAGTAAAAGAAAAAGAAAAAGAAAATGTGTTAAAATTTTAACAGCTGTGGAATATGGATAAAGGATAATCATGAGTTCTTAGTACTATTTTTACAATTTTTTGTAAGTCTGAAATTATTTTAAAATACAAAGTAAATATTTTTAACTATATACCTCTTTGCCTCTAACACTCCTCACTCCGTTGCTTTGCTGACACACTGGATAAAATTCTTCAGTTTTAATCCTCATTTAATCTGTCTCAAACACCATTGACTTCATGCTCAGGAGGTGGGAATAAGAGGATATCTACTAGACACCAAGAAGTTGGGGAGCAGCTTCCATTTGTTGAGTAAAGTTTACTGTAAGACAGAAGAGCATGAGCCTTAACTCATGACCACATTTTGGAAACTTTCCAGCTTCCTTAAAGCTGACTCTTGGTGATATTCTGCAATTGAACTTCTTCAATCAAATGCCAACATTAGTTATTGATGGAAAGCTATTAAATAGATCTCAGCAAAACAGCTAGATGGACCCATATGGAACACTTGTTACAGAAGACAAGAAGAAATGCATATATTAGCCTGGGTTTTCTAGATAAATTGAAAGTGTGATAACAGATCTTTGTGAAACGAGAAGGCATTATTTATTCATTCCCTTCAACATCCCAACAAGCTTAATGAATATAGATGGTTCACCTGGACTTTGAAATGGCAAACAACAATCGTTCTCCAACAAGATGAATGAACACATTGCAGAGCTAGACAACTTCATTTGTCAAAAAGAGGCAACCAGCATTCACTGAAGACATCCAGAGGTTTTTTCATCATCTCCCTATATTTTCTAAGGTGAATGCAACTCTTCAATGATGTTTCAACTCTTACCATTAAAGAATTCTCTAGCACATTCTCTGATTTCAGGCTTATTACTTGGATTCCTTGGCAAATTAGTTGCAGGTTGGAGGGGAGAGAAATTACTCTTTTATGATATTTGTCAGAGGACATATCCCTGAGCTATCTGTTGCCCAACACTTATCCAAAACCTTGCCAGGATAATTGATATTTATACTAGATGGTCTGAAAATCAGTAAGATAATCCATTTCTCAATATAATCCATGCTTCATCTATACATTAAGCCAAAGAATCAGAAATCTACATTAGTTTGTAGAAAACTGCCCAAGCTTTCAAGTACTCCTTTTATTAAGTCATACACTTGTATCATGCCTGAGTGTTCCCAGGAAATGTTACAGAATCGAGGTTATTAAAACCAGTATCCATTTTATTATAAAGCCATTGCCTTATACACTGCATGGTGCCTGGCTGCTATACTATATAGAGCCACAGAGGGTAACTTTCAGAACAAATGCCAAGAATATTTTTACTTTTCTAGTGAAACTGATATGTGTTCTCTGTGTGGTCAATAGAACCCATACAACTGACGATACTTCTCTTTTGTTCTAACCACTAGAAAGCACAAAGCCAAATTTTTTTTTTTTTTTTTTTTTTTTTTTTGCGGTACGCGGGCCTCTCACTGCTGTGGCCTCTCCCGCTGCGGAGCGCAGGCTCCGGACGCGCAGGCTCCGGACGCGCAGGCTCAGCGGCCATGGCTCACAGGCCCAGCCGCTCCGCGGCACGCGGGATCCTCCCAGACCGAGGCACGAACCCGTGTCCCCTGCATCGGCAGGCGGACTCTCAACCACTGCGCCACCAGGGAAGCCCACAAAGCCAAATTTTAAGTTCAACTTTAACAACAATATAAGGGTCTATGGGGGTTGCCTGCACTGTGATCTTGTTTACGTATTGCTCTTCTGATTTGTCTTTTTGTTGTTGCAATTTTTAATTTCTTTTTTATATTTGTCTAAGGGAAGGAGGGAAGAAAGATGTGGAAGGAAAGAGGAAGAGTAGCAGGAAGGAAGGATAGAGGAAGGAGGAGTAAAGCAGGAAATGCATTTGTTGAAATGGGATTAGATTGTTCAAGGAATCAGGAATTATCTATGTATCCTTTTCCCCTGCTAATGTCGCTGGCAAAAAAAATATTTTGACGTTTTATTAACATCACATTTTTCTTAAAGAAATAGAAAGGATTCTTTAACACAAGCTACATGGCTTGTGTTAGCCAAATAACAATAGCAGACTTTACGGGCACAAAAGAGAAAATTGAAAGCTAGATGACCAGGAGAGGGGACTTTGACCAAAGGAACAAGATAGTTGATCAGTTCTAACCAGAAGTAACTGTAAAGCTCTCCATTCTGCATACTTGAGAGACAAGTAACCGAAATGAATAAGCCTTTAACTTTCTTCCCATTTTTTAAAATTTATTTTTATTGGGGTAACATTGGTTTATAACATTCTATAAATTTCTTGTGTGCAATATTATATTGCTACAGCTCTGGAGAGTGAGACAGCAGAAGACAGTGCTGCCATATAGGGTACATCTCCTTGAAGCTACCTACCTCCACCACTCAGACGTGATCTGGAATACCCCAAGTGCCTCTGACCCTATCATGCTGAGTCCTTGTCCTTCTGGGGCAATCCTTCTCTGAGATGTCCTCACAAGTTTAAATGATAGCAACAGAATCCCAGGAGAGCATAATAAAACATGGAAACATATTGGGTTAAATGAAACATTAGTAGGCTCCTGAGAGACATAAAGAGAATAAATGGTATGGTTCCTTTTTTGTTTTTGTTTTTTCTTTTTTGCAGAGCCAGCATTGAGATGGGCATGAAAATCCCCACAGAATTCGAATAATATCCCTCTGCATGTAGGATTTCATGGGAACATTCCCACAGTTGTTAGGGTTCTATTCAGATTATGAAGCAGCTAATAAATTAAATTTTTAAAAAAGAAAGAAGAGCCACAGTCCCTGGGTACAGTTGATTGCTACCATTTTGCAAAGGCGGCCACAGCTGCACAATGCAAAAGCCAAGAGGAGAGTTAGACCAACAACAGTGCTATTCCCAGAGGTGTGCATTTGCTTGTTCCTTCAGCTAGTGTGTTATCTCCTTCAGACAGGAACATAAATAAATGTTGCCTCAGACAGGAACTGCAGCATCAAATATAAAAGCTGCGTATTTGAAATTAATTATTTTCTGGCACAATTCTGTAAAAACATGACATGCTTTCAGTTGAAGCACTTCCATGTAAAGCCAATTAAGCAAGAGAAGCAACAACTGGGCTGAGATCAATAAAGGTTGTTGGCTATTGTTCAGCCATGAGACAGGCTGTGCCGGTCACCATCTGTGAAAGCAAGTTAGGATGCCATTTTCAATAAAGATTGTTGGGACCTGCTGGAAGTAAGATAACAGGTGGAAGGAAATTAGACCTTCAGATTAAAAAAAAAAAAACCAACTTTCCCTTTCTTCTAGTTCTGTCCTTTTTATTCATCACTTCTCTCCATTCTTACCAAATCCAATTCCTGGGGAAGAATTGGCTATTTGATGAATAGATATACCTTGGTGTGAGGGTACCTCTTGGCTTATTCTGCCCAGCATGTCTACCACTAAGCCATACTTGATTTTAACAGCTTAATTGAAATATAATTTGCATAGCATAAAATTCATCATTTTATTTTTTTAATTTATTTTAATTTTTTTATTATTTGGCCACACTGTGCAGCTTGCAGGATCTTAGTTCCCTGACCAAGGATTGAACCCAGGCCTCAGCAGTGAAAGTGCTGAGTTCTAACCACTGGACTCTTAGGGAATTCCCTAAAATTCATCATTTTATTTTTTTTTTTAAATTTTTATTGGAGTATAGTTGATTTACAATGTTGTCTTAGTTTCAGGTGTACAGAAAAGTGAATCAGTTATCCATATACATATATCCACTCTTTTTAAGATTATTTTCCCATATAGGCCATTACAGCATATTGAGTAGAGTTCCCTGTGCTACACAGTATGTTCTTATTAGTTATTAATTTTATATATAGTAGTGTGTATATGTCAATCTTCCAATTTATCCCTCTCCCCACCTCTTAGCCCCTGAACCATACATTTATTTTCTACATCTGTAACTCTATTTCTGTTTTATAGATAAGTTCATTTGTACCTTTTTTTTTTTAGATTCCACATATAAACGATATCATATGATATTTATCTTTCTCTGTCTGACTTACTTCACTCAGTATGACAATCTCTAGGTCCATTCATGTTGCAAAATTCATCATTTTAAATGTACAATTCAGTCACTGTAACATCACTGTGGCCATTTCCATCAACCCCAAACTATCCCTCATGCCCATCTGTAGTTAGTCAATCCCTGTTCCCACCTCCAGCACCAGGTAACCACTAAAGTACTTCCTGCATCTATATATTTTATAAAATTTGGACATTTCATATAAATGGAATCATGGTGGGGAGGAAGGCAACTAACATGTGTCCAGTGTGCCAGGTAAAAAAAAAATCAAACTTATAAAAGAATTCTCCTCTCTTTTCTCCTAGAATTGTAATGGATTCTATTTTTCATATTTAAATATTTGATCCATTAAAAATTTATCTAAAGTTTCCATTTTTCATCTTTCCAGATGTGACTTGACAGTTTCAATTCCATTGTTTATGTAGGCTGTATGTTTTCTGCTGATTTGAGATGCTAGTGGTATTGAACAGTAAATTCCTATGAGTTTTTGTTTTCAGGTTCGTATTATATTCCATTTTATTCTAGTCCATCTATCACTTCATATGCCATCACCACACCTTTAAAATGGTTTTCACATCTGACAGTGCTAGTCTCCACTGTTAGCTCTTCTTTTAAAAAAAAAAGCCTCACCATTTTTATTTGCCTATTTTTTCCCAACAAACTTTATGTTTATCTTTGATGGGAAAGAAATGTGTAGCTCCAGCTCAAAATGCAGTAACTATTAACAGATTGATACATAAATCTATATGATAGTAAGTTCTTTTGAAAGACAAACTAAAAGAAACAAAAATCTATAAACAGAGTCAAAAGACAAATGACAAACTGGACAATAATATTTGCAACTCATCACAGATAATGGGTTAATCTCCCTAATGTATAAAAAGTTCTTAGAAATAAAAAGACCAACAGCTCAAGAGAAATGGGGAAAATATATGAATAATTCACAGAAAAGTGTGGCTAATAATCCACTGCTCAATAGCCTCACACTCAGTCTTGCTCTGTTTTTTTTTCTTATCTGGAAATGGGCATAACAGTGAGAATAGTAAACAAACAACACACTTTGGGGAACACTTCCTTTCCCAAAATTAAAACTGAACTTGGAAGGATGATACTACAAAAGGGAAAGAAAAAAGGGCAATTTCTGTACTCGAGGGACTCTTAGTAGTTATTGAAGCCCACTTACAAAGACCACTAGAGAAACCCACTAATCGTATAAAGTATCATAGTGTCTCAAAATGGGGAATTAAGGAAGAGGAGTTATAGACTGATTTGGGGATAGTTATTAATCAAGACCTGGGCAGGGACTGATCAGAACTTATAAATAGTTGAATGAAACAGTCAGTGTTCTTATCTTTGGAACACATAGGTCCATGTGGAGTTACCAGTAAAGCAGTATTTTTATGGTTTAATCTCAGAACATACTCATCTGAAGGAGCGGTATTTGAACAACTTGAGTTTTGATGGTTTTGTTGCATGTCATTTTATCTGTTTTGCAAGTTATAGAACAGGATTATGAGTTGTAATTTTTCCGTTTTCATTTCTCATGGTTTATATGGCACTTCAATATCCACCATAACTAATCCATTAGATATGTACTATAATATTCATTTTATAGATGGGGAAACATGCACTATGGTTTTAAGTATTTTGTCTAAATTCCCACAGTTATTAAGTGTCAGACTGAGTTTCAAAATCATGTCTGTCTAGCTCCAAAGCCTGGGCTTTGGATGTCTATCTACTCCACATGCCTCTAAATCAGGGATTCTTTACTTGGTGTATATGAACTATCAGGAGGATTCACCACCCTTGCATATCATATGCTAAATTTGGGGTATATGTATATTTGGGGAGAGGAGGATGAGAATGAATACACCCATCTCATTCTCAATAGGTAGGTGAACCAACAAAAGAGGTTAAATGTCTTTGCCCTAGAGAAATTATCTCCCTAAACCTAGGACAGCTTAATCCCACAATAGAATGGGGAGAGAACATCTATTTACTTTAAAAGCAAAATGGGCATGGCGACCACTTTCAGAGCCATTACATGGATTGAGTTTCTCATTTGTAGCTGCTCTGGAATTAAAATAAAGAGCTAAAAGGAAGCAAACAATGACCTTGGATTGAGAACCCATAAAAGAGGGAATCCATGGGTTCTATCTAGTCGGTGCAATTGCTTGGGAAAGTCATGCAGTGCATCTGAAAGTCATCGAGTATCTCTGGCTCCCTAAATCATGTCCATTTATCCCAGACAGATCCAAGTAGAAAGTGATTTCAAAAGGATAACTCTATTCTCTCTATGGTTCATGCAAATTTGAAACAAGAATTAGACTTTCAGCTTCTTCCCAGCAAGATCTCATCTCAGAAGCTTGCCTTTTTAAAGTGAAAAAAATTAATTAATTCATACCATAATAGATAAGTTTATTTTCCCAAGAACAGGAACACATGCTTTAACTCATTTGTTCATGTGACTGTTTTTTCAAGTACAAATAGTGAAGGAGTTTGGAAATTAACAAAAGAAGAGATTATAACTCATGGAGGAAAAAAAAAAAAAGCCCTCTCTGAGTTTTTCCCTTACAGCTTGTTGCAAACTATGTTCTCCAAAACGGAGTGAATACAATATCTTGAGGAGAAAGATTATAAGCTAACAGTAACAGGAAAAATCTCCCTACAGACACAAGGATTTAGCAACAGATTCTGAGAAGGGAAGGAGACAAAACAGGCAGCTCACAAGACACAGCCAACTTGAACTGTCTCTAGTTCGTGGAGCCTGACAATTCCCTCTGTTTTGAAAGCTTCACATTAGGCTTTTTTTTTTTTTTTTTTGTATGCTCTTCACTATTGCAGCCAACCTGCAGCTGTTATGCACATTTCAGAAAAAAACGTTAATTTATAATAATGTATTGTTTGTCACAGAAGACAAAGGGGAAATTGAATTCTTTCCATCCATCTGGAGATGGTGAGCAGCTGGTTAAAATCAGGGATTTGACATATTTTATTTTCTAAGTATCTCACCACCTTAACACACCAGCCCAGCCATAGCTGTTTTCCCGGAATGCATGCTGGTGTCTATCATCTAACCTCCCCTATTATTCTCCAGCCATCTGGCTTGAGGTTTGCCCTCTTTTGGAAGTTTTGTGAAACAGTGTTTGAGAATTCGTGAGAAGAGACTCTGTGCCACACTAGGGTAGAGATTCTTCAGTAATCGGACTCTGAAATTAACCATAACCAGACTGCATGCATGCCTAGAGTCAAATATTCATATTATAGGGGAAACCCAACAGCAATTTCGTGGCTGAAAAAGATTGCCTAGATCAGGCCTGTGACAAAACCATTAAAATTTAAAGGAAACAAACAAAAAGGCAAACACAAATGTGCTTTATATCCCTCTGGATATTTAGCTGGTGAAGGGTCACATCCAGATTATATGCCCCTGAAAAACACTGAAATGGATCTTCATAAGAAGCTCTCTCTGAGAGTCAGAAGATAAACTAGTAACTTCAGAAATGTGTAAATGTGTATCAAATGAGAGCATCCTAAATTTTGTCAGTTGAAAGTTACTTAAATTGGACATAGATGTTGCCCCAAAACTTTATCATATATAATTAAATCATTAATTTTACTGTAATGTCACTCTCATGTATTTAATTAACACTTCCACTAGCCAAAAAAGGAAAAAAAATAGTGAATCTGGATATAAGAAGTAATGGTCAGCTTGGTTCCTCACCATCAAAATTATTACACTGTTAACCCATAAATTCCAAGTGTTCAGAGTTTCAGAGGCATTTCTTCATGGTCATTATGGGCTTCCAGTATTGTTTTGTTTGTTTGTTTGTTTGTATATGGCCCACAGAGTTATAGAAGACTATAAATAATTATGAATCATAGCCTCAGAGACCATGATCAATACAAATAAAACCAAACTTTGTATTTCTAAGGAGAATTATTAAACTATCATTCTAAGACTAGCTTACCAACTTCCACCAAGTATGAAACAAAGTAAATATGAAATCTCAGTGCATCTCCCAGGACTAAGGTCAAACCAAAAACAGACCAGACCTAACAAGGCCTGAAACTCAGCTTCAATTAGATTATGATAATTGTCTAGTATTCTAACTGCCTAACAGAAAGATATTAAATCCTCTTTGTAGGACGATAACATCATCCAAGTCCTCTGATATAGTTCATAAGAATTGCCCAGCATTCAATCAAAAATTACTAAGCATGAACAGGAACAAATGACCAAAAATAGACAACAGAAATAAACTCACAAGTGATATATATAGCTATTATAATATCAGACAAGGACACTTTAAAAACTTTAATGAATATAATTAAGAAAATAGAGAAATAGATGCAAAAATTTACCAGAAAACTGGAATCTATTAAAAAGAATCAAAGGGGGATTCCCTGGTGGCGCAGTGGTTGGGAGTCCGCCTGCCGATGCAGGGGACGTGGGTTCATTCCCCGGTCCGGGAGGATCCCACATTCCGGGGAGCGGCTGGGCCCGTGAGCTGTGGCCACTGGACCTGCGCATCCGGAGCCTGTGCTCTGCAGCAGGAGAGGCCACAGCGGTGAGAGGCCTGCATACCGCAAAAAAAAAAAAAAAAAAAAAAAAAAGAATCAAAGGAAGTTTCAGAACTGAGAAAATAATTTTCAGAAATTAAGAGCTCAGAAGATGGATTTAACAGCAGAACAGAGAACTAGTGAATTGGAAGATAAATCTGTAGATAAATTAGTTTGGGGCACAGAGAGAGTAAAGATGTAAAATTCAGAAAAGAGTATTAAAAAATATATGGGACACAGTGAAAAGTTCTAATGTACATGTAATTAAAGAACCAGAGAGATGAAGGGTAGTGAGACAGTATTTGAATAGATAACAGCTAAGAAATTTCTAAAACAGACTTGAGACACCAAGCCATAGGTTCAAGAAACTCTGTAAAAGCAAAGCAAGATGAATTCAAAGACAGCCAAACCTAGGAAACTGTAGTAAAACCTCTTAAGCCAGAGACAAAGAGAAAATTTCAAAAGCAGCCTGATTATGCATTTCTATCAAAAACCTACAGATATCATCAAACTCAAAGATCAAGCTTTAGAATTATGTTTAATATAGTGAGGAACAAGACTAGGGTACCCTTTTTTTCAAGTGTTCAATAGTTTCAAATAATTTCTTCAGGCCCATTATGGCCTTCCAGTGTTTTGTGTTTTTTTTTTTCACATTTGGGATATGATCCAGGAAATTAGAATATCTGAGTCTAGCCTCAGAATCCATCATTAATACAGTACAAACAGATATTTTTACCAGTCAATATAGTAAAACAAGACTTTTCCAAGATTGATATTTATTCTCCTTATTTAGAGGTTATTGATTATTTATATATCTACCAGCAAAATAGTAGAACCAATTCTAGTGAATAAGATTAATATGTAGAACTTGATACCCTTCCTAAACACCACGAATCAAATAGCAACAAAACTTTTGTGGAACTTGACAAGCTGACCCTAATATTGATATGAAACAGCAAAGGCCAAACATAACTAAGATAATTTTATGGGAGAAATACAAAGTATTAGAATCAGATAACCTGATATTAATTCATACTATAAAATATAGTGATTAAATATGAGGTATGGATAAATTAAATAAGGAAAAAATAGGTAGTATTAAAATAAATCCATACATATATTAAAATTTGACATATGACTGGAATTAAAGTAAGAGGGCACACTCTTCCTGACAGAATGATAGCCTAGATATTTTTTAAAACTCATGGTGGAAAAATAACCAAAATAGTGGAGACATACACATATATGTATACACACACATAAACACACACATGCACACGTGCACACATGCACATATAGTCATAATTTAAACAAATCCCTTTATTGGCAAGAAGATTAAAAAGTTCTTCAAAACCAACTATTTAGTGAAAGCAGGAATCCAAAAAGGCAAGCAATTGCTGACTTTATCCTGGATTCATTAATCTTGATGAACCATAGTTTTTATTTCCACACTTACATGCAGTATGGAGAACAGGGGAAGAAACCCAGGTTTATCTAAAAATTAACAATCAACTAAAAGTGTCTGTGTAAAGCTGGGACCCCAAAGGCCTATTCCTTCAGTGTTTAGGTGAATGAGAGAAAAAAGTCACAAAGCAGAGCAAGAAATTTGCCAAAGTCTAACTTGGTGTTGGGTAGAGAGGGGAAAAACCTGTAAGCCAGATTTTATGAGAATTTGAGGGCAGAGTTACACATATGTGTCCAGAATACCTCCAGCCAAGAATTTATACTAAACCTGTTTTGGTGGTTATTGTTTCATGTATCTGCAAGAAAGAAAGTACAATTATCCTCTCAAAGAAAGAGTGTCAGCTGAAAAATAAATAAGAATACATAAAGAACAAAAACAGCAGCATAAAGAATGGCCTAAGGTATTATAATTATCATACACAGAATTATAAAAATTGTATGCTTAGTATGTTTCAAAAAATTGAAAATAGTTTTAGAAAATAAAAATAAACATGATACTATAAAATATGACCAAGATGATTTCTAAAAATTTAAACAAACCTCCTGAGAAAGACAATATTAACTTAGCCTCAAATATAGGAAACAAAAATCAATGGAACTACACAGAGAACTGATACATCCATCAGTGTAGTAGAAGAATATAATCAAAATCACAATGAGATATCACCTCACACCTGTCACGATGGATATTATCAAAAAACAAAACACAATAAGTATTGGCAAGGATGTGGAGAAATTGGAACATTTGTATACTGTTTTTGTGAATGAAAAATGGTGCAGCCACTATGGAAAACAATATGGAGATTACTCAAAAATTGAAAATAGAACTACCATATGATCCAGCAATCCTACTTCTGGGTATTTACCCAAAAGAATTGAAGTCACCCCTCCCATGTTCATTGCAGCACTATTTACAATAGCCAAGATGTGGAAACAACCCAGCTGTCCATGGACAGATGAATGGATAAAGAAAACACACACACACACACACACACACACACACACACACAAAATGGAATACTATTTATCTTTACATAAGAAGAAAATTCTGCAATATGTATAAACATGGATGAACCTTGAGGACATTATGTTAAGTAAAATAAGCCAGTCACAGAAACACAAATACTGCATGATTCCACTGATATGAGGTTTCTAAAACAGTCAAATTCATACAATCAAAGAGTGGAATGGGGTTTGCCAGGGCCTGAGAGAGCAGAGAATGGGGAGTTACTAATCGATGGGCACAAAGTTTCAGTTAAGCAAAATGAATAAGCTCTAGAGATCTGATGTACAACATTGTACCTCTAGTCAATGACACTACTGTACACTTAAAAATTTGTTAAAAGGGTATATCTCATGTTAAGAATTCTCATTACAATAGAATAAAATTTCGAAAAGAAGAATATAGCATACATACCTCAGTAATCAAGTGATTAATCAGACTCAAAAAATCAGTAAAGATGAAAGCAACACATTTAAAAACACAAACTAATAGAAATACACAGAACATGGCACCCCACAATTGGAGAATAAATATTGTATTAAAGCATAAATTGATAGTTAATAAGAATGGACCATGTTTCAAACTATAAAGTAACTCTCAAAAGAATTTCCTACGATGGCATACAAACAAAATTCTCTAACTACCATCCAGGTAACTCAAAATCAATAAAAAGATAATAACTAGAAAAATATATGCATAAAAAATAAAGAATACACTTTCAAATAACTCATGGGTTAAGGAAGAAATAAAAATAAAATTGAGAACATTTGACTAAACAGTAAAAGAAATACTACATTTCAAAACATAATATGTAGCTGAGGCAGTATAAAATAAGGAATCTATAACCATTACTTCTTGAATAAGAATGAAAAGTTTGAAAATTAATGAGTTAAACATCCTACTTAATAAGTTCTTATAATTACAAAACTAATGTAAAGAACTCATTTTTTATGTCTTTTGCCCAGTTATCAGAAAAATACATGTTTTGAGTATATAGCTTGATGAATTTTCATAAACTGAACACACACATAGCATTACCTGGATCAAGAAACAGAGCACCCAGAATTCATCTTAATTAAAAGTAATTTTATAAATCAGGGAAAATTTTGTGATATATGTTTCTTCGACTTTGCTTTGGATCTTGGTGCCATGCAAACTTTTTATATAACCAGATTTATCAATAATTATTTTATTGCTTTTGGATTTTGAGACCTGTTTAAAAAGGCCCTCCTCACATCTCAATTATAATATTCTCTACTTTTGTATGTAGTTCTCAGGTTCACTCAGGGTTTGGGGTCAAATTTTATCTTTTTCCTTAGCTCCTAGGTTGCCCCAGTGCCATTTATTGAAAAGTCAATGTTTCTCCAAAGATATGAGGTGTCACATTTACCATATGCCAACTTTTCATATGTACTTGGTCTATTTCTGGACTTTCTGTAGTTTGCCATCAGTCTGTCTATTTAGGTGTCAAATCCACACAACATAATTAGAGAGGCTTTTTAGTAAGTGATAATATCTTATCAGACCAGCCCCTTCCCAATCTTTGACTCTTCTTTTTTAGGTTTTTTTTTCTGGTTATTCTTCCTTAGTTATTTTCCCATATGAACTTTATTATCATTTCACCACCAACAACAAAAAATGACACCTTGGTGTTTTTATTAAGATTATATTAAACTATTAAATTTATATATTAACATAGGGAGAATTGACATATTTATGATGTCTTTCCATTTGTTCAAGTCAAATGTGATTACAGAATATTACCTGATACCAAGATTATTTTCTTTCCTTCATAAGAAACAGTTTTTGTTTTGGAAGCCATAGAAATTTTCCTATTTTATCTCAAAACAGTAACATTTTTTACTAGGCTATGTCTTGGAATTGATTATTTTTGGCCTATTTTCCCACATACACGGTAAATCCTTTCAGTATGTTCATCCATGACTTTTTTGTAAGGAAAATTTTCTTGAATTATAAATTTAAATGATTAAGTCTATTTCTTTGTTTTATTTTTCTCCTACAAATAAGATTATTATAACCATGTTGGATCTTCTTGCCTGACTTATCCATCTGTCTGTCTCTCTGTGATCCTTTTTTCATTTTTTTTTGTAATGAGAAGATTCTATGGCTAATATATCCAGTTACAAGAATTAATGTGAATTTACAAATGTCTATAATCCCTCCTAACTTCATTTTGCTTTTCATTTTTCTATTTTAGTAGAGGTAGAATTCATTTGCTATGAAATGTACAGGCCAGAAATGTGCAGTTTGAAAAGTGTGTATACCACAGTAACCTACAGACATATTAAGATATAGGATATTTCTTTCACCCCAGAAAGTTTCCTTGTGCTTCGTCTCAACCTCCCAGAAGCAATTTCTTCTCTGATTTCTATCACAACAGACTAATATTGGTGTTTCTGCTACTTTATAAATGGAATCATACAGTATATATTCTTTTGTGTCTTTCTTCTCTCATTCAGCATTACGGTTTCAGATTCATCCATGCTGTTGTATCAGTAACAAGTTATTTTAAATTGCTAAATAGTACTCCAGTGAATATATGGCAATTATTTATCTATTATACTATTGAAAATGATTTGGGTCATTTCCCATTTGAGAATATTATGAATAAGGCTTCTATAATTACTCTAGTACATATAAGTCTTTGGAGAATGTATATGTTTTATTTCCCTTAGGTAAATACCTAGTGGTGGAATTATTTGTTCATAAGGTAAGAGCATGTTTAACTTTGTGAGAAACTATCGAAATTCTTCAAAGTATTACTACAGTTTTTTACTCTCACCAGCAGTATGTGAAAGTTCTCTCTAAAACGTCATCAATTGTTTATATTTACTGTTAGTCATTCTAGTGTTTGTGTAAGAGTATGTCATTGTGGTTTAATTTGCATCCCCCTGATTGCTACAGATGTTAAGCACTTTTTTACATGCTTTTCAGTCTTTCATTATGCCTTCTTTTCAAGGCTTTTGGCCGTTTTAAATTCGGTTATTTGTTTTTATTATTGAGTTGTAAGCTTATTTACAATTAAGATACAAATCCTTTGTCAATTATGCACTATGAGTAATTTCTGCTAAACTGTGGCTGGCCGGTTCACTTTCTTAGTGTTGTCTTTTGATAAGCAAAAAGTTTTAATGTTGATGAAGTCCAGTTTATCAATTAAAATAATTATCATTGGTGCTTTTGGTGTTCTAAGAAGACTTTGCTCACTTGGAAGTGGTAAAGATATTGTCCTGTATTTTCTCCCAAGAACTTTGTAGTGTTAATTTTTATCTTTCAGTCTATGTTCTATCCCAAATTAATATTTATGTTACAAGAAATGACTTGAGGTTAACTTTTGCATATGAATATCTAGTTGTTACAGCACCATTTGTTGAAAGGTTTTTCTTTGCTGATTTTCATTAACCACATTGCCATTATTACTGTCAAAAATGTTTTTGATCATATGAGTGTGGTTCTATTTCTGAAGACTATTCTGTCTCATTGACCTATTTGTCTATCCTTATGCCAATACTATATACTTTGATTAATATAGTGTTAAAAATATTAAGTTTGAAAAATTGATAGTGTAAGGCCTCAACTATCTTCTTTTTTGAGATTATTTTGACTATTCTAGTTTCTTTGCATGTCTATAAATTTTTAAATCAGTTTATCAATTCTACAGAAAATCTGGCTCAGATTCTGATTTGGATTGTGTTGAACCCATTGGTATATTACTGGGAAAAGATTATTAAAATAGCCATGCAGAATTATGGATTTGTCTGTTCCTCCCTTCAGTTCTGTCACTTAATTGCTTCTTGTATTTGGAGGCTCTGTAACTGAATATTTATATGAATCAACTTCACCCCTTCTATTGGTTTTTAGTTCTATCACTTTGTTTTTATTTGTTTGGTGATCACTCCAGGGATTACAGTTGCATCATTAACCTATCATGTTCCACCTTGGATTCATATTATATCACTTAATGTATAATGCAAGAATCTTATACTTTCATTTATCACCTCTTGCTCTCTGTGCTAATTTTGTCCTACAATGTTTCTTCTCCGTATGTTGTAAACACCATAACACATGATGATCATTCTTATTTAAAATGGGAAATGCCTTGTCAATATAGTAAGAAACAAACAAAAATATTTTTAACATTTACCCACATATTAACCATTAGGCATCATGTGGTTTTAGATGTGGGGAGGGAGAGGGTAAGTGGTTTTATAGTTGAGAAGATAGATTATAGACATATCCCAAGAGGGAAAAAGGAGAGAGTTAGTTACTGCTGCAGACTAGGTAAGGAGCCTTCAATACAGCCCCTGAAACCTGGTCAATTGCCTATAACTAGACAGAAAATATTTTTTGTTTTATTTACATTTTCCCTTACCCAGTGCATAATCAATTCTGTAATTGATGAACTGACAGTCAATCTTGATTCAAATGTAATTACTGTAAATAAAAATGCAAGTAAGAGGGACTCCTTTATTTTTGAAAAAATATACTCATATACTATGGCTTCATTCTCAACTTCTATTGCCATTTTTGACATTTGAAGCTATAAGTATTGAAGGAAACATAATGCATCATGATCCTCTCTGGTCTCCTTAATAACTGGGATCACACCAATAACGAGGTCTAGTGGAACCTGACATGAGGCTTACCAGAGCAGGAAAGGGGATCACTGATTTAATTCTTCTGGAAACATTAGGCAATGTATCTTTGGTATGAATTAGAAGTGCCTTTACTGTTTGGGCTCTGATTGAAGCTACTCTTGGAGTGATGTGACTCATATTGGAATCTGTGTTTCAAAAACTAACAGCTCTGTGTTAATATGAAAGCCAGTTAACCTCCATGCACCTATAGTAATTAAACTGCAAAATCAGAATAATAATTCAGACTTTGCAAAGTTGTCATGAATATTAAATGAGTATTTACACCAAAATGCTTGGTTGGATAACCATAAATCAGCTTATAAAATTAAAATAACACTATTATTTTGCATAAGTTAATTTCATTATTTTGCATAAAGAATAGTATGCAAAGAAGTGCAATGCCCTAACCTTCATTTCAAATTCCCGTTCAGAGGCTTATTTTATTGTTGATTGCAGAGATTGCTGCATATATCTTATTTGAACTTTCTGAAAGTGAGTTCAGTTAATTTCACTTGAGTTTCAAATCTAGGTGTGTGATATTGGGAAGGTCACTTAAATCACTTAGTTTATTCACATGAAAAGATGAGAATTGGACCAGGTAAATTGTGGGGTCCTTTCCAGCATTGATTGCTATGGTCCCATGATCCCATAAATCACCTTCACTGTAAAATGCCATTTCTCCATTTGCTTTATTTCAGTTCTGTCTTTAGATCACCCCAAGCTGGATGTTTCTATAAATCCAGAAGACGGGAAGGAGAGGATCATAGGAAGAGCAAGCCTGTCAAAGGGGGGAAACCTAGTGCCTCCAAGAGATTTTTTTCCCTGTTGCTACCCTCAGTCAACCAAACTGGTCTCTCCATTTGTTCTGAATGAAAGAGAGTCAAGAATTTTAGTAACAATGCAGATACACAGTAGTGAGTTGGCAGGATTGTTCAGAAGGGGGCATCTGTCGAAAAGGAGGAAAGACATGGTTAAGGTATATTAATAGAAATAAAATGTAGGCAAATGTGCAGGTCAAAAGAAACAGACAAAACTGCAGAAGTATGAGATGATTTGCAGAATTACAGCTACTGGCAGAGATATGGTGCCTACAACTCAGTAGAACGTTGATCAAGTAGCCTTAAGGTTTCTCTGTGGCCCAGACATCATTATCTTCACCTTCTGACAAAATAATATAAAAGGGAGACCAGTACTGAATAGCAGAGCTACTTGTCACATGGCTGATTCTACACTGGAGGAGTCTGGTGATCATGTCAGATGAAAGTATGAGGTCACGAGGCGAAAGAATCCATGTTCTGTATAAAGTTATTAAACTGAGATTACACATGGCCAACAGCAGACCTGCTCTTTTCTCCTCTAGTTTCATGGCCACAGATGTGTAAGGAATCACCTGTCTGCATATTCCCACATGATCCTGCCTGCTGTAACCAGCAGCCTCAGTGCCTGGAGGGACCCTGGGCTGAGAACATGAGAAGGCTCGATGTCATGGTGACCCAGTGAGTTGTCTGGAATGGCTGAAATGGCCACGACTTCTATGTTCTTCCTGGCCTTGCAGTCACCCCACGACAGGAGATACTGACCACGCCAAAATGTAACTTTATTTTTCTAAAACTAAACTCAATTAGCCCAAGACACCTAGTTTTGCCAATGGCAAAATCCAAGCCAAAATAAAGCTCTCCTTACTTGACAACAGTAATTCAGCCCCTTTCCAATTTAAAACAATCTCTTTCATCCTTAACAATTAGTTTTAATAACTAAGTCAAATTCAAGATTGTAACTTGGTAGGTTACAGATTCTCTCATTTCCCTCTTCTTGAGTTGGGCTCTTGGTACAGAAAATATATTGTATTATTCTTGGGGAGCTCAATCATCTCACCTGGTAATCACCCTATCTTGGCTTTCACTAGTAATGGTCATTCCCTTAACCTGGTCCCCAGCTTAGAGCCTTTACATGCAAAAATGAAAAATAAATTTGATTATGTTTTAAAAATTATTGATATTGTATGCCACAATGCTAGTTGACCTATATTAGAATAAAGCCATATTTTTTCATAAGCATCCAAGAGATTAAGGTAGAAAGTAAAAGGTAGAAAGAAATGAAAGAGAAACTGAAGTGGGCAGAAAACCTCTTTCTGTCATTTCTATAAGCACCTTAATTTATTATACCATGATGCTACTCATAGCATTTTTCTTGGTTCAAATTTTTCACCTCGGTGAATAACCTTATACACATATCTGTTCACACATGGGCAAGTATTTCTGTAGGATAAATTACTAGCAGTGAATTGTTGGGGAAAAGGGCAAGTACATTTAGAATTTTAATAGATTAAGTTGACTTTCTGTCCAAATAGGTTGTACCAATTCAGATTCCCTCAAGCAGCATGAGAGCTCGCATTTTCTGCATCCTCCCCAGTGCTACATATTGTTTTAAAATATTATGCTAATAAAATAAGAACTATTCCACTAAGTTCCATTTGTTTGATTATTAGCAGGATTGACATTATTTTCAGCTATTTATTGGCCATTTGTATTCCATCAACTGTGAATTATCTGCCCATAGTGTTTGCTTATTTTTATTCAGCTGTTTGTCTTTTTCTTGTTAATCTATAGGAATTCTTTATTCTAAGTATTAATCTTGTCTGTGCTTTTTGTTGCTGGTAAAAAATACCCCAGTCATTTGCTTATCTTTTATTTATAATGTTTTTCATCACCTAAATATTTTGAGTTTCTGTGTGCTAAAATCTTTCTATCTTTTTCTTTATGAAATTCGATTTTTATAAATTTCTTAGGAAAGCCTTTCTGGCTGAATATTACTTAATGCAAATATATCCTTTTATTTCCTTCTAGAATTGCTATTGTTGTTTGCTTATTTTTTAAAAGATTATAATTAAATCGATCTAGATTATTTTTGCCTGTGGTGTGGTGTACTTTTTAAGATAGATAACCAATTGTCCCCAAAATATTTATGTCAATCCAGTATTTTTCTTCCAAGAGAAAATGCTATTCTTCTTGACAACAGAGTCCCATAGACATATAGGTTTGTTTCAGGGCCCCATTGCAAGGAATTTGAGCAATTTGAAAGGATCCAGAAATTCAGTGGAATAAAACTACATATATTACTTCATTTTATTTTTTTATTTTATTTTTTAACTGAGGTGTAGATGAGTTACAATATTATATTGGTTTCAGGTGTACAACATAGTGATTCAATGTTTTAATAAAGTCTACTCCATTTAAAGTTATTACAAAATAATCGCTATATTTCCCTGTGTTATACAATATATCCTTATTGGTTATTTAAGTAATTACTTTATTCCACAACATTATTAAAACCAAAAATAATATAAGTGCTTCATCTTCTGGAATTGTTTTTTTCCTCTGACTAAATAAATTAAATATCCCTTGAATAACTTAGACCAGCCATAGAAAAGGCAGATTTCTAGAGACAATTCAGCTGAAGCATCCCAATATCTAAGCCCACCAGATTGAACCAGCAACAGAGGAACATGTAAACAGATATTTGAAAGGCTGTTGAAATATTTGTGTTGGGTTTAGTAGGGTCAGAAGGTCTTTTCTCACTCAGGTGGCCTGGAGACTACATCTCATTGGCTGAAGAGGCATATCTGAGAATCTGATTTTCACATTCTGAGTCTTCAGGTATGTGCTGAGACTGTCCTGCTGACACAGCTTTTAAAAATGGGAACTTTCTAAGCCAATCCTTTCAGATATAGCTCCTCTAAATAGAGAACTGAGTTGATTGGGTTGTGACCTCCTATGTTATCTAAGGCAAGGGAGTCTTTGATCGACACAAATCAATGTACCATTGGAAACATACCCTTTGGAAAAGAAAAAGCCAACATCCAGTCAAGACATGTGCAGTCAGCATGGGTTACAGGAAAAGAGAGGGTAAATTTATTTCTTTATTTACTACCTACTGAGTCAGGCTTAAAGAGAGTCCTGGATTAACAAGAGCTGTATGGCCAATAGAGGGTTTTTATGTTACAAGATAAACATGCTCTTGTTCAGGTTATAACATGTTCAGGATATCCTCCCAGTTCAAGGAACTCACCCAGTGAGGATTTGCTGCTTCCTGGTGACTCAGGGGACCACACCAATACACTTGGACTGGTGACAGCCTCCTTGCACCAGAGGAAGGCAGGGCCAAGTGCAAGGGTAAAACGGGGCTGGGATTAGCAAACCCTGCTCAACTGCAGTAAGGTTTCACTCATTGCCAGGGAGACATCAGAGTCAATTTGGGAGGCTACAAACATCCTCCTCCTGCTTCAGGCCAGTCCAGCCAGTGGAACACACAGGTGTGTGAATGTGTCTGGGCGAGTGTGTATGTTGAGTATGAAAAATGCAAAAATATTACCTGTGATGACTTTGACTGTCCTTTACTCTCATACCCTTGGTACTGATGTTGGTCTATCCACATACCCAACAGCCTAGTTCACAGTTAGTGCTATCAAATATGGAAGCCACATGGGGCTCTCGAAACTTAAATGTCAGTGAATTAGAATTAAATGGAATTTATTTTTTTATTTTATATTGGAGTATAGTTGTGTTAGTTTCAGGTGCACAGCAAAGTGATTTAGTTACACATATTCATATACTTATTCTTTTTCAGATTATTTTCCCATTAGGTTATTACAGAGTATTGAGCGTAGGTCCCTGTACTATACAGTAGGTCCTTGTTATCTATTTTATATATAGTAGTGTGTATATGTTAATCCCATAAAACTTTATTCCTCAGTCACACTGGCCACATTTCAATTACTTAATAGATGCAGGTGGCCCGCGGCTACCATAACAAGCAACACAGATACAGAACATTTCCATCATTGCAGAAAGTTCTGTGGCATAGCACTGTCCGTATATGAGTCCTTCTATGTTTTGTTCTGTTTGGTATGCCCTGCCTTCAAGGAGCATATAGCCCAGCTGGGAGACAGACTGTAAGCAAGTATTCTCTCAAATAAATCAGCAAGAATAATTTGAGATAGTGCTTACAAAGGAAAGGTGCTGGGTGCTTGGAGAGAGTGCAGTGTGAGATCTGACTTGTTTAGAACATCCCAGACAGCAATTGATACTTTGAAGAGTGAAGTCTAAGAGGAGGCCTGAAGAATCTGTGGAAGAACAATTTTCCACTTGAAGGCATGTATCCATGGCATGGTGCAGAGTGGAGGGGAGTAAGGACGTTAAGTGTACAGAGAGAAGGGTTGGGAGCAGCAGCGGGATAAGATTTCAACATGTCTCCAGGCTTACCTGTCTCTGCTTTATGTTTTCAAGCCCAAATAGAATCTGCCCTCTGATTTAGCCTGCTCCCTGCTACATCCTCAGGTCCCCATCAAAATCAGGTTTTATCCAAGATAATTCAGACTAGGAAAAATAAAGACTAAAATTTAAATTAAATGAAAACTGCCATCCTTTGCATAACTAGTGGAAAAAGTCAGGCTCTGTTTGCTAATTTCCACCTGGTTGAGGAAGAAAGGAAGTAAGGCAAGGACAGGGTGTACTTGGGCAGGCAAATCTTGGAGAATGCACATGGAGACCCATGGAGTCAGCATAGACATGAAGGAAGGAAAGGGAGCATTAAGAAAGGTCTGTTCCCCCTGGGAAGAGGAAAGTGACAGGAGAAAGAACACCAAATGCAAATGAAATTAATTAAACAGAATATTTATAACGTGGCCCTAAATTTAGGCTGAGCTGGTGGAGTTTTCATCAGAACATTATTTATGGAATTATTTTATGACTTACATGCTTCCTTCCTAAATAGATGTTTCAAGAACAAAATTGTAAGGGAAAGCCAGCATTTACAATACAGTTTCCAAATAACATGTTAGTTTGCCTAATTGAAAGAATAAATACAAGGGTGGGACTGAGTATCTAATTTTAATAAGCAAATAGATCAAGTTGGAAAACAGCTACTACTCAATGTTTCTTTCCAAAGCAGTGGAATGAAAAATGAACTTTAAGTTAGCTATTCTGATGATAGAAACAAAGAAATGATTAAAAGGGGATTCTTAAGATAAACCAACTTTGTTTTAATCATTGATTTAAGAGATATTTACACAAAGAGTTATTGAGGGAGAAAAGTAAGAAGCAGAGAAGAATGAAAAAAATAGAAGCAGAATGTACAATGTGCCAGTTTTGAAAAACAATGAGAAAACCTTTACATAAATATGGAGAAAAATCACCAAAAATTTGTACCATTTCAGGATAATTTGTAAAATACAATATTATTTTGGAAAAATTAAACAAATGGAAGTCGTGTGTGTGTGTGTGTGTGTGTGTGTAACTGGCTTATCAGATATTCATTTCTCTTTTAATGCACTTTCCAAATTGTGTCTTTGTTAACTCTACATAGTTGGTCTTTTCCATGAGACAAGGTTTCTCCCCTCATCTGTGTATTCCCAGTACCCAGCTACAATATCTGGCAAGCATTAGGCATGGGATGGATTGTTGATGCATAAATGGCACCAACTAGACCAAACGGGATGCTGGGGAAGGAAGGATGGATGGGAAGATACAGGAAAAGCTCAGGGTTGAGGTCAGAGAACTCTGACCAGGGTGTTGGCTGTAAGGAGATGCCATCACCAGTCACGTGGGCCATGATGGCTTTTTCCCGGGCTTGAATTCTACACCAAAGACAGGACCAGCTACATAAGTTTTGGAGCCCAGTGTGAAATGATATTTCAGGACCCCTTGTTTTAAAATTATTAAGAAGTTCAAGAGGGTAACCACAGAGAATTAAACCAAGTGTGGGGCCCTCTGTTAATTGCATTGTGCCACACTCGTGAAGCCAACCCTGACTACAGACAATCAAGCATCTTTTTTTTTTTTTTTTTTGCGGTACGCAGGCCTCTCACTACTGTGGCCCCTCTCATTGCGGAGCACAGGATCCGGACGCGCAGGCTCAGTGGCCATGGCTCACGGGCCCAGCTGCTCTGCGGCATGTGGGATCCTCCCGGACCGGGGCATGAACCCGTGTCCCCTGCATCGGCAGGCGGACTCTCAACCACTGCGCCACCATGGAAGCCCACAATCAAGCATCTTTGATAGATGTTAAGCAGGGCCAAGATGATCAGATTTAAGGATGTCTTTAAGAAAGATCAGTGCAGATGCATTGTAGACAATTGTTATCAAGAGGCCTGGGGAAGAAAACTGCACTGTCGTGAAAAATTAGAAGGGCCTAAACAACCTGCCAGTAGCAGTAGGGCTAGAGAGGTGCAGAAGGATCCAGGAGAAGATAAAGGACTTAGGAACCACTATCTTGATTGCATGGAGGGTGGGGACTGGGGAAGAGAGCTGAAGAAAATGGGTAGGGCAGCAAGAAAAACTTGCAAGTTTTTGCCTCTGGCAACAAGGCAAATGGAGCTGCAAGCAGATCCAGCTCACAAGGACACCCAACATGTTCTTGAGAATGACAGTAAAACATGGAAAGTGAGCACATGGATGTTGCCCTGAAAAAGTAGAGCTAACATGCTAACGAGCTCAGAGGAGACAGACATCATTTCTTTCAAAGAACCTGGAAGAAGAAGAGGAATTATCCCGTGGCAAAGTTGGCATTTGTGCTGCATCTCAAAATATTGTTAATTTTTGTATAAAGAATGGTGGGGAATAGAGTTCAGGAGTACAGGCAGATGCCTGGGGATGTTCATGGTATGTGGAAGGAAGTGCTGGTGTTTTGGATCACAGCACCAGGATGAGCCCTATTTACATGGGATGGGTTGGGCGGGTGTGCATAAGGAAACAAGGTGACTTTCCCAAGGCTACAGTGAAAATAAAGCCGAACCACAGCAAACTAGAAAATAGTGTCACCAGACTCCTTATCCAGGGTTTTCTCCAATAGAGCACTTTCTCCCCCCAAACCCTTCTGTTGTTTAGACTGTGCTAATAACCGATTGAATTATCAACATGGCAAATTCAACAGAGGGCGGGATGGACGTCAGGCATGAAGACCACCAAGGATTTGAATGGTAAACAGTCAAATGGTTGGAAATGAGCTGGACTCTAAAGTTAATTTAGAGTAACAACATGCTTCTGGCAAAGACTTGTCTCTTGATTTTTTTTTTTTTTTTTTTGATCAAGGCAAATCACTGAGTGAAACTGAATGCACAAGTGCTTACAAATCCATGGAAGGATTTTTCTTTCAGGTTATGCCTGAGTGTCCAGTATCGTCATGAGAAAGTAATTGTTGAAACATTTGCTTCTTTGTTATTGATGAGCAGCTGTGGATGACAGAAACATAAGACTCAGAAGTTTCTGTCCCTTAGCCCCTTCAGCCCGTTCTGGTTTAAGATGATTACATAGCTATTTGATATAACTAGAGCCAGTTGCATGGAAGAGACAAATGGTTTTATTTCTCAAACCAGCTTCATCAAGGACTACTCCAAGCAGAGTCTCATCTATCCTTGCACGATTTCACTCTCATTATAGCTGGAAATGGGAAGTCATTTTTCACAAGGCTGATCTCTAGTTAGCGATGGAACTGTTAACAATGGTGCATCCTGCAAAACTGGACATTCATTATCTGCCCCTTCTGGCCTCAGCTGCCTTGTGAGTTTCCATCCATCATAGCAACTCCTTGGATAGTCCGGCCCCACTGTTCCAGAGGTGTTTGCAATGGAATCCCAGACCCTGAACAGGAAATGGTCAAGGAGACCACTTCCAGAACCTTTCAAAAGGAGCCACAAAACCACTGTTCCTGAGAGAACACCATGTAATAAATCATCCAAACACTTATCATCTCCTGGAACACTTTTAAAAGTAGAGGAAGGTTTTATTAATAATTACATTGTCAATAGATATAAATCAAACTTAAATGAGAAAAACCAGTTCACTCTAACTCTTATCAATGGAATTTCAAAGGTAAGCCAGCCAACCTTTCCTACTGGGACAAGCACCTGGCATCATACATAGATATATATTCACGAAAGGTAGAAATAAAATATACTAGTCAATTGACAATTGAATCTTTTGTTAGCTTTTTTTCCTTCCATATGTTTGAATCAGTTGACTCTTAAAGATAGTCCTGGATGTTCAGAAAATGCTGGACTTTTTCTTTTTTCTTTTTTTTTTTTTTACTTAAAGTCAAGGGCACTTAAATCTCAGAGCTAGAGAAATTACTATAGCAAGTAAATTGGTTTTACTTTGGCTTACTCCATTTACCATGTCTGGAATTAATAAATATTTATTGAATAAATAAATGAGGTGATAAATTTCATCAAAAGCTCACCTGGTTGCCTCTGATGTTCTCAAAACATTGTGTTAAAGAATAAATTCGTAATGATAGTTATTATAAGCACTTCAAGGTAGCAAAGAGGGAAGAGAATGACCATTTCAACACTTACTCCATGTCAGGCAGTATTCGAGGCCTTTTATATAAGCTATTTTAATCCTAAAAACAATCCTATTAGATAGATATTGTTATCCTCATCTTACAGTTGAGAAAACAAAAGTAAGAGTTAGTGAAGTAACTAAACAGAGCAATCACATGATGTCCCAAACCCATGACTTTCTGATTCCACCACCCAACCCTTTTCCTTTTCCATTATGGATAATTACAACTTTTCACGGATCACCCAAATGAAAACTCTCAGCACTAATAGACATTTCTAAATATTACAAAATAGGTAAGGAAATTAAAGTTTTAGAAAGAAGATAAAAATCAATTTAAAACAATATATGTAAATACACAAAACAGAAAACAACATTCTCATCATGTTAGGATCTTAAAAATGTATGTGTCTCAATATTACCAGTCATCTTCTTTGGAAAGTGTTGATTCAGGGTGAGTTCTCAGATGCTTTGCTGAGTCACTCACAAAAAGATCTATACTACCCCTGTTCCATCTTTCTGAGACTGTCATCCCCTAAGTATCAGATCAATGAGAAGAAATCATTGTCACAGCTCAAGAAATCTACTAACAAGTGAATGATTGAGATGAAAGGCCATTTGAGGAGAACCAAAATTAAAATGGTCTCAACAGTGTTCCTGTGGATTTCTACAATATCTTTTAATTAAAGCAGCTGGAATTTCATCCTGGCTCACAAGCTTTCGTTATGGGTCCCAAGTACTTCAATCTTTTTTTTTCCCTTTTTTTCTTTTAGTACTTACGTCAAATATCAGAGTCTTGAAAATACTGGAAAGCTTGTTTGTTTTTTATTTTGTTCCTTTCTCAGGTTCCTTTTGCAAATGTGTTTTGGGCTGCACATTCCTTAGACATTTCTTTGCAGTTGGTTATCGAAATGAGTGTTTCCCTGTGACAATGTTTAGCCAGGAATGCCACTAGGTCATTGAGATTTAAGACCTACTGCTGACTTGCAAGTTCCCCTGAGAATCACTGCCCTTTCCTTGTGTATTGCAGACTCAGGGGAGGCAGGCAGGGAACCAGCACTGTCAGAGGCAGCTGATGATTTGTGCTCAGTTAAGGCTGCTCTTATCATTCCTCCTATTGAAGCCCATCCCAGTGTCCCCAAAGTGTCCATCTGCCAAGGGCAGGGCTGTATTAGCAACATTCTTTGCTCGTGAAGTCTACTGAGCACCATCCTAAAATACCGCTGGCCCAAAACTGCTGTCTTTCTATAGACCATGCAGCAAATGAGAAAATAATGGGTCTTGGAGCCCACAGCCCTGAACTTCAATTCCAGGTCTATCTTTTAGTAGTAATTAGTATCATAATTCACTGGGAAGTTTATTTAGCTTCATTGAGCTTCTGCTTTCTTGTTTCTAAAAGGGGCTGTTTATATATAACTGTAGAAAAACACCAAAAAAGGACATTGCTTTTAATGCAAAAACTGCAGACATTTCTTCTTTGTGTAGCTGGCAGAACAGCTTTCTGAGGCGTTTAGAAAAATGTCTCAGTTTGGTCTTGATGACTCATTTGGGGTTAAAAAATATGATACCACTTGGGCAGAGCCTAAATGGATGGAGACATGGGAAGAAGCAGATTTCTATGCCCCAAAACATGTGAGGAATGCTAAGATTCTACAGGAAACCCTAGATCAGGGAGAAGGGTTTCAGAAACAGAGAGAAAACAGGGATGGAAGGAGGTCAATGAGTAGAACCCCAAAGTTATGTGGAAGACAGGGGCAGGCTTCCTTCTAAGGAAGCTTGAGCACATGAGTCTGCACAAGGATGGACAGCAAGGGGAAGTGAGGCCATGGGGGCTGGAATTCTGTGCAAGTCAAGCCAGCCATATGCCCAGGGTTAAGGCTACCTTTTCCTTCAGGCAAAAGCACTAAATGTTGCCAAAGCCCTGGACAGGGGTCTACAAAGAGAAACAGCCCAAATGACAAGTCCTTATCAAGTCAAATGTCAAGTTTGAAGGTATTTCACGCCCTGTGCTGTCCTCCTCACACATACCTGCCCCTGCATACTCATCATACTTCCAGTAAATGCTTTGTTATCAATGAGATTGTGGGGATTACAAGAAAGTAGATGGTAACCACCATGCGATGAAGCAGGAAAAAAGATGGCAGCCCAGAGGATGAGGAGTAATTGTTGTGATCCAAATTCCAGAAAAAGAAAGAAAAGGAGAAATAGCTGGAGTGAAAAAATAAGTAATAGCAGAGCTGGAAGTGACTGGGTTAGGAGAAACAACCACCACCGCCAAAACAAACACAGAAAATCTCTGGAGGCATTGAGAAGGGCCCTTGACTGCCTGTGCAGTGAGAGCTGTGGATATGGAGGGGTGGAGGGCTTGAGGACACGTGGGTGACACTCCTCAGGGTGGCAGCAAGAATTAAGTGAGTGAAAGTCCATGAAGCATCTGCCTCGGGGCCTTCTACCTATTTCAGGCCTCTCCTCTGTCACTTTTCACTCATTTCTTGTTTTGCTCACTCTGAGGGCTTCCCTGCACCCCCATTTTTCTGGGCTCAAATGCCAAGGGGACTAAAAATGTTCACCTGGCTGGACCTGCTTCCAGGAAGAGGACACCTGTTAATGACTCTGCTAGGCTTGGAAACCAATTAATTTCTGATTTTCTAATCATCTACTGGACTGTTGTCCTCTTCCTGGAGAAGTTTAAAAGGCAAATTTACTTCCCCTACTCTCAAAGATGCCTTGGATTAATTACGGGTTCATACAATCATATTCACTTTATATGAACCTACCTACAAAAGAGAAACAGATTCAAGGACATAGACTTGTAGTTCCCAAAAGGGAAGGGGTTGAGGGAAGGATGGAGTGGGAGGTTGGGGTTAGCAGATGTAAGCAATTATATATAGAATGGACAGACAACAAGGTCCTACTGTACAACATAGGGAACTATATTCAACAACCTAAATGTCCAACGATAAATGAATGGATAAAGAAGATGTGGCACATATATACAATGGAATATTACTCAGCCATAAAAAGGAATGAAATTAGGTCATTTGTAGAGATGTGTATGGACCTAGAGTCTGTCATACAGAATGAAGGAAGCCAGAAAGAGAAAAACAAATACCAGATATTAACACATCTATGTGGAATCTAGAAAAATGGTACAGATGAACCTATTTGTAGGGCAGGAATAGAGACATAGACATAGAGAATGGATATGTGGACACAGGGCGAGGAAGGGGAGGGTGGGACGAATTGGGATATTAGGTTTGACATAAATACACTACCATGTGTAAAATAGATAGCTAGTGGGAACATGCTGTACAACACAGGGAGTGCAACTTGGTGCTCTGTGACGACCTAGATGGGTGGGATAGTGGGTGGGAGGGAGGTCCAAGAGGTAGGGGATATAGGTATAAATATAGCTGATTCACCTCATTGTACAGCAGAAACTAACCCATCATTGTAAAGCAATTTTACTCCAATAAAATAAAAGACAAATTCTAATAAAAACACAGCATCAAAAAAAAAAAAAAACCTGGGCTTCCCTGGTGACGCAGTGGTTGAGGGTCTGACTGCCAATGCAGGGGGCGCGGGTTCGTGCCCCGGTGGGGGAGGATCCCGCGTGCCGCGGAGTGGCTGGGCCCGTACACCGTGGCCGCTGGGCCTGCGTGTCCCGAGCCTGTGCTCCGCAACGGGAGAGGCCACAGCAGTGAGAGGCCCGCGTACCGCCAAAAAAAAAAAAAAAAAGCCTATGACAAAAGATTATGGAAAAGAATATTTAAAAAATAATGTGTATATATATTTATGTATAACTGAGTCACTTTGCTGTACAGCAGAAATAAACACAACATTATAAATCAACTATACTTCAATTTTTAAAAAAATTTTAAATAAAATAAAATCACATTCTTTTTATAAAATTTCCAGAAAAAGAATGCCATATTTTAAGTAAAGTTATTTATAAATTAGGAATAACTAGCAGTTGTATGACTCCTCACAATTTACAATGAGCTTTCACATTCTTTTTTATCTTACTCAATTTTATTTAATTCTTACCACAAACCCAGTGGTGTCAGAAATATTGTTAATGGGGCTCAAACCCAGGTCCTTGCCAACAGTTTTATTCCACTTCAGCTGAGGTTGCATCATTGACCATATATGCCCACTCTTCCATTAACCTCTCCAACTTAATGGGAAAACTAGAATGATGGTACAAAATTAGAAAGAAAAAAAACAACAAGAAGCAAAAGACTATGAACTTGAAGTTTGCCTTCGTAACCCCATTTGTAGCCTGATCACCCTTCTCTCTCCTTCCATCTCTCTTGTCCTTGTGTGTCTGGCAGCCCTGGTTCAGTCGACAAAGGAGAGTGTCCTTGGGCCCATGTTCCTGGTGTGAAATAACAAACCCATGATTCTGAGAAAATATTCCTCCTTGTAAATACCCTAGGAAAATAAATCAGACATTTGTTTTTTTCAGTAAAAGCCTTTACTTCCAAGCCTTTACTGTGAGTTCTAAAGCTGTGAGTTCACATTCATTGTGGGAAATCCAAAGTGGTTCCATGGGCATCCACCATAATCAATACAGGCTTAAGCTCTCCATTGCAAAATCTACAGGAAGTAGGAGACCCTTTTCTATTCTCAGAGCACTTCAGATCTGGATGACAAAAGAAGACGAGGTACCCAATATTTCATGGCTGTGCAAAAATCAAAGAACTCTCATATATGACAGAAGGGAAACCACAAGGGTTTTTTTTGTTTTTTTTTAAATTTAATTATTTTTTTTAACGTCTTTACTGGAGTATAATTGCTTTACAATGGTGTGTTAGTTTCTGCTTTATAACAAAGTGAATCAGCTATACATATACATATATCCCCATATCTCCTCCCTCTTGCATCTCCCTCCCACCCTCCCTATCCCACCTCTCTAGATGGTCACAAAGCACCGAGCTGAAATGTCATCTCATTTGGCTGAGCTGCAAGAGAGAAATTGCAAAATGTATGTTCCTTATGCCACTTAAGGAGACAAAGTCATTGTCTCTGAAACAAATATTTCTTCAGCTAAGAGAACATGAAAAAAGTCAATTACCTGGCTCCATCTGCAGCTGTGGATTCCTTCTTGGCCATGGCTCATTAGTTTCAGCATGCTTGGGCCTGGCTTTGCTTTTCCGTCTAAGGAGGGTACCAAGGAAAAAGCTGATGGGCAGGTTACAGGACACTACTTGCTAGAGTCATTCCATGCTCCACCTGAATATCCAAAGCAATTAATCTCATCTGAATGGACTTGAAGATTATAGGATTTATAGGATGGTTGGATGGTCTGTTAATGAAAGCAGCTGGATAAACACAAAAATATTCCTAAATCAAGTTTTCTTACTAAGCTCTTTCTTCATATGAGTTAATCAAAAAGTAGATAAATGGTAATTTGGGCACTATACCTCCATTTTAAGCAAAGCAAATGATGCATATGAAAATTGAAAATAATGGTTTTGTAAGGAATAGTTAGGGAAGGAGGCGGGGGGGGAGGAGCAAAAGTAGGGGAAGAGAAAGAGAGGAAATGGAATAAATATAACAAGATTAATTTGTTCCCCTAGCCCAGTTCCTATTTTCAGCCCCAAACACACTGTGTGACCATTGGTATGTGTGGGTGACTATGAAAATGAGTGTGTCTGGGTGTATCTGTATGAGTCTCTGTATATGTGGTATGTATATGAGGGAAGGGAAAACTGAGAGTGCATAAGGTGGAGGGGTTTGAGTGTGTATGGGTGTGCAGGGTGTGTATCTGGAGGATGTGTATAAGGGTACTTGAATAAGGGGTGTGGGGCCGTGGGTATGGATGGAGATTAGAAAAGAGAATGTGTATGAGCTTATGTAGGTGATATTTAGAGACTATGGAGGGGGTTCTGTTTGTTAGGGTGGTAAGTGTGGGTGTGTGTATATGAGGCAGGAAATGTGTGTGTGGAGCTGTGTATACGCATCTGGGATACACATACAAGGTGAGGGTGTGTGCCTAGGAACTGCATGCAGGTCCTGTGTGTAAAAGCAGGGTGGTGTGTCTGTGCAATCAACGTGATGTATGCGATCCTCTGAAAAGCAAACTAAGCCTTTCTTTTGCCTCAGCTGCCCTGCCCTGAGTTTCCTCTCTTAGAGATGGTCCTGCTCTCAATATTCAATACCCTGGAGCTGCTTCTGAATCTGATCTACACTTGGAAATCCACACCTTTGTCTCCTTTTCTGGGACTCAGGGGATTGATTTGTTATGATTTATGTTAACTTAGACTTTCTTTTGCCCACTGAGCTTATTTGGGAAAAATACCTCTGGGCCAGAATTTCTGCTGACAAATCATCATCGTCATCACCACCACCACCATCATCATCATCATCACCACCATCATTATCACCATCATCATCTTCCTCAGCACCATTACCATCATTGTCATCATCACCATCACCACCACCATCATTATCATGATCCTCATCATCATTCCCGTGTGTTGCGCAGCACTCAGCATTTACTATGTATCATCATCTCAAGCTAATGACACATTATCCTTTTTGAAAGGTTAATTCTACAGCATAAGATACAGCTGGATTTGCTCACAAATCCATGCTAGTCAAGAAAAAGCTGTCTGAAAGGCTAAGCTGAGGAGTACTAGAGATCTTCAAATTAACATACAACCTCTGTTTCTGGTCCAAAGCCCCAATCCATTCAGAGATCTTCTTGCTTGTTCTACCCTTACATGAAAATTCTTTTAATTCAGCTTCAATTTGTTCGTCCCTTCTACCACCTCCCTAAAATACAAAATTAGTAATCCATAATATTTCCCTGGACGGTTATAGAGATACATATTGTTTTTGTTGGTGGTCTCAGTATGTGACTAGACTTACTGCAACACAGCCTGTAGAGATAACAACACTGTGCATCCATTTTCCAGAATGGAACCCCACAGAGAGCAGTTTGTTACAGCATTTGTACCAAGGACATTTTCACAGGGCTCCACATTTCCATTTCATAAACATCCATTCCCAGGAAAGCAAAACAGGGATTTCTCAAGGACAACAAAACAACAGCAATGGGGTGATGTGCAGGCAAAGATACTGCAAGTGTGCCAAACCTTTGATATTGGAGGAAGCATTCAGTCTATTTAGAGCAGGAGAGCTAATGGCATTTCCCAGCTTCACCTGGTGTTTTCTCCAAGGCAGGAAGAAAGGGAAAAGTGATGAAGGGTGTACACAACCTCTATCTGTACGGTGAAATTTTTTCTAACTGTAATGGATTGAAAAGTTGGGAGGTTATTGAAATACACAGAGAATTCAGTTCTCACTTTTATGGCCAAGTGAGTTCTGTATCCTTCTGCATAAGGAATTGGAATGACAAATATCCTCGGCACTTGCATCTCCATCCATTCAAGTCTCTACTGGAAAGGAGACTCTAGTTCCAATGCCTTCTGGCAAAGAAAGGCAACACCCCTTATGGCTGATAGCCTAAGTCTTTATAAAACCCAGAGAGCTGCATAGATATTCCAGAGACCCAGATGGTAGATTATGTCACAACTGTCTCCTGGCATTGTCCTCAGGCCATGTCCAGGGAGAGCATAGATGCCACACATTTACTAAAGCTGGACTCATCCCCATTGCCTGATTATAATGTCAGGCAACATGTTGACAGGCTGGAATATTTTTATTTTTGTGCAATTGTTTCAAAGACTGATTTAGACATCACAGAGTGACAATAATCAGCTTATTCATGAATGTGGATACTAACAAAATGTGGACACAAAATATATCAGAGGCCACGCTTAAATGCTATCCATTCATTCATCCATCCACTCAACAAGCCTTTGTAGAGAGCCTGCAGTGGCCAAGTATGAGTCTTAGAATGGTGTTCAGAGATGACGATACCAGGCCTCACACATTCAAGAAGTTCAAAGTCCACAGACAATTCAACCAACCATTAATAGACAGAGAGGTCAGTGCTTTAAATGAAGCTAAAGGAACAGAATGGATGTGTACTGAGCAGAGCCTGGGTTGGGGCAAGGAGGGACAGAGAGCCGAAGCTCCCTTGAAGTCATGACACTTGAGCTGAGCCATGAAAGAGGAGCAGGAGCTGTCCAGGCAGAGGCAGGCAATTCTCCATCTGCAGAATAAGTGGTTCCAGAATATCCCCTTACAGGATCACCAGAGGAAGCTGGGGCTGGGGAACATTAGGCCAAATATTTCACACAGGAATCAGTGAGGATGCCCAGAAAAAACTGGCCCCCCAAAGTTGCTCTGTAGAACTCTTAATAAATGCCACATCTCACACACACACACACACACACACACACACATACACACACTGCCATCTTCCTAGAAAGCAGAGAATACTGTGGGAAATATTAGGTGAGGTTACAGTCCATTCTTTGGTCTGTTGATGCCAGGCATGAGGGAGTACAGCTGCATAATTTATGTTAGGTTTTCCTGGGAAACAAAATCACCTAAAGACTGTGAAATCTTACCTTGCATTGCCTTCCAATGGATTAAGCACCATCTTGTTTACAAGGGCATAAATCCCTCCAGTTCCACAGCTTGCATCTCTTGTTACACTAGCTACCTGTGCCAGCTACAGTCCTAAGGAGACACAGACCTACTTCAGATTTAGTGTGGATGACAGTGTATGCAACAGCAAGCTGGGGCACAGAGTACAGAAATCCAGAAGTACATGGGAACCCCATGCCTGTCCTTCAGCAAGACTAATTAATTATCAAGACTTTTATTCATAGTGACCATATCACATGGATATATATTAATTCTTTAGAATATGTCAATCTTCCCTGCTCTTGCACCTGACTAAACACTTTCCACCCATGAAAAGCCAGCTCAAGTCCTCCATGTCCCTTAGAAGTCTTTCTCTTTTCCCCTAAATTCTTACAACCAAGAAAATGTGCCATGCACAATTTAGCCCTAACTTACATTATTTTTATTGTTGTTGCTTATAAAGTGTTACCTTGACCTCACAAATAGATTTTAAGTCCCGTGAGAAAAAACTATACCTTGTAAGGCCATCAGCGTCCTTCACACTGTTATCAAGGGTTATTCCTCTCCCATGATAACTAATGCCCTATTTCTGTCTGCCTATTGGATTTCCCCTGGTGGACAGTCTACAAGAACCAGAACCTCAATACATCTAAAGTTGGGATCATCTTTCTACCAAAATGAAGTCCTCTTGTTGACCGCCTCTAATTCTCTGAAGCTCTGACTTTTCCTTGTGTTAACCTGCCCACAGCCACAGGTGACATTAACTCTTTTTTTCTCTTCCTTAGTATCTCTCATAGTCATTCTCTCCTTTAATGATTAATGCCATTGCCCTGGTTCTGACTTCTATCACTTCTCCTCAGGACAACTTCAGAACCTCCTATCTGATCTCCCTTTAAACTTTCTCTTCCAAATCCAGTCACCCCTACGACTCAGTCACATTAAACTTCCTGTAACGTCACATGAATGGTGTCCCGCCTGTGGCTTCTCACTGTCCACTTTATGAAGCACTTACATTTCATTATTTACTGTTCAAAACCCTCTACATTCTGACACTCATTTTTCCAGCTTCGTACTTGCTACTTCTCATCCCATACCCTTTATTCCAGCAAAGCTATTTCTGCTGCTTGAACCTCTCTTGTGCCTGTCTAGCTCCACACCTTAACTGAAGCCATTACTTTTACATAAAATATTTTTCCAACTATCATATCATAATTTAGCTCTGTCTCCAAGGTATACGTAATGTGCTGTGAACTCTTAATAAATGAACCCATCAAGAATTAAGCATTCTGTTCTTTGCTGGAGGCATTTTTTATTTAAGTGATTTTATAATATACCTAATACATTAAAGGCACTATGTTAAATATTGGAGGATTAATCTAGAAAGCACAATTCCATTTAGTAAAAGGTCAAAAGCATAGAGACATGAAACAAAGAGATTAATTAATCAATTAATACAAGAAAAATAAAACATCTTTGATGTGAAGTCATGTTTCTTCATAGTGAAAAGCGCACTGAACAAGTTAACAAATTCATAAATGACTCATATAAAACATACTCTAGGAAAATTTTGGAATTCTGTGGATAGCTACAAAAGCATAAAATGTTCAAAGAAATGGACAGAGGCCCCTTTAAAAAAAATTACACTTGTCTTTTCATCAGCATCACTAAATAATTATTACAAAATCAGAAGCAATATTTGAAGTTTCAAGGTTAAACTGTTGGACCCTAGAATTCTATGCACAGTAAAACTAACTTATTAGTACAAGGGCAAAAAAAAATCTATTATCTATATATATAGATAGATTTTTTTTCTCTATCTATCTATTATATATATATATATATATCAAAGAAGAAAAAATATTTTGGTCATGCAAGAATACAGATGTCCTATTAAACCAAACATTCTGTAAATCATTCAAGGTTATACTGTGGAAAAATTAATTACATGATATGGAATATGATGGGGCACCCAAAAAATAAATTATGGTTATTTCTAAACAACAGTTGATGCATAATCTTTATAAATTAAAGAAAATATAATAATTATGAATGATAAGGAGAATAAGAGAGATGGTATCCTAAATTTCTTTCAGTGGTCAGAGAAAAATACAATGACTAACTTTAAATGATTATAGAAAATATGAGTTTTAAAATATGCACTAAACATTTAAACAAATCAAGTACCAATAATAGGTATTGAACCACAATTCCAAACCAGATGAAAAAGCTGGACTAAGAAAACTCATTCAATTCCACCATATGCATGCATACACACCACACACACACACACACACACACACACACACACAGGCCAATAAAGGGGGGAAAGGAAACAATAACACATCATATAGAAAAATGCATAAAATATGAGCCAGTGTTAATAAATGTAAATGGGTTAAATTTTCTTATTAAAAAGTGACTATCAGAATAAGACACTTTTTTCCTCCTCCAGCCCCAGCACATCCTTGAAGCACCACTGGCCAGTGAATCCCAGTCGGGCCAGCACTTTGCTCAACATCTTGGTGTTAACCTCCATCTCTCTGCATCATCCTGAACCATGGAAGGAACCACAACCCAGAGAAGAGGGAAAATAGTGCCAGAATAAGATTTTAAAAAGAATAAATAAAAAATCCAGTATTTTGTTATTAATGAGCATGATATCTAAAATAGAATGACACACAAAGGTTAAAAATTTATAAAGATGGGAAAGGGTGAACCAAGTAAAACTGAAGAAAAAAAGAAAATAGATATGGCAAAACTTCATATGGGACAAAAATGATACAAAGTCCACAGCAAAAACTAGGACAAAGAGATATATTTTGTGATAATAAAAAAGTGAAATCAAAGTTATGTTATAATATTCATGAATATTATGTAATTAACAACATAGAATCAAAACATTTATGGCAAAATTTTTTGGAAAAAAAAAGGAATTGACAGATCTGGATTTGAAAATTCTTCCCTCAGTAAAAATAGATTAAAATTAGTTGAATTATAAAAGTTTAATAACTCAATAAAGAAGCTTAATCTAAAAGTGTATATGGGTGTGTGTGCATCTGTGCACATGTGTGTGCATGAGACAGAATTGTTCATAAAGCTCTGTATCTAATAAACAAAACATGCTTGTTTTATAATAATATGAACATTCCAGAATCCTGACTAAGTATTAGGCCACAAAGAAGAATCTCAAACAGGCCAAAAAGCTGCATTTACTGGATCCAAATTAATAATAAAATGGGATAACCAAAAATTTATCAAGTCATTTAGAAATTAGAAACAAGCAAATGAAAGCAACTTTCAATATGCTCTTTGGTAAAAGAGGATGACAGGACTAAAATAACCCATTTAAAAATGAATGACAGGGAAAACATTGCATTTATCAACTTGTCTCATGTGGCCAAAATGTTATTCAAAGTAATGAGTATAAACTTGAACACATTGCTTATAAAACAAGTAAGACTAAAATAAGAATTACATATTAAACACCAGTAGCTAGAAAATAAACAGTAAAATGAACCCAAAGAAAGTAAAAGAAATAAATTAATAATTATTAAAAATTTAACTTGATATAGGAAACAAGCAAACACCGGGTTAATAAAACCAAGAGCGAATTCTTTGAAAAGAACTTCCCTCCAAAAATATGAATAAATCTTTGGCATACATGTTTAGTAAAAATGATCCAAGTAATAATATTGAATGTGAGAAAAATACCGTACATACAAAAAAATCTGAAGACCTTTTTAATTATGTGAAAATAGTAGGTACAACATTCTAACAATAAGTTTAAAATCTAAATAAAATCATCTGTTTCCTAAGGTATATATATTATATCCTACTGCTTCAGGATGCTAGAAAACATGAGTAGACTTACAATCATATTTTTATTTGTTTCTTTGTTTGTTTGTTTGGCCATGCAGCTTGCAGGATCTTAGTTCCCCAACCATGGATTGAACCCGGGCCCTTGGCAGTGAAAGCGCAGAGTCCTAACCACTGGACTGCCAGGGAATTCCCAACAATCATATTTTTAAAGTAAAATTGTAATTGAAATTCTCCTGAAAAATAACACTAAGATCAGAGTTTTAATAAAAATTTTACAAAACCTGCAAAGAAGGGATACTTCCAATATTATATAAGCTAACAGATTATATTTTTTAAAAGATTAAAAGGCCCTCAGCACATTCCATAGACCCATAAAATCCCTAACTTAAGAAAAATCCTGGGCTAAAAATACATGATATTGGTCTTAAGTTAGAGAAAACCATCATAAGAACAAAAATGTGTCAACCTTAAACAAAATGAACAGCAATTATTTATTAAGCAAAGGTGAGTTTATTCAGGAATTGCAGATGAATTGCAATTTGAGGCAAGAAAACTATGGCAAACCATGGCAAGTCTGAGGAAACAAAGGAAAGATTAGCTTTTATTAGTTTCTGGGAGGAAACTGGGGGGACTTATTTTGAACAAAAGTTCACTGGAGGATGAGAGTTCAGGGTTTTGATGGTTTCACATTGGTTGAAGGTGATGGGCAGTTTCCTGTTACTAAGGAATGTTGAAATCTCCTTTCTTCCTACTGCCTGTGTAAGTTGAGATGAGTGGTACATATGTGAGAGCTCTCCCTTCATGACTCCCAACTCCATTTTAAATCAGATTTCCTTTATCCATTTTCACAAATATATACAATCTTTAAACCAGTAAAAGAAAATAAAATCTATTCAATAGAAACATATATGTATATGGAGAGACAGAGAGAGAAGGAAGAGTGCCCAATAAATGGAGGGTATAAGATAAAATGACAGAAATAAACCCTGATACAATACAATTTACAATAAATGTAAATAGGTTAAACTTATCAATTACAGACACTCTTAAATTAGATAACAAAAACAATGTTGAAAAATTACCATCTAGAGGAGACATACTCCAAACAAAAAACACACAGATTCAAAAAAAAAAAGGGGGCTATCAAAAGGTATACTGGGCAAATCTAAAGCAAAAAGGACCTGGAGTCCCATTCCTAATATCTGATGAAACAAACAAACAAACAAAAACCCCTACATTTTAAGACAAATACAAGTGATCAATAAATATGTAATATTATTAAGGAAAAAATAGAGCCAGAGATCATATGTTTGCTTTAAAATCTACTTTTTAGATTTTACATGTTAGATATGTTACTAACAAAATAGTTTCAAAATATAAAAATCAATAAATTACAAAAGTACGGGGGTAAATAAACTATCAGATGTAGGTAGAGATTTTAACTCACCCATCTTCAAACAAGTGGAAGAAAAATAAGAAACTTCAAAGCACTGAAAAATACAAATAATAATAGTAAAGAAACAGACAGCACATGTCTTCTTGAGCAGATCAGTAGCAGAAATAGAACATGTAATAAGTCAGAAACAGAAGCCTCAGCTAATTCAAAAGAATAGATATCATATATGCTGTTCTCTGATCTTATTCAATAAAAATGTTTAAAATAACAAAATGAGAACTAAAAAGATCCTCTATGTTCAGTAACTTAGTAACAAAATAACTCCTGTTTAAAAAGGAAATTAACAAATTCTTAGAATATAATGCTAGTTGCTCACCAAGCTAAATTACAGGGAAATTTATAGTTATAGATACTACAAATTCACTTTTGTACCTAAATAAGAACCAAGAAAGTGCAGAGACCTCCTGTTTTTCAAGACCCAATTTTAGAAAAATATCAATTCTCCATAAATTAATTTATAAATTTAAAGCAATCTCAATCATGATTCTCAAAAGATTATTTTTATGTAATCTAAGAAAATTATTCTAATTTGTATCATATTCAAGTATCTCCCCAACATTTTAAAATGATGAAAAGGGCCTTGCTTCACCAGGTGGCAGACAGTGCCAAAAAGTCCTAGTAATTGAAACAATGTTGTATGCGTTCAAGAGCAAACAAACCTATAAATGGAGAAAGGAGAGCTGCCGTTTCAAGTATTAAAGTCAATACAATAGCCATTAGTGCTATCTAGCAAATACTGTATAGGCTATCAGTGCATTATACCATCCCCCCTCACCCGCCCACCCCTACTTGAAGTTAAGTACAATCATGTGACTTGCTTTGGACAGTGAAATGTCCAAAGTACATTTCAACTTGTGTAATTTTCAGGTAAAAGCTTTAAAACCCATGCTCTCTTTCCTTCTGATATCGTGACTGTCAGCAGCAGCTCTGATACTCCTGATGCCCGAGCAAGAATAGAGCAGAACTCTCAGCCAACCCACAGTGGATATGTAACATAAGGGAGAAATGCACCTTTGATTTATATACCAGTAAGACTTGGGTTGGGAATTCCCTGGTGGTCCAGTGGTTAGGACTCAGTGCTTTCTCTGGTCCCAAGTTCAATCCCTGGTCAGGGAAATAAGATCCCACATAAAAAAATAAATTAATTTTAAAAAATAGAAGATTAAAAAAAGACTTGGATTTTACTATGGCATAAGCTAGCCTAGACTGAGAGAAAAAGAGGTCTTTTGCCAGTTACCTTTTCGAGTTCTTATAGTACTCAATATTTCAGAAAAATGTACTCAGACATTCTTTCTAAAATTTGAATTAAAAATCTTACTAAAAGTTAATTAATAGCAACAAAAAGAAGATATTTGGAGGAAGCTATTTGCATGTTGTTGTAATAATTCATTCTTCTGAGTTTAATTTCTCACAATGTAGTTTACAATAAAACAGTGCTTTACAGAAATTAGGGACTTTGACAATCTGAGAGATTGAGAAAATAACTTCCTAAGAATCTCTTATCCTAAAAGAAAACAAGCAATCTTCTTACTTCCCTTCCAAACTTTTTAATTTCTAGGAATTTTAATAAGCAGATATTAACTGCCCGGCAGTGATGGGAAAGGATGTAAAACACACAGAACTGCTGCCTCATCTATGGTGTTTCAAGTAAGCAATGGGAACAATTATGAACAACTTTTTCTTTGCTATGCTCTCATCTTTGGAGCAAAAGTTAAAGGTAGTGGGTTGATAATAATGGCCAGTTATCCATGAAAACCCCAAAAGAATAAATGGCTCATGATGGGTCTGACCTCTGACAATTGCTGGAACTTTGGTTAGCAGAATTCTGTACATGAGTAACAGAAATCAGAGTTCTCTTCTTCAACACTAATCTCATTAGTTGAAACTATGAACAAATCATGGTCCATAATTTGCGCAGTGGGTCCAGTTATCTTAGAACGAAATCTCTCTTTCTAATGTCTCCTGTTAGATTATTCTTTAGCTTCTCAATTTTAATATCTCAAATCTATTGTTCTCAAACCAATTTGTTTAAAATCCAGATAGATGGGCTTTGCAATATAAGTGAACTAACCATAGCACACTGATAGGGAATTTTATGATGTTCAGATATTGCTACAACACACAGAGCAACTGGAGGTGAACGCTATTCAACTGCTAAAATTGGCAAAGAAAACTGACGTATTTACTCATAGCCCATTTATTTAGGTAAAACGACAAAGACACTAGAAATTCTAGCTCTCAGAACATGCCATAATGATTGGAAGGAAGTTTGGGGATGTCTAACCAACACTCAGATCCTGACTCAAGCACTTTTGACTTGTAAATGTAGTTATTACAGTTATTGTATAAAAATCACCTGGAATCTCAACTGTGAGAAATGGAAAAGTAGGCTGGACTATTTCCTTAGTACAATTCTCTAAACAAAACTATGATACTATCTGCAAGACCATTCCAGAAAATTCTGTTCATTCTATTTATCTGTCTGAGTTGATACTAAAGCTGGCATCATTTCTCTTTGCCCGGTCACTCTGGTTTCTTCTCAGTTAATTATGATAAGTTACTGAAAAAGCCTGGAGAGTAGCAAAAGTGCTCGTGGTACAGGCACTAAACAAGATTAGAAAAATGAGCATTCAAAACGGCCGTTTAATCTTGAAGTTATACTAGAAGGAAAATGTCTTTGATTCCCAAGTGATATTACACAAATGTCTATGTGGGATAATAGATGGGATAAAGAATGCAGAAATGACTAAAATTAATGGAATAGTTATCACAGAGAGCCAGCTCTTTGACTTTGGATCTGATTTTTCTTTCTCTGTGTCATATGAGACAAAGGCAACTGGAGAACAGTGGAAAAAAAGGGGGATTTAGAATCAGAAGTCTGGATTGTGGAGACTGAGCAGGAGAGTTTACCCTCCTTGTGTACTGGTCCTCACCTATGAGGTACAGATCGTGACATTGACCTTAACAGTAGTTGTACAGATTCAACTAAACGAGACAACATGCAAATTCCTTTATCAATTGCAAAGCAATTCTCAAGTGATCATTTTTATGATCCAATTTTGCAACCATCATTGAAATGTTCAACAAGGATCTAGTGGAATCTGAGATAGGAATCCTGATACCAAGGTCTGCTCCACGCCCTAGTCGATGATGTTAGTCATTCATGCAGAAAGAATAGACAAGCAAGAAAAAGATTAGCTCAGAGTCCACTGAAAGCGGATACAGGCTCTCCAGCAGCACTCAGTGTAGGAAGCAGCAAGCTGGCCAGGCTACCGTATTTTGCCTCCTGAAATCAAAAGTAAGGTCAGAGAGACCTGCCTTCCTTCAACATGCCTGACCCTGGTAGGCAATGTTCAGCCTTGCTGGGTCTTACTGATCCTTCCCTGGTCCAAATTCATGTCTCCCTTGTTTTCCCATTTCACATCTTACTGCTTTGCTGAATGATTTGATTGGTAAATTATTCAGTAAAGCAACCATAAATTATTCTATTTCATCAATTTTACAACTGCTGAAGGAAGCTGTTCAAAGCATTTTTCTTCGCTCCTGCTTGCTGTATACCTGTAGCCCTCTACCACAAAGCACAACTTTGCTATGAGTTTTACATGCAGGAAGCCTCTGAGATCCATTCAGATTCAGCCAATCACCAATGTGACATGAACATATAATCAAAAGGCCATGTTTGCTGTGTTTGCCTTGGATGATAAACACATTCCAGCTGTGTGATCTTGACAAGTTATTTAACCTTTCTTTGCCTCAGTTTCCTTATCTGTAATATAAGGATAATAATAGCACCTATCTCATAGGAATGTTAAGAGGATTAAATAAATGAATACTTATAAAGCACTTAAAATAGTGCCTGGGACATGGTAAGAGCTATATATGGGCTTGTTAAATTTTAAAAGTACATTATTATTATTTATAGGGGAAATCATATATGAATCCAGAATAATAAACTTTTAAGTGAAGATGAACATATATTAAATTTTTATTGTAAAACAATATTCCAAGGGTGGTTGTCTCTGAGAGAGACACTATACATTTGTCAGAAACTCATAGAACTTTACAGCACAGTGAATCATAATATACATAAAGTTGAAAAATCATTTGGGAGGTCGGGGATCCCAGAATGGAATGCAGATTGGGACAAATGAATCTAACTGCATTACAAATGTATGAAACAAGTTCACTGAAGGGGGTGGGTCATGATCTAAGTAACTTTGGAATTCAGTAAAATCTGTAAGAGTAAAGGCAACAGAAACTATACACAAGCATGTATTCTAGTTGATAGAGTTATTTTCTATGGGGGTAGGTGTTAATAATTCTGATACTGTTATACATGTATATTGTATTAGGACAGTTAAATAAGTAGATGGTTGATAGAGGGGCAAGTTTCTCACTGTTGAGTAAGAGGTGATGGATAAGCAAGAGAAGGAGGTGTGAATGATCCATGTGATAACAGATTATAGTTGGAGATATTAATATGAACCCATATTTAGCTTAATAGAGACACAGATGGTTACATATAGCTATGTGTCTATACACACATATATTTCCTTGTTCTGACAGCTGAGGGGGCCTGAAGGAATAGTATCCCAGTAACAGCAAGCACACCTAGTGCCAAGATCTTGTTTTTTTTTTTTTGCTGTATGCGGGCCTCTCACTGCTGTGGCCTCTCCCGTTGCGGAGCACAGGCTCTGGACGCGCAGGCTCAGCGGCCATGGCTCACAGGCCCAGCCGCTCCGCGGCATGTGGGATCCTCCGGACCGGGGCACGAACCTGCATCCCCTGCATCGGCAGGTGGACTCTCAACCACTGCGCCACCATGGAAGCCCCAAGATCTTGTTTTTTAATGATATTTTCAGTAAAAAAAAAAAAAAAAAAAAAAACCAAGGATCCTTGGAGAAATGGCTGATTCTAAGAGTGGGGCAGGAAACTCTCAAAAAAAATCTGGAGCATCTTACAGTGACAGAAAAGAAGAATGTGGTTTTAAAAAGAAAAGAGAGAGAGAGAGATGTAGTATGTCAAAAGGACACAGAAGCCAAGGGAGCATTATCAGAGGCCAGAGTTGAAACTTCATTTGAGCAACAAAAGAAATTAAGTAGTATTGGATTATAACCCAAAGTATAAAATAAATATTCATGAGTTTATACTGACATAAATAAATGATTAAATACATAAATAAGGTTAGGGAGAAGAGATAATCTCCCCCGAAAAGAATTTCAAATAGTTTATACATATGATCCACCCTCAAGAAGGTGGAGTACAACTTTCTATTCAGTGACATTCTGCCAAAGACAACAGTGTGGAAAAAAGGAAAAAAATAACTTCACAGGGGGAAATCTGACAAACATGGCCTCAGCCAGGTGATCCAAGTCAGCATCAACAGTGACAAGTCATGTTGATAGTATTCACCCTTGACATCATGTGATGAAAATGATTCTACCTCTGTGGTCTTCCTCCCTAAAACTCATAACCAAGGTCTAATCATGAGAAAAATATCAGACAAATCCCAACTGAAGACAGCCTACAAAATACACCTGACCAGTCATCTTCAACACTGTCAAAATCTTCAAAAACAAGGAAAGTCTGAGAAACAACCACAGCCAAGAGGATCCAAAGGAAACATGATGAATAAATATAACCTGATATCCTAGGTGGGATCCTGGAACAGAAAGGGGACATTAGGTAAAAACTAAGGAAATGTGGAGAAAAGGGTAAAGAGGGAGGAGGGATGAACATTAACCACAATAACAGTGTGCCATGAATTGAGGAGAATGGCTAACTCAACCCTCTGTCCCAAGGCAATGAATCAAACAAGTCAACTAACACTCACACGACTGAAAGGTAGGACCTGAAGAAGTTAGGGTTACCCTGAGAAGGGAAGAGAAAGAACTAGCAGGGAGATGACTGGCTTCCCTAGAAAGACAGCTCCTGTGGAGCCACCAAGCAAGCATTGGAGGCCCTGGTTGAGACCTCACTACATGTGGTCAGCCCTGGATGGAGTGGCAGACACCACACTGATTTAATGGGTACACGGTGGGACCAGGCATTAGCCTGGTTTGAGAGGATCCCCGGGGATTCTGAAATCCAGCCATGGTTGAAAGAGCACCACTGAACTGTATCAGGGGTGGCAATGGAGATTTGTGAAATCCTGTAGCTTTCAGCACTTGGAACGTTATGTGGTCTTGTGGCCACCAAGCCTGCCATCTTAGCAGACAAGTGTCCAACAATACTGAAACAGACAAAAGAGAATATGGAGAGTTACACACCAGGGAGAAAGAGAAAAGAAAAACACCCAAACCCTTTAGTTGTGTGTTAATAGTTCCATGCTACAAAATGACGTGGAGCTCAGTCTGGAAAATCATGCCAGTTGGAATAGATCACCGGGGTAAAAATTTACAGCAAAGCCAAGAAACTCCCCCAATTATTTCTGTTCTCCAAGCTAATTTCCAGGAGTGGAGGAAGAAAGAACAGTAATACTGGCTGCCCTCAAAGGTCCAAACTGAATTGGAACCAATATCACAAGGCAAGGCTTGCTGACTCTGAGGTGGACCCCTGGTCCATAGTTTCCACAAAAGGAGTTCCTTACTCTAGTTAGAGTTGAAAACCACAAATTTATTTTCAATGTGAAAGCCCTGATGAGAAGCTGGACCTAGAAACACACACCCAAACGTCAGTGACACTTCTATTTCTAAGGTTACTTGGTATGAGACAAAACTCTTTTACCAACATGCAGTCTCTCCAAGTTTTGTTTTTTTTCTTTTCAAGCAAAAGTGCTATAAATAGATAAGGACATCTATTAATATAATATTTGACAGAAGTAGATTAAAGAAGAAAAATATGATCTAAGGATACATAGTATTTAGCATAAGTGGATTAAAGAAGAAAAATGCTCAAAAAAGATTACGTCCTTTTATAAAGTACTAAAATACAGGAGTAGAGGAAAACTGCTTTACCACAATAAAGGCCATCTGTTTCTATCTAAAAGCCATATTCATGGTAAAATAAATTTGTTCAGTTTCACTATTATTAATATTCTAGAAATTCTATTCACTGAAAGCAAAAATGAAATAGCAGTAAGGGTTAGACATATTGAAAAATAAGTGATAAAAAATTTCTGGCAGTATGATTTCATAGTTAGATAACTCAAGAGAATAAGCTAAGAAACTATTTTAATTAATAAAGGTTTGATAGGTAGTCTGGTAGAAAATAAAGCACACACACACACACACACACATATACACACACATGCATACCCCCCAATTCTCATAGTGTGGCTGAAGATATAATGAAAAAAATCTCCTTTCACAATGTTCATGGAAATATGCAATTATAAGAAATAGCTTTAATGAGAAATATCTGTGACCTATATGAATAACTCAGCAATATTTTACTGAAAGTCATAAATAAAGACTTGAATAAATGAAAAGGAACATCATGATCTGAGATGGGAGACAACATATTTTAAAAGTAACAATTTTCCCAAATCAATTTATATTTCATATAAGTCTAATCAAAACCCCAACCTGTTTTTTCACTTGGAAAAATTGCTGTAAATGTCACCAGAAAAAAAATGTTTAAATATATTTTTTAAAATATTTGATGAAGGAGGAGCAATCTTATCAGAGAGCAATGCATATTACAGAGGAACAGTACAAAAATGGTTTCATACTGGCACCAGCTAGACATATGGGGAAACTAAACAGAAGAGTCACTTAGTAATGTAGAGAAATGGTTAACAATTTATACCCACATGCATGCATGCACACAAACATTTACTCAATAAGAGATTTGGAGTCTGATAATGATTTGGAAAAATAGACTTTCATATCATACCTTGAACCAAAATAAATACAACACTCTACCAAGCACATAGTTGACACTCAATATTTATTTATTCATTTATTTATTTATTTACTTATTTATTTATTTAGCTGTGTCTCATGGCATGTGGGATCTTATTTCCCCTACCGGGAATTGAACCCGCAGTCCCTGCATTGGAAGCTCGGAGTCTTAACTACTGGACTGCCAGGGAAGTCCACTCAGTATTTATTAAATGTGAAAGTTACAGATAAAATTTAAAACCATATTTAAAAAAAGAAAACTGTGTGTGATATACATCAGACCTCTGAAGGATAGGGAGAATTTTCTATTCTAGAAGAAAAGGAAGAAATCATAAGAGAAGAGACGGACAGATGTCAGATGCAAAAATTTTTAATGTTTACATCACAAAATAAAAGGATAGAATTGGAAAAGAATTTATAGCAAATGTGCTTTTATGCATTAATTTAAGGAAATATTTTTGTAATGTAATGAGAAAAGTGACTAGGCTCTGAGAGACATGATGAGATTTTTCACAACGAAGAATTACAACTATCAAAAAATTTATAAATTGATCTGTTTTAGTAATCAAAGAAATGAATGACAAAACACCTATTAAATTAACAAATAAATTTTAAAAGATAATAATATGCAATTCTGGTGAATAAGAGGTTCATTATGGGCAGAATTGTAATTTGAGGTGATACTGTAGTGCTAAGAGATTTATCAGTATGACTTTATAGTCATAAAAATGCCCATGAAAGTAATTCCTTCCCTGGTAGTCTATCTTAAGGAAATGACACAAAGTAGTGAAAAAGCTTATTCTGTAGTATGTATAGTAAGAGGAATTGTTCAACAAGAAGGGGCTATTTTGCTTAAACTATAGTATACCTATTCTGCCTTGATTTTTAACAGCTTTATTGATATTCAGTGACTTTTAATATATGCCGAGTTGGGCAATCATCATCTCATTAGAATATTTTATCACTCCAAAAAAGAAACCCTGCATCCCTTAGCTGTCACACCCGAGTCCCACCCTCCCAGCCCTGCAATCACTAATCTAATTTCTGTCTCTATAGATTTGCTATTCTAGGCATTTTGTATAAATGGAGTCTTATAATATGTGATCCTTTATGACTGGCATCTTTCACTTAGTGTAATGTATTCAAGGTTCATTCATGTTGTAGCGTGTATCAGTATTTTGTTTCTTTTTGTTGCTAAATAATATATCATTATAGGGATGTGTCACATTTTGTTAATCAGTTCCTCAGTTGATGGACATTTGGGTTATTTCCTATTTTGGAAATTATGAATAATGTTGCTATAAACATTCATGTACAGGTTTTTGTGTGAACATTTGTTTTCATTTCTTTTGGGTATCATTCCTCTAGGAGTGGAATTTTCAGGTCATGTGGTAACTCTACATTTAACATTTTCAGGAATGGTCAATCTGTTTCCCACACTGGTTGCACCATTTTATATTCCCATCAGCAGTGTATGATTTCTAATTAACAATTAGAAATTCCTAATTTCTCTACATTCTCACCAAGATATGTTATCATCTGCCTTTTAAAAAATTATACTCATCCTAGTGATTGTGAAGTAGTATTTCATTGTGGTTTTGATTTGCGTTTCCCTGATGGCTAATGATGTTCAGCATTTTTTCATGTCCTTTTTGGCCATTCTTATACCTTCTTTGGAGGTATCTATTAAGAGCTTTCCCATTGTTTAATTGGGTTATTTGACTTTTTATGACTGAGTTGTAAGAATTCTTTACATGTTCTAGATAAGTCCCTTATCAGATATGTATTTGCAAATATTCTCCCCCATTCTGTATGCAACCTTTTCACCTTCTTGATGATGTCCTTTGAAACACAAAAGTTTGTGATTTTGATGATGTCCAATTTATCTATATTTTTCTTTGTTGCTTGTGTTTTGGGTGTCATATCTAAGAAAACATTTCATAATCCATGCAATGATTTTTTGAAGTAGATTGTATATAGTTAGGTTATTTTCCAGAAAGTTTGATTTCCTGGCACAGCTACATGGTCTCTCCAGCCATCCCATCTGTCCTTTTTGAGGTAAATGTTTAGCTTTCCCAACAAGGAAGCCTTAGGCAGCAATCTCAGAATGCAGCAGAAGACAGAACGTTTCAGAGATAGCAGAGAGGTAGATAAAACCTGACAAAACAAGTACCATTGCAGTGCCCATCAGGAAGTTGACACTCATTTCTTAGATGTCCCTGTGATACAATTTCTAATAAAAGTAATCCGAACTCATTGAGCACCTATTTCCCTGTTTACCAGGGAAAGTCAGAATGACTGACTCCTTCAAAAAAATTGCATCTCCAGCCTTGCCAAGTCCTCATCTTGGGAACACTGAACCTGTCCCATATATTCAATATTAGATGGACTTTTATATAAATAAGCTGATTATGAAGATGATGAAGCAACTTTTAATAATACTTACTAAAAAGCATTAGGTAAGGAAAGAAGAGTAATCTGTCAATATGCTGTGTAAAAGATAAATATATAAGGAGAAAAAGATTAGAAAGAAACATGCCAAAACACTGTCATTGCACCAGGCTGGAAGAATAGCTGCATTTTTAATTTTATTTGTACTATCTAAATTATTTCCAGCCAAATCAAATCTGAATTTCAGTAAATTGCATTGAATACCATTTATAGTTTTGTATCAATCTCTGTTCAGTATATTTTCCAAATATACTCCACTATCAAACTACCATTCCCAGGCTTCAGGTAAGTCTTCTCTTATTTACATCTTTGTTCATGATGTTCCCACAGCCCCTAATGCTATTCCCTCTCAACTCAGCCTGACAAAAGAGTGCTCACTTTTCAATGCGTACTTCTAAAATCTTCCACCATCTCCTTGAAACCTCAAGCTAAAAATAATTATTCTCTCCTCTAAAGTTATTTGTTTATAACTTTGCTCTTATCATCCTTGCCTTTTTCTACCTTTTTCTGTTATAAATAGAACTGTGATTTATTCACACGCCCCCTCCCACCAGAATAGAAAAACAACTTAGTAGTAGTATTTAGGTCACAAGTATTTTTGATTTTCTCTCAGTCCTCAGTAAATGTTTGTTAAACTGAATTGGCCTTGGAGTAGCAGGACAGCATGTAGAAATAGCAAAGGAGACACAGAAAGTAAAATGGATATCGTAGGAAAATTATGACCATGTGAACGTCTACACTGGATCATGCTTTCTGCCAAGGAGCTGCGGGTACCTGCTATTCAGGGAAGACATAGATGCAGAGTTCAGGGCCACCACTGCAGAGCCTCAGCTTAGACTATCAGTCAGAAAGGAGCCTGTGCTGCAAACTAGTCACCTCCTTCTCTGACAGCTGGACAGAAGCCCTTCCTCGGCCATCCACAGTAGTTCCTGTGGTAAGTTTTCTGCTGATAATAATAAAACTCATAATGTTAGTTCCTCAAAACAAAACACTTTGCACTTTACAATGTGCTTCCCTATGTGATGACTTATTTACTGTCCGTTCTATCCTTACCAGGTATCACTACTATGCTTCATCCTTGGTAAGACTTGGCATACTAGAAGCTGTGCTTCCCTGTAAGTCACATGTCCTTGATATGGTCAGCCCTCAAGCCCCAGTCATCCATGTGCAGTGTTTCCCTCATTCATCACCTTCAAAATAGTCTTGGGACATGGAGTGTGGTCAGCCTGATGAAAAATAAATGTGTCATTTGGAGAACCAGCACATGATGGGACAAAGAATAGCAAAGACAGAAGCGGTAAGACATAGTTTCACCTCTCCCCATTCAAGAGACTTAATCATATAAATCACAGCTTCTGGTAATGATACAGCACAGCCTATGCCAGTTGAAGTGGGGTCTACCTCGAAGATTTCAACTACTAATGTGTGGGATAGACTGAGAAACAAACATTAAAAGAAGTGACATGTTTTCGAGCATTGGATTACAGAAAGTAGGCAGGTCTATAAAAGTACATGATTCTATTTCCCCAAATGATGCTGCCCCATTTTCTGTTGACAAACTGAGTTTCTGTTTGTTCACACGCTCATTCCTTTAGCAAATATCTATTGAGAACATCTACAATGTGTCAGATATGGCAACATCTCAGTTGTGCATGTAGCTTCAAGAGGTTCCTGTACCCCACTTTAAGGACCATAATCTAGAAGGTACAAGTATCTTCTTCTCATCAAAGTAGAGAGAAGAGAGGATTAACAAGCACTGATGCTCAGTGACAGCTCCATAAATTTACAAATGGGCTTCTCCATTGACAGTCTAATCTTCTGGAATCAGTTGATTTACATAAGTGGTTCTGAACTGAATTAGTTAATAAGCCACCTTGCAGAGACATAATGGAATTGGCTTCAGGACAAGTACATTTTGTTGAAGGGAGGAATTATTTCAAGCACTGGTGCTGTGACTGGGAGCTGATTTATAACTACCAAAGTGGATCCCTAAAGTAACCCGACCCCACCACCAGTTTGACTTTAAATTATCCCAAGTACCAGCATCTGAATTCATGGGCTGACACAACACGAAGCCAGAGCTACGAAACGGCTTGTTGGCAAACATTTGGTCCCCAGTTAATAATCGCTGGCAAGCATTAAAAAAGTTGTTTTTTATAAAACAGAGCTGTCTATCTGTTTCACTTTCAGGACTTGTCGTGGTTATGTCAAAGTGCAAAGGCTAGAAGATTGGGATTGATGTATACACACTACTATACATAAAATAGGTAACTAATAATGACCTACTGTATAGCACAGGGAACTCTACTCAATACTCTGTAATGACATATATGGGAAAAGAATCTAAAAAAGAGTGGCTATATGTATATGTGTAACTGATTCACTTTGCTGTACAGCAGAAACTAACACAACAGTAAATCAACAATACTCCAATAAAAACTAAAAAAAAAAAAAAGGCCGCATTGCAGACTTCCTCCAAAGGCTCACTTACCACTGCCACCCACCCACCTGTCAAACTTTCCCCAAACAGATGGACCTGCATGTAGTGTAAATTTGAAAGAAGTAAGCTGGGGGTGGGGTGTCAGGGTGTTGACTTTAAGCTAAACAGGGTGAAAATGAAACACATGGGAACCTACAAGTTAGAATGCAGGCAGGAGCAGGGAAATTCCCAGGATTAACTTGAATAGAAGACAGAGTAGAGTCCCTGTGAGAACAGATTTGGAGAGCTGTTCAAGCAGATGGGCTAATTTTGATGAACGCTCTGGAGAAATGGGAACAGAAGCCTGGGGTTTATCATCTGTGAACAATCCACGCTAGGTGTGGTTCAGCCTGAACTAGGAGAAGCTGGGGAAAAACAGTAGGCACACTATGGTCAAGGTGGGTCTATCCCAGGATGAGGATAGAACGTGGATAAAACTAAGAATTTCTTTATTAAGAATTAAGAATTTGGAATTAGCAGATGCAAACTATTCCATATAGAATGAATAAACAACAAGGTCCTACTGTATAACACAGGGAACTATATTCAATATCCTGTAATAAACCATAATGGAAAAAAATACATATTATATATATGATTATACCTGAATCACTTTGTTGTACACCAGAAACTAACACAACATTGTAAATTAGCTATACTTTAATAAATTTTTTTAAAGTTTTTCAAGAATTTCTTCTGTTTAACATAATTGGGTGGAGAGGGACAGGGCCTGGTGGAAAGATCTAGATTTAGAAAGTAAACCGGGGGCTGTAGCATGAAAGAATCACTTTTTAAATCTAGCCTACACTGAATATAGCTAGCCTTTGAATCTAGTTGAATACAATTTATATTCTGACAAATATACTGAAATAAAACGGTTTTGTTAATTGAAGACAAATGGCCGAAGAGAATGGCTATGAGCATCTTATAGAAGGCACTGGATTTGGTACATAAAGATATTAAGTATTCATCAAAGATTTATCAATTAATTTAGTATCTGTTAGAAAGGACATATCTGACCAAATGAATCTTACCTCACAGTCTACCCTCTCCTAATCAAATATCAAGCAAGGAAGGAGTAAAAATAAAATCAATGTCCCTTTTCTTTTTTTTTTTTTTTTTTTTTGCGGTACTCGAGCCTCTCACTGTTGTGGCCTCTCCCGTTGCGGAGCACAGGCTCCGGACGCACAGGCTCAGCGGCCATGGCTCACGGGCCCAGCCACTCCGCGGCATGCGGGATCCTCCTGAACCAGGGCACGAACCCGTGTCCCCTGCATCAGCAGGCGGACTCTCAACCACTGCGCCACCAGGGAAGCCCCAATGTCCCTTTTTAATGTAAACCTAAATACTTTAGATTTTGTTTATCTCTTCTTGTTCCAATTCTTTCACTGATATTGTGGCAGATATTATATGTTACCTCTCTTAAGACATATCCAAATTCCCCTTTTCTAGAAGTTATAAAGCAAAATATTCAAATCCCAGCCTCTTTTGCAGGTAAAGATGTTCAGGTAACTTGGGTATTGTCAATAAAATTCAAGGAGGCATTCCTGGGACGGGGGCGGTGGTTGGTATTCATTCTTGAGTCCTGGACTGCCACCTCACTCCAGAATCCTGGCAACATGAGAAGCATTAACCCATTTGATAATTTGACCCATGGTCAGGTTTTCTACACCTTGCAGCTAAATGTATTCCTAACTGATACAGTGTTTTAGGTCAGGCTGCCATAACAAACTACCCCAGACTGGGTGGCCTGAACATCAGAAATTGATTTTCTCAGAGTTGTGGAGGCTGGAAATCCATCAGGGTGCCAGCACCGTCCAGTTCTGGTGAGGGCCTTCTTCTTGGCTTACATTTGGCCACCTTCTCACTGTGTTCTCAAGTGGCTGAGAGAGAGAGAGAGAATGCCCTCATGTCTCTTCTTATAAGTGCAAAAATCCCACCATGAGGGCTCTACTCTCATGACCTCATCTAAACTTAAGTACTTCTCAATGGCTCCATCTCTAATACCATCACTTTGGGGGCCAGGACTTCAACATATGAATTGAGGGGGTAGAGAGCAGAAACATTCAGTCCATAACATTCACTTCTGATGGTTAATTTTAGGGGTCAACTTGACTGAGCTATCGGGTGCCCAGACATTTGTGAAACATTATTCTAGATGTGCTGTGAGGGCGTTTCCGGATGAGAATGACATTTGAGTCAGTAGACTATGTAAAACAGATTGCACTCTCCAATGTGGGTGGGCCTCACCCAATTAGCTGAAGGACTGAATAGAAGAAAAAGACTGAGTAAGAGAGAATTCTTCCTGTCTAACTGCTAAGCTGGGACATTGGTCTTTTTTACAGCCCTGGACAAGTGAGAACTTTGCTTTACTATTTCTTATCAGAAAAAAATCTTTACCTGAGGAAGTGGTACATTTAGTGTAGTGGCCATTAGCTTGAACTCTGAAATCAGATGTAAACTTGCTTCAATAGTCTGCCACTTACAAAGAAATAAATATCAGCATTTTTATGTTCCTTTCTGTCTATCATTTTTCTCATCTATAAGTTGGGAACAATGCCTACCCCACTGAGCTGCCAAGAAGCTTGGAGGGAATTCTCCACATGATAATGACTATGTTCACATGAATATACCATATTCTCTTCTGTTTTCTTGACTGATTTTTATAGTACTATTCAGTTGGCCTTTTATAGTACTATTCAGATCATCCAAAGAAATATATAAGAAAAGTTTTAACAGGTAAATATGTTTTTCTATAAATGCAGTTTGTTAGTGACTGAGAATTTCAACAAAGTCCTCTCAATTACTCTTCTCATATTATTTGGCACAAGAAAAAAATTTTAATATTACTCAAAATGTCCCATTTGTTTGGCTTAGTACTCATGGTCAATATGACAATATGTTTATGAGGATGCATTATGATTTCCATGTCTTCAGTTCTTTATCTTTTCACTAAACTGAAACTCCAAGTCTTTCTTCCAGAGTCACAAAGACGGAAGAAGTGATTCATCCAAAATCCCAAATGTACCCCTATGTAATTTTTTTTCTAGAAATTTCTAAGCCATCCTGAAAAATTACTTTTTGAAACAGCATGGAGTTCTCAGTACTGCTCTAATACCCTTTTCCTAACACAGGTTTCAGGAAGTCAAAAGAAGTTGCTAGAGAGCATATTGGGAGTGAGAAAGGTGAGGGAGCAGATGGAGAAGTAGAGTAAAATAAAACCCTCATGACCTAACTCAAGGACTGTAATTGGGTGAGCTTTCAAATTACAGCCAGTTATGAAAGAGGCAGATCCCAAAGCAGTTTTTCTGTTTTTTTGGGCTAAAGTAATACACCCGGGGATTTTCTTTTTGATTGCAAAGACATCAAACTTAGTTCAAGCAGTGGGTAATTCTAGAATTTTCAAATACACAGGATATTTTCTTGCCTCCCACACGATATCTGAAGTAGATACACCACAGGTAGAAATGGCCCTAGCATGCAGTAGGTATCATTAGTGTTGAAAACTACCGGCCACCCCTCTGAATGCAGTATTTCAAAGGAAGAACTTCAAACCATGCAGTATAAAGTTTCCAGCTTTGCTTTGAAGTTACCTTCTATTTGTTGTTATCGTTGAAGCAGAAAGCCTGCAATAAATCATTTTTGTTATTTATCTGACTTCTGTTCAGGAGAGAAAATATGTACAGTTACTTTGAACACCACAGTGTTGGTATTCCAGGTAAAATCTCTTTGATACACCTCAAGCAAGTGAGGAAGAGGGTGCAGTAGAGAGTATATATAAACCTGAGTCCTTCATCAACCTGCTTGTTCAGACAGCATGGGGCATGGCCCACCTCCCTGAGGATGATAACCCACAGTCCTGTGAGTTCTCTCACCACCTATAGAACCACCATATTCCCAGTGTTTTCTCTGGAGACTGAAAACATTTTCACTCACCTTAAGTCACAAAAGCCTTGGAGAAGAAGTCACAGACCCAAAAAGTGAATTACCTTCCAATTCATAACACACAAAGAAAAGTGTCTCTTCATGAAGGCGTTTTGAAGAAAGGACACAATGGGGACACCAGCACTGCCTGACCATCCTTATAGGAGAGGGCAGCATTGCTCATCCCATATAAGGAGGGACAGTGAATGATGACCAGGGGTGGGGTCCAAACGCCGTAGATAAAGTGCTGGCTCTGCCACTTGTTACTTCCTCTCTCTGAGGCTTGGTTTCATTATAATCAAATTCAGACTAATCTTAAAAAGGATAATAATAACAATCACGCACTGTGTAATCATATGTGTCAGGCAATGCACAGGGCATTTTTTTGAAGCATCTCCTCTATTTCCAAAACAATGTTATGAAGGAAGTGTTACTATTGCAACTCACAAATGTGGAAATTGAGGCTCAAAAAGATGGAACAATCTGTCCATGTTGTATATGTAGTACTTGTGGGAAAAGGATTTGAATTCCACATATGTCTCTCAAACGTATGGTCTCTCCAAGAGTAACATTCCCTTTCCAGAAAAATTATTCTTCCTCCTCCTGGGGAGTCATGAGAATCACATCAGAGAAACTATGAAAATTACTCTGAATGCACGATGTGAGTGTTACACAGCGTTGTAGAATGTCTTTCACATCACAGGTTTATCAATAATTGCAGGGTAAAGGAAGGAGGGAGAGAAGGAGGGAGACATATTCCTATAGGTAGAGAGAGGTACATATAAGCAAAAGTAACTCGGGCCAGAGTTGTCCTTGATTCCAAGGATGAGTAAATAACCACAGCAATGGATTTAGTAAGGGATGATTTATGATTCTAGAATCCAAAATCTTGGAAGAGAAAGAGAAATTCAAAGAGACAGCCATGGAGTGGAGCTGCTGGGTGCTGCTGTAGGAAATGGTTTCCAGTGCACAGTGTCCCACAGGTAACTTCACAGGATCCCACAGGGGCTCCCTGGAGAATACTGTTTTCTGCAACCCCATGATATGATTCCATAACTGTAGTGTGAGCCAGTGCCAGAAGGGAAACCCTTCTTTCATGCAAAATTGACCCTGACTCACGCCCAAAAGGAAAGCTTACCAACCGCGATAATTGACCTGTGGCTTCTGTTCCAAGGAAGAATGTGGCCTTCAGGAGTCAAATTATAGGGTAACAGTATTTCCCAGCCATAAACATCCAGTCAACAGCTCGTTATGAGGGCTTTTCCCCCTCTGGAAGAGAGCTGTTACAAGTCTTTAGTATTAGCTTGTTATCCAAGCCTCTATTACTAGGGGCTCTTACAAATCTACACAGTGTCCCCAGTGGAGCAGTGGAGGGGGCTGGGTACAGAGGGGCTCTATGCATGGTTTGCCTTTTGTTGTTTTAATCTGATGACTTTCCAGGAGGACTGTGAAAATATTCCTTTGTCATTACTGAGGTCATTGCCCTGTTCTTTCTCTAGCTTTGAAATTGTGGTTTGCACTGAATTCACTACCAATTTCTCATTTGCACTTAAAACTTATAATCAGGAGCCGGAGCAAGATGGCGGAAGAGTAAGACGCGGAGATCACCTTCCTCCCCACAGATACATCAGAAATTCATCTACACGTGGAACAACTCCAACAGAACACCTACTGAACGCTGACAGAAGACCTCAGACCCCCCAAAAGGCAAGAAACTCCCCACATACCTGGGTAGGTCAAAAGAAAAAAAGAATAAACAGAGACAATAGGATATGGACGGGACCTGCACCAGTGGGAGGGAGCCGTGAAGGAGGGAAGGTTTCTACACACTACAAGCCCCTTCGAGGGCGGAGACTGCAGGTGGCGGAGGGGGAAAGCTTCGGAGTAGCGGAGGAGAGCACAGCAACAGGGGTGTGGAGGGCAAAGCAGAGAGATTTTGGCACAGAGGATCGGTGCCCTCAGGCACACACCAGCCCGAGAGACTTGTCTGCTCGGCCGCCAGAGCGGGCGGGGCTGGGAGCTGAGGCTCGGGTATCGGCTTTCAGTCGGAGCGCAGGGAGAGGTCTGGGGCTGGCGGCAGGAAGAGACCCTGAAGGGGTTAGTGCTAGCCCGGAGGGAGTCCGGGGAAAGGGTCTGGAGCTACCGGAGAGGCAAGAGACTTTTTTCCCTTTTGTTGCCTGGTGCGCGAGGAGAGGGCATTCCCCTCCCTCCCCTCTGCCTGAGTGAGCCAGAGCCCCCGAATCAGCGGCTCCTTTAAACCCGTCCTGTCTGAGCGAAGAACGGACGCCCTCCGGCGACCTACGCGCAGAGGCGGGGCCAGGTCCAAGGCTGAGACCCGGGAGCTGTGAGAGCAGAGACAGGGAAATCTCTCTGTGCAGCCTCCGAGGCAGCGGATTAAAGCTCCACGGTCCATTTGATGTGCCCTGCGTCTGTGGAGTTCATGAATGGACAGCGAATCATCCCAAATTGAGGAAGTGGACCTTGAGGACAAGATTTAAGACTTTCCCCCCTTTTTTTTTTCCTCTTTTTACAACGAATTATCTCAAATTAAGGAGGTGGACTTAGCAAGATTTCAGACTTTTCGCCCTTTTCCTCTTTTTACAACGAATTATCCCAAATCGAGGAGGTGGACTTGGAGAGCAAGATTTTTGATTTTTCCCCCTGCTCTCTTTTTGTGAATGTGTATGTGTAATCTTCTGTGTAAGATTCTCTCTGTATAGCTTTGCTTCCACCATATGTCCCAGGGTTCTTTCGGTCCGTGTTTTTTTTCAATAATTACTTTTTAATTTTAATAACGCTACTATATTTCATACTTTATTCTATTTTACTTTACCTGCTCTTTCTTTTTTTCCTCCCTTCCCTTCCTCCCTCCCTCCCTCCGCTCCTCCTTTCCTTCTTTCTTTTTCTTTCCTCCATCCCTCCCTCCCTCCCACCCTTCTTCTTTCCACTTTCTTTTTCTTTCCTTCCTCCCTCCCTCCCTCCCTCCTGTCTTTCTTTCTTTCTTTCCTTCCTCCCTCCCTCCCTCTCTTCTTCCATTCACTCTTCCTTTTGCTTTCATTCCTCCCTCCCTCCCTCCTTTCTTTCCTTTCTTTCCATCCTTCCTCCCTCCCTCCTTTCTTTCTTCCTTACTTCCCTTCTTCCTTTCTTTCAATCTCTCTTTCTTTCTTCTACTAATTATTTCTTTCTACTTTTTCTCACTGTTATTCTGAGCCGGGTGGATGAAAGGCTCTTGGTGCTGCAGCCAGGAATTAGTGCTGTGCCTCTGAAGTGGGAGAGCCAACTTCAGGACACGGGTCCACAAGAGACCTCCCAGCTCCACATAATATCAAGCAGCAAAAATCTCCCAGGGATCTCCATCGCAACACCAGCACCCAGCTTCAGTCAACGACCAGCAAGCTACAGTGCTGGTCACCCTATGCCAAGCAACTAGCAAGGCAGGAACACAACCCCACCCATTAGCAGAGAGGATACCTAAAAACATAATAAGGCCACAGGCACCCCAAAACACACCACCAGACGTGGACCTGTCCACCAGAAAGACAAGATCGAGCTTCAACCACCAGAACACAGGCATTAGTCCCCCCCACCAGGAAGCCTACGCAACCTACTGAAACAACCTTAGCCACGGGGGACAGACACCAAAAACAACGGGAACTACGAATCTGCAGCCTGCAAAAAGGAGACCCCAAACACAGTAACATAAGCAAAATGAGAAAGCAGAAAAACACACAGCAGGAGAAGGAGCAAGATAAAAAGCTACCAGACCTAACAAATGAAGAGGTAATAGGCAGTCTACCTGAAAAAGAATTCAGAATAATGATAGTAAAGCTGATCCAAGATTCTATTTCCCAGATCCAAAATCTTGGAAATAGAATAGACAATATGCAAGAAACAGTTAACAAGGACCTAGAAGAACTAAAGATGAATCAAGCATCGATTAAAAACACAATAAATGAAATGAAAAATACTCTAGATGGGATCAATAGCAGAATAACTGAGGCAGAAGAACGGATAAGTGAGGTGGAAGATAAAATAGTGGAAATAACAGATGCAGAGAAAAATAAAGAAAAAAGAATGAAAAGAACAGAGGACAGTCTCAGAGACCTCTGGGACAACATTAAACGCACCAACATTCGAATTATAGGGGTTCCAGAAGAAGAAGAGAAAAAGAAAGGGACTGAGAAAATATTTGAAGAGATTATAGTTGAAAACTTCCCTAATATGGGAAAGGAAATAGTTAATCAAGTCCAGGAGGCACAGAGAGTCCCATACAGAATAAATCCAAGAAGAAATACACCAAGACACATATTAATCAAACTGTCAAAAATTAAACACAAAGAAATCATATTAAAAGCAGCAAGGGAAAAACAACAAATAACACACAAGGGAATCCCCATCAGGTTAACAGCTGATCTCTTAGCAGAAACTCTACAAGCCAGAAGGGAGTGGCAGGACATAATTAAAGTGATGAAGGAGAGAAACCTGCAACCAAGATTACTCTACCCAGCAAGGATCTCATTCAGATTTGATGGAGAAATTAAAACGTTTACAGACAAGCAAAAGCTGAGAGAGTTCAGCACCACCAAACCAGCTTTACAACAAATGCTAAAGGAACTTCTCTAGGCAAGAAACACAACAGAAGGACTATACCTACAATAACGAACCCAAAGCCATTAAGGAAATGGGAATAGGAACATACATATCAATAATTACCTTAAATGTAAATGGACTAAATGCTCCCACCAAAAGACACAGAGTGGCTGAATGGATACAAAAACAAGACCCATATATATGCTGTCTACAAGAGACCCACTTCAGACCTAGAGACACATACAGATTGAAAGTAAGGGGATGGAAAAAGATATTCCATGCAAATGGAAATCAAAAGAAAGCTGGAGTAGCAATTCTTATATCAGACAAAATAGACTTTAAAATAAAGACTATTAGAAGAGACAAAGAAGGACACTACATAACGATAAAGGGATCGATCCAAGAAGAAGATATAACAATTGTAAATATTTATGCACCCAACATAGGAGCACCTCAATACATAAGGCAAATACTAACAGCCATAAAAGGGGAAATCGACAGTAACACAATCATAGTAGGGGACTTTAACACCCCACTTTCACCAATGGACAGATCATCCAAAATGAAAATAAATAAGGAAACACAAGCTTTAAATGATACATTAAACAAGATGGACTTAATTGATATTTATAGGACATTCCACCCAAAAACAACAGAATACACATTTTTCTCAAGTGCTCATGGAACATTCTCCAGGATAGATCATATCTTGGGTCACAAATCAAGCCTTGGTAAATTTAAGAAAATTGAAATTGTATCAAGTATCTTTTCCGACCACAATGCTATGAGACTAGACATCAATTACAGGAAAAGATCTGTAAAAAATACAAACACATGGAGGCTAAACAATACACTACTCAATAATGAAGTGATCACTGAAGAAATCAAAGAGGAAATTAAGAAATACTTAGAAACAAATGACAATGGAGACACGACGACCCAAAACCTATGGGACGCAGCAAAAGCAGTTCTAAGGGGGAAGTTTATAGCAATACAATCCCACCTTAAGAAACAGGAAACATTTCGAGTAAACAACCTGACCCTGCACCTAAAGCAATTAGAGAAAGAAGAACAAAAAACCCCCAAAGTTAGCAGAAGGAAAGAAATCATAAAGATCAGATCAGAAATAAATGAAAAAGAAATGAAGGAAACGATAGCAAAGATCAACCAAACTAAAAGCTGGTTCTTTGAGAAGATAAACAAAATTGACAAACCATTAGCCAGACTCATCAAGAAAAGAAGGGAGAAGACTCAAATCAGTAGAATTAGAAATGAAAAAGGAGAAGTAACAACTGACACTGCAGAAATACAAAAGATCATGAGAGATTACTATAAGCAACTCTATGCCAATAAAATGGACAACCTGGAAGAAATGGACAAATTCTTAGAAATGCACAACCTACCAAGACTGACTCAGGAAGAAATAGAAAATATGCATAGACCAATCACAAGCACTGAAATTGAAACTGTGATTAAAAATCTTCCATCAAACAAAAGCCCAGGACCAGATGGCTTCACAGGCGAATTCTATCAAACATTTAGAGAAGAGCTAACACCCATCCTTCTCAAACTCTTCCAAACAATATCAGAGGAAGGAACACTCCCAAACTCATTCTACGAGGCCACCATCACCTTGATACCAAAACCAGGCAAGGATGTCACAAAGAAAGAAAACTACAGGCCAATATCACTGATGAACATAGATGCAAAAATCCTCAACAAAATACTAGCAAACAGAATCCAACAGCACATTAAAAGGATCATACACCATGATCAAGTGGTGTTTATTCCAGGAATGCAAGGATTCTTCAATATACGCAAATCAATCAATGTGATACACCATATTAACAAGTTGAAGGAGAAAAACCATATGATCATCTCAATAGATGCAGAGAAAGCTTTCGACAAAATTCAACACCCATTTATGATAAAAACCCTGCAGAAAGTAGGCATAGAGGGAACTTTCCTCAACATAATAAAGGCCATATATGACAAACCCACAGCCAACATTGTCCTCAATGGTGAAAAACTGAAACCATTTCCACTAAGATCAGGAACAAGACAAGGCTGCCCACTCTCACCACTCTTATTCAACATAGTTTTGGAAGTTTTAGCCACAGCAATCAGAGAAGAAAAGGAAATAAAAGGAATCCAAATTGGAAAAGAAGAAGTAAAGCTGTCACTGTTTGCAGATGACATGATACTATACATAGAGAATCCTAAAGATGCTACCGAAAAACTACTAGAGCTAATCAATGAATTTGGTAAAGTAGCAGGATACAAAATTAATGCACAGAAATCTCTGGCATTCCTGTACACTAATGATGAAAAATCTGAAAATGAAATCAAGAAAACACTCCCATTTACCATTGCAACAAAAAGAATAAAATATCTAGGAATAAACCTACCTAAGGAGACAAAAGACCTGTATGCAGAAAATTATAAGACACTGATGAAAGAAATTAAAGATGATATAAATAGATGGAGAGATATACCATGCTCCTGGATTGGAAGAATCAATATTGTGAAAATGACTCTACTACCCAAAGCAATCTACAGATTCAATGCAATCCCTATCAAACTACCACTGGCATTTTTCACAGAACTAGAACAAAAAATTTCAAAATTTGTTTGGAAAAACAAAAGACCCCGAATAGCCAAAGCAATCTTGAGAACGAAAAACGGAGCTGGAGGAATCAGGCTGCCTGACTTCAGACTATACTACAAAGCTACAGTAATTAAGACAGTGTGGTACTGGCATAAAAACAGAAAGATAGATCAGTGGATCAGGATAGAAAGCCCAGAGATAAACCCACGCACATATGGCCAACTTATCTTTGATAAAGGAGGCAGGAATGTACAGTGGAGAAAGGACAGCCTCTTCAATAAGTGGTGCTGGGAAAACTGGACAGGGACATGTAAAAGTATGAGATTAGATCATTCCCTAACACCATACACAAAAATAAGCTCAAAATGGATTAAAGACCTAAATGTAAGGCCAGAAACTATCAAACTCTTAGAGGAAAACATAGGTAGAACACTCTATGACATAAATCACAGCAAGATCCTTTTGGACCCACCTCCTAGAGAAATGGAAATAAAAACAAAGATAAACAAATGGGACCTAATGAAACTTCAAAGCTTTTGCACAGCAAAGGAAACCATAAACAAGACCAAAAGACAACCCTCAGAATGGGAGAAAATATTTGCAAATGAAGCAACTGACAAGGGATTAATCTCCAAAATTTATAAACAGCTCATGCAGCTCAATAGCAAAAAAACAAACAACCCAATCCAAAAATGGGCAGAAGACTTAAATAGGCATTTCTCCAAAGAAGATATACAGACTGCCAACAAACACATGAAAGAATGCTCAACATCATTAATCATTAGAGAAATGCAAATCAAAACTACAATGAGATATCATCTCACACCAGTCAGAATGGCCATCATCAAGAAATCTAGAAACAATAAATGCTGGAGAGGGTGTGGAGAAAAGGGAACCCTCTTGCACTGCTGGTGGGAATGTGAATTGGTACAGCCACTATGGAGAACAGTATGGAGGTTCCTTAAAAAACTACAAATAGAACTACCATATGACCCAGCAATCCCACTACTAGGCATATACCCTGAGAAAACCATAATTCAAAAAGAGACATGTACCAAAATGTTCATTGCAGCTCTATTCACAATAGCCCGGAGCTGGAAACAACCTAAGTGTCCATCATCGGATGAATGGATAAAGAAGATGTGGCACATATATACAATGGAATATTACTCAGCCATAAAAAGAAACGAAATTGAGTTATTTGTAATGAGGTGGATAGACCTAGAGTCTGTCATACAGAGTGAAGTAAGTCAGAAAGAGAAAGACAAATACCGTATGCTAACACATATATATGGAATTTAAAAAAAAAAAAATGTCATGAAGAACCTAGGGGTAAAACGGGAATAAAGACACAGACCTACTTGAGAATGGACTTGAGGATATGGGGAAGGGGAAGGGGAAGCTGTGACAAAGGGAAAGAGAGGCATGGACATATATACACTACCAAACGTAAGGTAGATAGATAGTGGGAAGCAGCCGCAGAGCACAGGGAGATCAGCTCGGTGCTTTGTGACCGCCTGGAGGGGTGGGATGGGGAGGGTGGGAGGGAGGGAGATGCATGAGGGAGGGGATGTGGGAACAGATGTATATGTATGACTGATTCACTTTGTTATAAAGCAGAAACTAATTAAAAAAAAAAAACTTATAATCACCTAATCACCCAAAAAAGTCTAATCTTGGAATTTGAGGTTGACCACAGAAGTTATATAGACATACACACACACACACACTCTCTCTCTCTCTCTCTCTCTCTCTCTCACACACACACACACACACATTTTTTTATTTGAAAGGGGTTTAAGAATACACAAATTTCTTTAGGTTTTAAGAATTACTCATACTAGGGCTTCCCTGGTGGCACGGTGGTTGGGAGTCCGCCTGCCGATGCAGGGGACACGGGTTCGTGCCCCGGTCCGGGAGGATCCCGCATGCCGCGGAGCGGCTGGGCCCGTGAGCCATGGTGGCTGGGCCTGCGCGACCAGGGCCTGTACTCCGCGGTGGGAGGGGCCACAACGGTGAGAGGCCCGCGTAACGCATTGAAAAAAAAAAAAAAAAAAGAATTACTCATACTTTTTTTTGGCTGTGTGTGTGTGTGTGCATGTGTGTATGCACGCACACTCGTCTGTTATCTTTTGTAAAAGAGTAGCCAGCGCCCTTGGTCATGGTGGCCCCATCTGCATGACAGGGAGCCAGAGAGGCTGCCTGGACACCCACCAGTGGCCAAGCCCATGGCAGTTCTCAGAGTCCCAGGAGCCAGAAGATGTCAGCAGTGCCATTATTCTGTCATTTGAGAGTAGGACTAGTTAGAGGGGGATAAAACCAAGAAACTTCAATGTTCAAGTCCAAATTGCAAGCTTATCAAAACTAGAAATAGAATATTGAGCTTTTTTGTCAAAAACTCAGCTAACCCTGGAATGAAGTGGTGTATGAGAACAAAAGGGAAACTTAGTGAGGGGATCTGACATGGGGGTCAGCACCTCTCCATTATTTTGTTGTATCGTTGAAAGCTTGTTTTTGTTTGGGAACTGATGTTTCTTTGAAGGAGTGGACCAAGTCTATGCCAAGCCTAGGCTATAAGATTTGTTACCTTTTATAAACTTAAGCAAGTATGTGTCCAATAGGAACACCAAAAGGTCAGAGTAAAGGGAGAGAAAGACAATATTTGGAGAGAAAACTTCTGAGAGTTTTTCAGAATTGGAGAAAGGCATGAATCCTTACATTGAAAATGTACATTCATAATGTAGTTTTTCTGTTCTAGAATTTCATAAACGGAACCAAACCGTATGTACTGTTTTGTGTCTGACTTCTTTTACTTGGCATATTGTTTCTGAGATTCCTCTGTATTGGTTTGCATATCATAAAGCAGCTTTCATTAAATGATTATACCACAATTTTTCATCCATTCTCTTGTGGATGGGCATTTTGGTTGTTTCCATTTGGATGCTATTATGAATAATGCTGCTCTGAATATTCTTTTCATGGACACCCATCTTTGTTTCTCTTGGGAAAATTACCTGGATTGTAGTGTAGATATACATTAAACTAGATAATAATTTCCCAAACAGTATTACAAAGTGCACTTTGTACCATTTTAAAGTCCCACCAGCAGTAGAGGTCTAGTGGCTTCACATCCTCACCAACACTTCATACTGTCAGTCATTTTAATTTTAAACTTTCTAGTGGGTAGGTAGTGCTATACCACAGTGGGGAGGGGAGGGTTGAGATAGACTTGACATATAACATCATATTAGTTTCAGGTGTACAACATAAATGATTAGATATTGACAAGTGGTCGGCACAATAAATCTAATCAACATTCATCACCACACATAGTTACAAAGTTGTGTGCATGTGATGAGAACTTTTAAGATGTACTCTCCTGGCTTTCTAATATACAATATGGTATTATTAATTATAGTCACCATGCTGTACATTATATCCCATGACATTTATTTTATAACTTGAATTTTGTACATTTTGACCCCCTTTACCCATTTTGCACCCCTCCACACAACCCCCACCCCTCCCCTACCCATCTCATAGGGTTGTTTTTTTAATTAATTTTTTTTGGAGTATAGTTGCTTTGCAATGTTGTGTTAGTTTCTACTGTACAGCAAAGTGAATCAGCTGTACGTATACATATAGTCCCTATTTTTTGGATTTCCTTCCCATTTAGGTCACCAAAGAACATTGAGTAGAGTTCCCCGTGCTATACAGTAGGTTCTAAGTAGTTATCTATCTTATACATAGTATCAATAGTGTATATATGTCAATCCCAATCTCCCAATTCATCCCACCACCCCACCCCTGCTTCCCCCTTGGTATCCATATGTTTGTTTTCTACATCTGTGTCTCATAGGGTTTTAAATTGCACTTCCCTGATGACCACTGATATGAGCTCTTTTTCTTGTGCTTGATGGCCAATTTTTGTAAAGTGTCTGTTCAAGTCTTTTGCCCATTTTTAATTCGGTTTTCTATCTTTTTATTGTTGAACTGTAGGAATTCTTTATATATTCTGGCTACAATTTCTTTGTCAGATATGTGATCTGCAAACATTTTCTCCCACTCTATGAATTGTCTTTTCATTCTCTTTAACTGTGTTTCACGGAGAAAAATGTTTAGTTGTTTTTTTTTTTAACATCTTTATTGGAGTATAATTGCTTTACAATGGTGTGTTAGTTTCTGCCTTATAACAAAGTGAATCAGGTATACATATACATATATCCCCACATCTCTTCCCTCTTGCGTCTCCCTCCCTCCACCCTCCCTATCCCACCCCTCTAGGTGGTCAACAAAGCACCAAGCTGATCTCCCTGTGCTATGCGGCTGCTTCCCACTAGCTATTGGTTTTGCATTTGGACCTACTACAGAATGGACTTGAGGACACGGGGAGGGGGAAGGGTAACCTGGGACAAATAGAGAGAGTGGCATGGACATATATACACTACCAAATGTTTAGTTTTGATGAAATCCAAATTCTATTTTTTCTTGTATGGTTGATGCTTTCTGTGTCCTAAGAATCTTTGTCTACCCCAAGGTCACAAAGATTATTCTATTGGTTTGTTTGTTTTCTTCTAGAAAATTTAGAGTTTTAGCTTTTATGTTTAGGTCTGTGATTCATCTAAATTTATTTTTTGTATATGTTGTGAGGTAGAGATCAAACCTTTTCTCTTTTCCACATGGAGATACAGTTATTCTGTAACATTTCTTTTTTTTTTCCTTAACATCTTTATTGGAGTATAATTGCTTTACAATGGTGTGTTACTTTCTGCTTTATAACAAAGTGAATCAGCTATACATAAACATATATCCCCATATCTCCTTCCTCCCACCCTCCCTATCCCTTCCCTCTAGGTGGACACAAAGCACAGAGCTGATCTCCCTGTGCTATGTGGCTGCTTCCCACTGGCTATTTTACATTTGGCATGTCCATGTCACTCTCTAACTTCATACCAGCTTCCCCTTCCCCATGTCCTCAAGTCCATTCTCTACGTCTGCATCTTTATTCCTGTCCTGCCCCCTAAGTTCTTCAGAACCTTTTTTTTTTTTTTTTTTTAGATTCCATATATATGTGTTAGCATACGGTATTTGTTTTTCTCTTTCTGACTTACTTCACTCGGTATCCTGCATCATTTCTTGAAAAGAATTTCCTTTCTTAATAAATGGCTTTGGCATAGCACCTTTGTCAAAAATCAATTGACCATATAAGTTTGGGTCTTTTTGTGGGCTTTCTATTCTGTTCCATAGATCTGTCTATCTATATGCCAATACTGCAGTCTTGATGTCTGTTTCTTTATAATGTCTTGAAGTGAGGTAGTGTAAATCCTTCAACATTGTTCTTCTCTTTGAAAATTGTTCTGGCTATTATGGGTCCTTTGACTTTCATATAAATTTTAGAATCAAGTTGTACATTTCTACATAATTCTTTCATGGGGTGTGTGAAACCTATAATCAGTTTACGGAGAATTGACATTTTTACCACATTGCATCTTCTTTTTTTCTTAATGTTACTCTAAAAATAAATAAATAATACATAAATAAGACAACTGCATTTTAAAACTTGAGAAAGGAAGTAGATGTTGGTGAAACATTTCTTAATTTTCAATGGAAATTTTATTACCTGTTCAAAAACTCACCTCCTGAAAGGAAGGGTTTTGCATTAAAGGGAAGCAATTAGAACTCATTGCCAAGAGACTTTAAAATAAATATCTTAGGATTTTCTCTCTGGACTCATGCCTTAACCTGCTCTTTTCATTTAAGAAATATTTATTGAGTGCCTGCTATGTGTCAGGCATTACTCTGGGCACAGGAAACACCAGTGTGACCAAAACAAGCAAAACTCCCTGTCTTCAGGGAGCTCACATTTTTTAGTGAGGACAAACATCTTCATGCTTAAGTCCTTTGGAGGACTCAAACAAATCTATACTATTCCAAATGCTGTCTAAAATTAAATATTGCATTTGTAAACATGTAAAATGTAAGCCTGAAAATAAGCCCTATGTGTGAATATATAAGATTCTCAAAGTCACTCCCTTAAGATTTTAGAATAGGAAAGTTTTGACCTTGGCTCCTTGTAGAATAGTAAAGCTCTATTTCAGGAAAGAATGGAGGTAATTTCCAGAAACCATTGACATTGTCTCTTTTGCTGTTTTCATGCCAAAATGGCATATTTACTGCAGTTATTTGCACATAAACACTGCTTTTTGCTACCAGACAATCCCTGTTCTGACAACTATGTTTGGTATATGGTGTGGATTAAAACGAATATAAAAGAGAAAGGCACTCTTCACAAGGGTACTAAATCAAAAGAGAAACTAGGCAAGGGTGGGGGAAAGACAGAGAAAGATGGATGCAAGACCAAGAGAATAAATTATCAGCAAGAGTCAGAACTATTCTGACTCCAAATATTTTTCAGGTACAATTCTTCTGCTGAACCACATATATAGTTCTCAAACTCTCATATACCAATTTGTCTTCCTTCTTTTCCTCAAAGAATATTGTTTATTAGCCAAATACAAAATAACTATTTAGTCATTGTTTATTCATTTCAGGACATCTGATCTTCAGACCTTTGAAGAAAGACATGTTTTCCTTACAAATATGTCTGTTCTTTTTTGATAGAGAGAGGGCGGCAGGGAGAAGGGAATACAAAGGAAAGACTATTTGGGGGGAAAACAACCATCATATGCTTGTGTATCCCTCCTACTAATAGATTGTCTATCCAGGCAATCTATTCTTCACTTTTGGAAATGAAAAAGGATAGGTACAGCTATGCGTACACATACATTTTCCATAAATAATCTACCAATGGTCAGATATTTATAATCTGGAGAGGATATGATAGTTCAAATCGTAATTCTAGAACAAGAAACATATATGCTTTAGGGCTTCCCTGGTGGTGCAGTGGTTGAGAGTCTGCCTGCTGATGCAGGGGACACGGGTTCGTGCCCCAGTCTGGGAAGAACCCACATGCCGTGGAGTGGCTAGTCCCATGAGCCATGGCCACTGAGCCTGCGCTCCACAACGGGAGAGGCCACAACAGTGAGAGGCCCGTGTACCGCAAAAAAAAACAAAAACAAAAACAAAAAAAAATATATGCTTTAAATGGAAAATAGTAATCCATTTCTAATAAATTGGCTTTAAACTCACTAATTTTAATCAAACTCTAAGCTGAAGCTGATTGATTTAGTAATATAATGTACTTGGACTCCAACTTTTAATAACTAATTGTTCATTGCAAGGAATTGCTTTTGGGTCATCCCTTCCCATCTTGGCCATCACCTCATTACAGCTGGGCTCCTCACATCAATTCCTCATTCATTCCACATGCAGAAATTAATGAATGGCTCAGAACATCTTTTATTTTCTTTGGGAGAAATAGTTACTTTGGCAGGAAATAGGTGTGAGCAAATGGAACACGAGTCTAGAGCAAAGTAGCCCTTTTCTGTGTGGGATAAAAGACAGAGATGAATCATGACGTGCCTTGGACTGGAACTTCCAGAGTAAGGCAGCCTTCCAAGAGCCAAGAGGGAGGAATCTGGTGACCCTTCCCCTATTTCCAAAATGTAGAAGTTAAAGAAGATGATAAGACCAGAAGTAGAAACCGGAGCATCTTGTGAGCTTGATGTGAGCTTGCAGTAAGGCTTGGTCACAGAGCAGTGTTTCTCACACAATGATACAGGATCTATTTTGGTATAATGACAAAGTCAGCACATAGTTACATAAAACCACTTGAGTGCCAGGGATGACAAAGCACATGGCAAGGAAAGCCAAACACATTTTGCTGAGGCAATGTCTGTCTCTATCTCTAGCCCACTTCAGAGATCCACTGGAAAATCAAGGCAGAAGATGGAAACACATCCAGTACACTGTGAGCTACAAAATTAGCAGTGAAGATTCTTGAGGGAATAAAACTTGTGATCTAGTCCAACCTTCTAATTCTTCACATTTGTTGAATAAATGAGGCATAAAAGAGAAGTGACCTGCTTAGTATCAAACTAAGTCCATGGAAAATAATGTTTAGAAACAATGCAGGTCTCCCCATTACCTGAGATGTGATGCTCCAATCTCCTTCCCAAACTATGTAGCCCATTTCATCAAAGATGAACATGAGCTTTTCATAAATACATACATACAAATATACATAAAGTGAGGACTTCCCTGGTGGTGCAGTTGTTAAGAATCTGCCTGCTGATGCAGGGGACATGGGTTCAATCACTGGTCCAGAAAGATCCCACATGCCACAGAGCAACTAAGCCCGTGTGCCACAACTACTGAGCCTGCACTCTAGAGCTCACAAGCCACAACTACTGGAGCCTGCATGCCCTAGAGACTGCACGTCATGACTACTGAGCCCACGTGCTGCAACTACTGAAGGCCGGGTGAGTAGAGCCCATGCTCCATAACAAGAGAAGCCACCATGGGGATTTGGTTGAAGATGGTGGAGTAGAAGGACGTGCTCTCACTCCCTCTTGCAAGAGCACCAGAATCACAGCTAACTGCTGAACAATCAACAGGAAGACACTGGAACTGACCAAAAAAGATATCCCACATCCAAAGACAAAGGAGAAACCAAAATGAGATGGTAAGAGAGATACAATCACAATAAAATCAAATCGCATAATGGCTGTGTGGGTGACTCACAAACTAGAGAACACTTATACCACAGAAGTCCACCCACTGGAATGAAGGTTCTGAGCCCCACGTCAGGTTTCCCAATCTGGGGGTCCGGCAATAGGAGGAGAAATCCTAGAGAATCAGACTTTGAAGCCTAGCAGGATTTGATTGCAAGACTTTGACAGGACTGGGGGAACAGAGACTCCACTCTTGGAGGGCACACACAAAGTAGTGTGTGCATCAGAACCCAGGGGAAGGAGCAGTGACCCCATAGGAGACTGAACCAGACCTACCTGCTAGTGTTGGAGAGGCTCCTACAGAGGCAGGGGGTGGCTGTGGCTCACCGTGAGGACAAGGACACTGGCAAGAGAAGTTCTGGGAAGTACTACTTGGTGTGATCCCTCCCAGAGTCCACCATTAGCCCCACCAAAGAGCCAAGTAGGCTCCAGTGTTGGGTCACCTCAGGCCAAACAACCAACAGGGAGGGAACCCAGGCCCACCCATCAGCAGACAAGCAGATTAAGTTTTACTGAGCTCTACCCACCAGAGCAAGAGCCAGCTCTACCTGCCACCAGTCCCTCCCATCAGAAAACTTACACAAGCCTCTTACGTAGCCTCATCCACCAGAGGGTAGAGAGCAGGAGCAAGAAAAACTACAGTCCTGCAGCCTGTGGAACAAACACCACATTCACAGAAAGATAGAAAAGATGAAAAGGCAGAGGGCTATGTACCAGATGAAGGAACAAGATAAAACCTCAGAACAACAACTAAATGAAGTGGAGATAGGAAACTTTCCAGAAAAAGAATTCAGAAAAATAATAGTGAGGATGATACAGGACCTCGGAAAAGAATGGAGGTAAAGATCGAGTAGATGAAAGAAATGTTTAACATAGACCTAGAAGAATTAAAGAACAAACAAACAGAGATGAAAAATACAATAACTGAAATGAAAAATACACTAGAAGGAATCAATAGCAGACTAACTGAGGCAGAAGAACGGATAAGTGACCTGGAAGACAGAATGGTGGAATTCACTGCTGTGGAACAGAAAAAAGAAAAAAGAATGGAAAGAAATGAAGACAGCCTAAGAGACCTCTGGGACAACATTAAACACAATAACATTCTCACTATAGAGGTCCCAGAAGGAGAAGAGAGAGAGAAAGGACCCGAGAAAATATTTGAAGAGATTATAGTCAAAAAAATCCCCAACATGGGAAAGGAAATAGCCACCCAAGTCCAGGAAGCACAGAGAGTCCCATACAGGATAAACCCAAGGAGAAACATGCTGAGACATATAGTAATCAAATTGCCAAAATTAAAGACAAAGAAAAATTATTGAAAGCAGCAGAAAAATAACAAATAGCATACAAGGGAACTCCCATAAGGTTAACCGCTGATTTTTCAGCAGAAGCTCTACAAGCCAGAAGGCGGTGGCATGAGATATTTAAAGTTATGAAAGGGAAGAACATACAACCAAGATTACACTACCCAGCAAGGATCTCATTCAGATTCGATGGAGAAATCAAAAGTTTTACAGACAAGCAAAAGCTAAGAGAATTCAGCACCACCAAACCAGCACTACAACAAATGCTAAAGGAACTTCTCTAAGAGAGAAACACAAGAGAAGAAAAGGACCTACAAAAACAAACTCATAACAATTAAGAAAATGGTAATAGGAATATACATATCGATAATTACCTTAAATGTGAATGGATTAAATGCTCCAACCAAAAGACAAAGGCTCACTGAATGGATACAAAAACAAGATCCATATATATGCTGTCTGCAAGAGACCCACTTCACACCTAGGGACACATACAGGCTGAAAGTGAGGGGATGGAAAAAGATATTCCATGAAAATGGAAATCAAAAGAAAGCTGGAGTAGCAATACTCATATCAGATAAAATAGACTTTAAAGAATGTTACAAGAGACAAGGAAGGACACTACATAATGATGAAGGGATCAATCTGAGAAGAAGATATAACAATTATAAATATATATGCACCCAACATAGGAGCACCTCAATACATAAGGCAACTGCTAACAGCTATAAAAGAGGAAATCGACAGTAACACAATAATAGTGGAGGACTTTAACACCTCACTTACACCAATGGACAGATCATCCAAACAGAAAATTTATAAGGAAACACAAGCCTTAAATGACACAATAGACCAGATAGATTTAATTGATATTTATAGGATATTCCATCCAAAAACAGCAGATTGCACTTTCTTCTTAAGTGCACATGGAACATTCTCCAGGATAGATCGCATCTTGGGCCACAAATCAAGCCTCAGTAAATTTAAGAAAAATGAAATCATATCAAGAATCTTTTCTGACCACAACGCTATGAGATTAGAAATCAATTACAGGGAAAAAAATGTAAAAAACACAAACACATGGAGGCTAAACAATACGTTACTAAATAACCAAGAGATCACTGAAGAAAACAAAGAGGAAATCAAAAAATACATAGAGACAAATAACAATGAAAACACGACGATCCAAAACCTATGGGATGCAACCAAAGCAGTTCTAAGAGAGAAGTTTATAGCAATACTATCCTACCTAACGAAACAACAAACATTTCAAATAAGCAATCTAACCTTACACTAAAGGAACTAGAGAAAGAAGAACAAACAAAACCCGAAGTTAATAGAGGAAAGAAATCATAACGATCAGAGCAGAAATAAATGAAATAGCATAAAAGAAAGCAATAGCAAAGATCAATACAACTAAAAGCTTGTTCTTTGAGAAGATAAACAAAATTGATAAACCATTAGCCAGACTCACCAAGAAAAAGAGGGAGAAGACTCGAATCAATAAAATTAGAAATGAGAAGGAGAAGAACTTACAACAGACATGGCAGAAATACAATGCATCCTAAAAGACTACTACAAGCAACTCTATGCCGATAAAATGGACAACCTGGAAGAAACGGACAAATTCATAGAAAGGTATAACCTTCCAAGGTTGAACCAGGAAGAAATAGAAAATATGAACAGACCAATCACAAGTAATGAAATTGAAACTGTGATTAAAAATCTTCCAACAAACAAAAGTCTACGACCAAATGGCTTCACAGGTGAATTCTATCAAACATTTAGAGAAGAGCTAACACCCATCCTTCTAAAACTCTTATAAAAAATTGCAGAGGATGTAACACTCCCAAACTCATTCCATGAGGCCACCATCACCCTGATACCAAAACCAGACAAACATACTACAAAAAAAAGAAAATTACAGACCAATATCACTGATGAATAAAGATGCAAAAATCCTCAACAAACTACTAGCAAACAGAATCCAACAGCACATTAAAAGGATCATACACCATGACCAAGTGGGATTTATCCTAGGGATGCAAGGATTCTTCAATATACACAAAGCAATCAATGTGATACACCAAATTAAAAAATTGAAGGAAAAAAACAATATGATCATCTCAATAGATGCAGAAAAAGATTTTGACAAAATTCAACACCCATTTATGATAAAAACTCTCCAGAAAATGGGCATAGAGGGAACCTACCTCAACATAATAAAGGCCATATAAAACAAACCCACAGCAAACATCATTCTCAATGGTGAAAAACTGAAAGCATTTCCTCTAAGATCAGGAACAAGACAAGCATATCCATTCTCCCTATATTAGTCAACATAGTTTTGGAAGTCCTAGCCATAGCAATCAGAGAAGAAAAGAAATAAAAGGAATACAAACTGGAAAAGAAGAAGTAAAACTGTCACTGTTTGCAGATGACATGATACTATACGTAGAGAATCCTAAAGATGCCACCAGAAAACTACTAGAGCTAATCGAGAAATTTGGTAAAGTTGCAGGATACAAAATTAATTCACAGAAATCTCTTGCATTCCTATATACTAATGATGAAAAATCTGAATGAGAAATTAAGGAAACACTCCCATTTAACATTGCAACAAGAAGAATAAAATACCTAGGAATAAACCTACCTAAGGAGACAAAAGACCTGTATGCAGAAAACTATAAGACACTGATGAAAGAAATTAAAGATGATACAAACAGATGGAGAGATATACCATGTTCTTGGATTGGAAGAATCAATATTGTGAAAATGACAATACTATCCAAAGCTATCTCAGATTCAATGCAATCCTTATCAAATTACCAATGGCATTTTTACAGAACTAGAACAAAATATCTTAAAATTTGTATGGAGTCATAAAAGACCCCAAATAGCCAAAGCAGTCTTGAGGGGAAAAAATGGAGCTGCAGGAACCAGACTCCCTGACTTCAGATTATACTACAAAGTTATAGTAATCAAGACAATATGGTACTGGCACAAAAGCAGAAATATAGATCAATGGAACAAGATAGAAAGCCCAGAGATAAACCCACACACCTATGGTCAACTAATCTATGACAAACGAGGCAAGGATATACAATGGAGAAAAGACAGTCTCTTCAATAAGTGGTGCTGGGAAAACTGGACAGCTACATGTAAAAGAATGAAATTAGAACACTCCCTAACACCATACACAAAAATAAACTCAAAATGGATTAGAGACCTAAATGTAAGACCAGATACTATAAAACTCTTAGAGGAAAACACAGGAAAAACACTCTTTGACATAAATCACAGCAAGATATTTTTTGATCCACCTCCTAGAGTAATGGAAATAAAAACAAAAATAAACAAATGGGACCTAATGAAACTTAAGAGTTTTTGCCTAGCAAAGGAAACTACAAACAAGATGAAAAGACAACCCTCAGAATGGAAGAAAATATTTGCAAATGAATCAACTGACAAAGGATTAATCTCCAAAATATACAAGAAGTTCTTGCAGCTCAATATCACAAAAACAACCCAATCCAAAACTGGGCAGAAGACCTAAATAGACATTTCTCCAAAGAAGATACACAGATTGCCAACAAACACATGAAAGGACGCTCAACATCACTAATCATTAGAGAAATGCAAATCAAAAGTACAATGAGGTACCACCTCACACTGATCAGAATGGCCATCATCAAAAAATCTACAAACAATCAATGCTGGAGAGAGTGTGGAGAAAAGGGAACCCTCTTGCACTGTTGGTGGGAATGTAAATTGATACAGCCACTATCGAGAACAGTATGGAGTTTCCTTAAGAAACTAAAAAAAGAACTACCATATGACCCAGCAATCCCACTAATGAGCATATAACCTGAGAAAACCATAATTCAAAAAGAGACATGTACCACAATGTTCATTGCAGCACTATTTACAATAGCCAGGACATAGAAGCAACCTAAGTGTCCATCAACAGATGAATGGATAAAGAAGACATGGCACATATATACAATGGAATATTAATCAACCATAAAAAGAAATGAAATTGAGTTTTTTGTAGTGAGGTGGATGCACCTAGAGTCTGTCATACAGAGTGAAGTAAGTCAGAAAGAGAAAAACAAATACTGTATGTTAACACATATATATAGAATCTAAAAAAAAAATGGTTCTGAAGAACCTAGAGGCAGGACAGGAATAAAGACGCAGACTTAGAGAATGGACATGAAGACATGGGGAGGGGGAAGGGTAAGCTGGGACAAAGTGAGAGAGTGGCATGGACATATATACACTACCAAACGTAAAATAGCTAGTGGGAAGCAGCTGCATAGCACAGGGAGATCTGCTCGGTGTTTTGTGACAACCGAGAGGGGTGGGATAGGGAGGGTGAGAGGGAGATACAAGAGGGAGGAGATATGGGGATATATGTATACGTATAGCTGATTCACTTTGTTATACAGCAGAAACTAACACAACATTGTAAAGCAATTATACTCCAATAAAGATGTTAAAATAATTATTAGTTCAGTAATTTTTGTGTACATAGACATATATTAATGTGTGTGATACATTCAAGCATGCATATATATATTTTATTTACAATACAAATAGAAAATCTAATTTTAATTACATAATAGTTAGTAGAGAGAAAGTGAGTGCTAATGCAACTCTTGAGTACTGCATAATGGTTAATACCTATGACTCTGGAGTCTGATTATCTTGTTCAAAACCTCATGCTACCACTTAGAAACTGTTACTAGGGCAAGATAATTAACCTTTCCAAGCCTCTGTAAAATGAAGGCAATAATAAATAGAACCTAACTCAGAAGCTTCATTTTTAGTGTCCAATGCTAAAACTATGCAAATGGGAATACAAAGATAAAATATACCAAAATTAGTAAGTGTGACACACTTGCTTGGTTTCACAGTAACTAGGAAATCAGCCCTTCCACCATCAACATAACTTCACCTCATTTATTTTGAAAGTTAAACCGTCTTCAACAAATACCATGACCCCTTTATAGAGCGTAATTCTGGCTTTCACCTGTCATCCTGGCATAACTCTTGACACTGATTCCTGTCACTCTCAAAAGTTTGCATGATAATTTATTTGGTTACTCAGCCTTTACAGAACTTGGATGTCAGTCTCTTCTTTTTTCTTCTAAATAAATACTGTGACTGCTTTTGTTTTCAGATGTCTATGTGACATCTTTTCAAATATGTATGTTTTTTTTCTTTCCAAATTTGTGCTATCAGTTTTTCCTCTCAAATAGCCCTTTGAGGTATTTTTAAAACTTGTGAGTACCAGGTCGCCACCCCCCCACCCCACCCCCATGTAACACAAGAAATTCCTAAAAGTGGTGTAGGTATTTATACTGAGGGGTTAGGGGCAGAGGCCTGTATTCATGTATAATAGAAAACTGTAAAGCTGATTTTCAAGGAACTGGGGTGTGCACTTATTCAACTTCTAGCTGATGGATGCACCTTCTCTTCTCCCTGCATGAAGATTTGCATAAGCCACGAAAGCTATATTTCAGAATACTTAGTTTGTGATCTTTTCCCCATAAGAACAATTTAAGACTAGAGATCGATGCATGAGACACAATTTGGGGAGCAAGGGGTGATAACAGGTCAGCCTTAAAGACTATGAACATTCATACAGTGAAGAGACCTCTTTGCTTTGGTTTCAACCAGACTTTCCCAGAGTGACTTGTGCACAGAACAGATCTTTTTTTTTTCTTTCTGCATTTTTATTTCTTTAACTAAGAGGCTGTGTAGTGGCATGGAAAGAGCTTACAGCAGAGCTATTAAAACACCAGATCTGGAGATAATCGTGGCTGTATCACTTATTAGCTGGATGACCTTGAAAGGTTAATCTATCAACTTCCTCATTAATGAAATGCAAAACCAATAGCATCTCTCTCATCTTGTTATAACAAGTGAATATAAATAGAAAGGTTAGGGCTTCCCTGGTGGCGCAATGGTTGAGAGTCTGCCTGCCGATGCAGGGGACATGGGTTCGTGCCCCCGTCCGGGAAGATCCCACGTGCCGCAGAGCAGCTGGGCCCGTGAGCCATGGCCGCTGAGCCTGCGCGTCCGGAGCCTGTGCTCCGCAACGGGAGAGGCCACAACAGTGAGAGGCCTGCGTACCGCAAAAAAAATAAATAAATAAATAAATAAATAGAAAGGTTAATTTAATAAATAGTATTGAAAAAGCTAGTTATTCATTAGAAGGAAAACATATTGGCCTCCCCATCTCATGCCATATACAAAATATAAATTCCCAATGAATTAAAGATTAAATACAAAAACAGGAACAGCAAATACAATAACAAAAACCTTAGAAGAAAATCCAGGAGGCTGCCTGTACAATTGAAGGATGGGGGGAGCATGTTAATTAAGGCAAGTAACCCAAGAAACTGTAAAAGAAATATAGACTTTTTTTTACTATACGAGAAGTTGAAAACTTTTGTCTGTCGTAAATATATATACCAATATACAAATGATAGAGTTGGAAAAAATATTTCCATGCAAATGACAGATAAAGAAGTAATATCTATATAATGCAAAAAGCTTTTGCAAACTGACAAGCAAAATGAAAAAAGCCAACTGAATAGAAAAATGTTCAAGGAAATTGAATAGCAAGTCACAGAAGGGCAAATTCAAATGTTGTTTATATAAAAAGATGAATAAACTCATTAAAGATCAAGAAAATGCCAATTAAAGTAACAGTGAGATAACAGTGACATTCATCAAATTGGCAAAATTTAGTTTTAAAAGTTAACATATATTGATGGCAAATACTTAGAGGGGACCAAGCTCTCATACTTTACTGGTTGAAATATAAATTATGTAGACTTTTTTGAAAAGCAACCATGAAGAAAAATCTATTAAAAGGAAAAATATGTTTATCTTTAACTTAGAAATCCCACTCCTGGTTGTCTATTCTAGAGAAATCAAAACACCGATATGTTTATGCACATAAACACACACATAGTGGCAAAGGAATAGAAATGAAGTCAAGGTCCGTCAATAAGAAAACAGTTGAATTAATTATGGTGTTTCTGTATCACAGGGCATTACACTCCATTACAAAGAATGGATTAGAGCCAAACCAATTCACCCGGAAGGCTAGCTACAAGACATTGTTAAATGAGATAGGCATGATGAGAAAGTTTTTTCAGCAAATTACATTATTTACTAGTTTAGATAATAGCAAATGACACTCATCCTGTGCCCACACTAGTTTCTTGGCATTCTGTTGGCATCCAGTCTTCATCCTTGAACTATTGTATTTTAAAGGGTCAATCAGCATTCACAATCTATCCGCACTCGAGCCCGATCTTAGGAGGAGACAAATTGCCATCCATCCATGATCAAGTCTTCAGACACAAATTGGTCATTATTCCTCTTCATTAGAGAAATCTTAGTGTTTCTCTAATAATTAAGATAATGGACAATAATCCAATTCTGTTTGGGTTGTTCCTTTTATTTGGGACATTAAGGATTTGGCTTCTGTGTTTCCCTGTGAGAGATGTTTGTAAAAGTAGGTGTTGCAGTTTATCTCACAGACAAATAAAGCATTATTATCCCAAGAGCTTCTAAGATGGAGAAGAAAAAGCAATAGATTTACTTTTTAAAAATGGTTTGCTGGTAAGAGAGACAGCCTATGAGTTGAAAATGTGAGAGGTCCTGAACAGTACAGAAAGATGCTCAACCTTGCTTGCGGTGGAATTTTCTTGCACTAACTTAGGTAAGGAAGAACTGTTTCCCAGAACTCCCTTCACTACATAGCTCCAGGTTCATGCGCACCAAAAGAGACCTGGTACAGGGATTTGGAGAATGGAAGAAAAGCAGGTTTATACTCAGGTCAGTGCAAGATACCACGTGCTGCTGCTACTCACACATGCCTACCTGCTGGCTTAACTTGCAGTGAACCTACAGCCAGCCTGCATCAACTCCCACTCCTGTCCAAACTCCACTTTTGGCTTTTCACTCTCCCAGACCTGGTGCGTTTTAGCTCTTTGTCAAAGGGCAACAGTTTCTCTTGCAGCTAACCTGCCACCTCCCCACCACCACCATTAAAGTCTGAGGCTTAGAAGAACTAACAGATGAACTCAGTTTCCAGTCCAACCTCTGGATCCTGGCTCATCCTCCCAGGTTCCTGCTTCTCTTTGTTTCCCCTGCTAATTCCCTGCCCTGCTGACTTTAGGCTCCAACATCACACAACAGAAGCAACAGCCACATATAAATTGTTTAACCAGTTCTCACAATTGTGTAAGGTCAAATACATAAAATCATGGCTTATTATCAATATTTCCCACTGTTTTTGACTTTTAGATTGAACTCTGATTGATGCCTTACTCAAAATAAGAGAAAGGCATATTAAAAGTTCACTGAGGGCTTCCCTGGTGGTGCAGTGGTTGAGAGTCTGCCTGCCAATGCAGGGGACACGGGTTCGTGCCCCGGCCCGGGAAGATCCCACATGCCGCGGAGTGGCTGAGCCCGTGAGCCACGGCCGCTGAGCCTGCGCGTCTGGAGCCTGTGCTCCGCAAAGGAAGAGGCCACAACAGTGAGAGGCCCGCGTACTGCAAAAAAAAAAAAAAAAATTTCACTGAGGTAGAATCAGTGAATATCTGATATATAAAAATATATTTTTATGTTGGATGAAAGCTGCGGGGACACAGACCCAATCATATATTGTTACGGAAATTAAAAACTACTGTTATACTTATGGAGAATAATTTTATTCACATCGAGTGAAACAATACATAGATTTACTCTTAGATCCTGAGGTACTACTTCTGGAATCTATTCCAAAGATACACTAGCAAAAATATAAAATGATGCATGCACAAGCCTATTAATTGAAACACAAACTTAATAACAAAAGACTGGCAATAACCCAAATGTACATCAATAGGGAACAGATTGAAAAATTATAATAAATCCAAGCATTGAAGTAGTATAAAGCTGTCAAAGGGAATGAGGTGCATCTCCACATATTACTATGGGTTAATTGCAAGATATAGTAAATATAGTAGAAAGTAAAAGATGCAAAGGGGAAAAAAGTGTGGGTAGTGTGTGTCTACCATTTATCTAAGTGTTTGCAAGGATATGAAACAACTGGAACTTTTATTCTATATACGGCTGGTGGGAATATACAATGTTACTTTTGAAAACAGTTTAAACATACACCTACTATAAGAACCAGCCATTCCATTCAAAGGTATTTAACCCCCAAAAATGAAAGCATAAATCTATATACAGACTTGTAAATAAATGTTCATAGCAGCTTCATTTTTAATAGTCAAAGACTAAAAGCAAACTGAATGTTCATGAACAGATGAATGGATAAACAAATTGTGGTATATCCATATAAAGGAATACTATTCATCAATAAGAAAGAACTGGGCCTCCCTGGTGGCGCAGTGGTTGAGAGTCCGCCTGCCGATGCAGGGGATACGGGTTCGTGCCCCGGTCTGGGAGGATCCCATATGCCGCGGAGCGGCTGGGCCCGTGAGCCATGGCCGCTGAGCCTGCGCATCCGGAGCCTGTGCTCCGCAACGGGAGAGGCCACAACAGTGAGAGGCCCGCGTACCGCAAAAAAAAAAAAAAAAAAAAAGAAAGAACTGTTCATACATAAAACTTTGATGAATCTCAATATAATTATACTGAGTGAAAGAAACAAGACAAAAAGAGTACACAGTTTCACAGTGATCTCTATTAAAATTCCAGCAAATTGTATTTGCAGAAATGAAAAAAATGACACTAAAATTCATTTGGAATTTCAAGGGATCCCCAAATAGCCAAAACAGTCTTGAAAAATTAAAAAAAAAAAAAGGTTGAGGGTTTATATTTCCTGACTTCAAATTTACTACAAAGACACAGTAATCAAACCATTGTGGTGCTGGCGTAAAGACAAATAGTTTACTGGCATAGAATTGAGAGTCCAGAAATAAACCCATGCAGCTATGCTGCATTGATTTTTAGCAAGGGTGCCAAGAGCATTTAATGGGGGAAGGACTATCTTTTTAACAAATGGTGCTAGGACAACTAGATAGCCACATGCAAAAGAATGAAGTTGAACCTCTATCTCACTCCACATACAAAAATAAACTCAAACTGGATCAAACACCTAAGTGTAAGAGATAAAACTATAACATTCTTAGAAGAAAACAGAGGGGTCCTTCGTGACCTTGAATTAAGAAATGGATTCTTAGATGTGACACCAAAAACACAAGCAACTAAAGAAAAAATAAATTGTCCTTGATCCAAATTCAAAACGTTTGCACATCAAAGGACACCAGCAAGGAAGTGAAAAGACAACTTACGGAATGGGAGAAAATATTTGCAAGCCATAAGGGTCTAGAATCCAGAATATACAGAGAACACTTACAACTCAACAACAAAAAGACAAACAATCCAATTAGAAAATGGGTGAAGGACTTGAACAGACATTTCCCTGAAGATGAACAATTTCAAAATGTTGAAGAGATGCTCAACATAATTAGCCATTAGGGAAATGCAAATGAAGACTGAAATGAAATACTAATTCACACCACTAGGTTAGCTATAATTTTTTTTAATGGGAAATAACAAATGTTGCTGAGGATGTGGATAGATTGGAATCCTCACACATTGCTGGTGAGAGTGCAAAACGGTGCAGCCACCATGGAAAACTGTTTAACATACTGTTAAAATATGACCAACCACTCTCTTAAGTATATGCCCCAAAATATTGAAAACACGCAGTCAAACAAAACCATGATTTGTCCATGAATGTTCATAGCAGAACAATTCACAAGAGCCAAAGGGTGTAAACAACTCAAATGTATATCAAAAGATGAATGAGTAAACAAATTGAGGTATAGCCATACAGTGAAATATTTTTCAGACATAAAATAGGAATATCTTACTAATACATGCTACAACATGGTTGCACTTGAAAAACATTATGCTAAGTGAAAGAAGCCAGACATAAAAGGCCACACAGTACATGATTCCTTTTATATGAAATACCCAGAATAGGTAAAACCAGAGAGACAAAAAGCAGATTAGTGGTTGCCAGGGGCTGGGTAGAGGAGAGAAAAGAAAAGTGACTGCTTAATGAGTACGAGGTTTCTTTTGGGGGCAACCAAAATGTATTGGAACTAGATAAAGGTGATGGTTACACAATACTGTAAATGTACTAAATGCCACTGAATTGTCTACTTTAAAATGGTGCATTTTATGTTCTGTGAATTTTGCCTCAACAAAAGAAAACAAGACTACACAGTGAATGATTTCTTTTGTATAAAATTATAGAGATGAAAATTCATCTATAGGGACAGAGAGCAGATCAGTGGTTGTCTTGAGGTAGGAGGGTATACAGGGGAGGGGGATTACCAAAGGGCACAGGAAGCTTTAGGGACTGATGGATGTGCTCATTATCTTGATTGTGGTGATGGTTTTGTAGCTGTATACATATGTCCAAATATGTGTGCAGTTTATTGTATGTTATAATATAATTCACAATTAGTCACACCTCAATAAAGCTGAAAATAATTTAAAATGATGGAGTGCTCTATAGATTAAAAGATACTTAACAGTCATAGTAACAATTGTACTGTGTGACATTATTTACCTCCTTATAAAAAACACAACATAATACATAAAAGGTACAAGGAAAAATGTGAATGACAGATAATGAATGACACTAAGGTATTGCTCTTAATTTTGTTAGCATGATAATGGTATATGATTATGTATTTTAAAGTCTTTATCTTTTGGTGATACATAATGAGGAGGTTATTCTCTTTACCTTTATATACATTTGAAATTTTCTATAATAAAATATTTTAAAATAAGGTTAGCATGCATATGTATTCTCCTCACATAATACAAGATGTAAAGGGAATTTCTTATACTTTTATTCCCTTTCCAAGTCATAAACAACATTATGGGGATAGACTTTACTCAGTAGAATGACTCAAGCCTGTTCTACCATGCTGTCTTAGTTAGTGATAGTTTTACTAGGTCCATACATTAACTGATAAAGGAGGAACTGACACAAAGCCAATGATCAAGGTCTTGGCCTCCTGAGGCAAGACTGTCTAAGAGTCTCCCAACATAATTTCGAGGTGAAGGGGATCATTACACTTCACTGAGATTTTTCAGAAACTGAATTTCTATGTTTTTCAATACCAATCATCTCTCACTCAGCCATCATGGCACAATTCCAAAACCTCAGTCTGAGGTTACCCTGGGAAATGTCTTTAAAACACTATTTCTACTTTTATTTCTGGATAATCAGAAATAACTGTATCCTTCTGGGGATAATATAAACTATTTGTCCCATGTTCTGCACAGAATATTGGCATTTCTGATGAATAGGAGAAAGTTAAATCCATTTGGGGAGAGAAAGGGGAACTGGAGAAATCAATGTCTCTAAATGTTCTGGTTTGTATTTTCAAAAGTTTAAGGATTTTTTAAAACTGTTAATTCCTCTAAGGTTTTACTTATAAATATATGTGTGCCTCCCTTCCACTGAAAAATTCTTTCAATATTTCTTAGGTTGTTCTTAATCTATTCTATGCAGTTGTCGTAAATCAGTACCTTTACTGAGAACACCACAAACCCAACAATTACTTTGAAAGTTTCCTGCTCAAATACACCCAGACATAAAATTGGAATATACCACAAAACTTAGGACTATCAGATTTATATGATTTTAAACAGAGATCTCTCTTATAAGTAGCAGATAGAAACTGAGTTCCAAAGTATAATGTCACTAAATCATTATCCTAGAATCAGTTAAACAAAAGGTTTTGGTTTAGAAATCTACTCTACATGGAAGATAAAAACACATTACTTCAAATCACTATGCACTATGGCATTTTTACCCATTCTGTTTAATCAAAGCACATAGCTCACTAAACCAGGACAGTGAACCATATGTATATTATCCAGTCATATTAATCTTATTGGTCCTTGCCTGTCTGACAATGATCAACTTCATGTTAATAATGACTCCTCCCTAAAGAAAAATCTGAAATTCTTCTACCTACCTCTCATCCTCCTAGCTCTGCACAGAGACATTCCTAATAGTTGATAGAGAGACCCTCTTCTTGGTGATGACACCTGTGAAGTTGTTCAAACACAGAGGTAAAAAGACATGAATTCAATTCTTCTTCCAATTTATCCTTCAAGCCACTTTTCTCTAGTAGACTTCTGTCATTTAAATTTTGAATAAAATATCTATTTTATCACACCTTCCAACTCTGTAACAATCACTACTACTTCTCGAATGCCTTCTTGAGCCCTGGCGCTCACTAAACATGTGTATACTCTAAGCCAAGCCTCAAAATAATCATGCAAAGAGGATCTTACTTTTTAAAATAAGAACACAAATAGCCAGAGAGATTAAGCTCAAGCTGACTCCGCAATAAGTGATAGAGCTAAAATTCTAACCTTAGTCCACCTGCCTGTGTCTTGTGTTCTATCTACTACTTCCTTTCCACTCTCTACATCTCTCAACAGAACTGTGTTATCACTTTCCAAGACTTTCACTCTCCTTAATAACTTCAGCACCTAGTTCCCAAAGTGTAGAGGCCTGACCCATCCAGCTACTGTGCCAGAAATAAGATGTCAGCTAACTCTGGAGGTTTACTATTGAGAAGTCAATTTGGCTCTCATTCTTTTTTTTATTTCTTTTCCATATTCTCTTCCATTATGGTTTTCTAACAGGATATTGAATATAGTTCCCTGTGCTATACAGTATGACCTTGCTGTTTATCCATTCTATACATAATAGCTTGTATCTGCTAATCCCAAACTCCCAATCCATCCCTCCCCCACCCCCCTTGGCAACCACAAATCCGTTCTCTATGTCCATGAGTCTGTTTCTGTTTTGTAAATAAGTTCATTTGTGTCATATTTTAGATTCCACATATAAATGATATCATATGGTATTTGTCTTTCTCTGTCTGACTTACTTCATTTAGTATGATAATCTGTAGGTCCATCCATGTTGCTGCAAATTGCATTATTTCATTCTTTCTTATGGCTGAGTAATATTCCACTGTACATATGTACCACATCTTCTTTATCCATTCATCTGTTGGTGGACATTTAGGTTCTTTCCACGTCTTGGCTATTGTAAATAGTCCTGCTATGGACATAGAGGTGCATGTATCTTTTCAAGTTATGGTTTTGTCCAGATATATGGCCAGGAATGAGATTGCTGGATCATATGGCAACTCTATTTTTAGTTTTTTAAGGAAACTCCATACTGTTTTCCATAGTGGCTGCACCAACTTACATTCCCACCAACAGTGTAGAAGGGTTCCCTTTTCTCCACACCCTCTCCAGCATTTGTTATTTGTAGACTTTTTAATGATGGCCATTCTGATCAGTGTGAGGAGATACCTCACTGTAGTTTTGATCTGCATTTCTCTAATAATTAGTAATGATGGGCATTTTTCATGGGTTTATTGGCCATCTGTATGTCTTATTTGGAGAAATGTCTACTTAGGTCTTCTGCCTATTTTTTGATTGGGTTGTTTGGGGTTTTTGTTGTTGTTGTTACTAAGTTGTAAGAGTTGTTTGTATATTTTGGAAATTAAGCCATTGTCAGTTACATCATTTGCAAATATTTTCTCCCACTCCATAGGTTACCTTTTTGTTTTGTTTATGGTTTCCTTTGCTGTGCAAAAGCTTATACATTTGATTAGGTCCCATTTGTTTATTTTTGTTTTTATTTCTACTGCCTTGGAAGCCTGACCAAAGAAAACATTGGTATGATTTATGTCAGAGAATGTTCTCCTAAGTTTTATGGAGTCATGTCTTATGCTTAAATCTTTACATTTGGCTCTCATTCTTAGGCCACATTTCATGCTAACCGCTTTTGCCACTAATAAGGGTAATGTTTTGTTTTCCACCTACTTTATTCCTTTATCTTATTTCTCAGTTGGTTCAAAACCCAAATGGGGAAGATTGGGCCCACTCTATGATCTGACATCACTATTTTAGAATATGTACTCCTAAGTTTGGGTGGATTTTGCCTTTGCTTATTAAAAGAGGGTTCCCTATGCAAATCCATACTGTAACCAAACACAGTAGTTTAATCTGCGTGCATGCACACACGGAGAAATTAGGTTAAGAACATATGTGTTAATTTGCCTCTGAGGAACAACTTTAATTATAAGTGAACATTTTTTATTCCTTAACATTTTTTATTCCTATTCCAGTAGGACTTCTCTTTGGCAGTACCTACTTCTTTATTTTTAGCTGTTGGTTAGAAATGTTCTCTGTAATTGAAAGCAATAAAAAGATTTTCATTTAAAAGGAAGGGGAGTCTATAAATCAGATTGATATTCTCCCACATAACAATGAGTCTTTAAGATTTTACTTAAGCTTCTTCCCCTGTTCAAATAATATTGAGACCCTTTCAACTTGCAAATGGAAAGTAACACAGCTTGCTGTGCTACCAAACCCAAGAAGCCTCACAATATAAATAGAGCCAGAGGTACAGAGAGCCAAAGCCAGCTCAGCTCCTGCAGGATTCCCTTGAATACAAGTCCCTTGCCAGCAACCAACATATTTTCTTAGCAAGAGGAAAAATATTTCACAGCATGTTACATTACTTGCTGTTTTTCAGCTCTTAAATAATAAAAGTCAATAATCAGTGAAGTCAGAATAATGACTTTAAACTCACACGGGGACAACCAGGTTAAGAATTGTAGACCAGATTACCAATTCTGGCAAAAAAAGGAGAACAGGTTTATGATCAGATGGTCCATAGCATAAATAGCTGAAAATGGCAATAATCAAGGACTCATTTCAGTGCTTTATGACTGACATTTACATGTTAATGATCAAATGGAGAATCAGAATTATTTTTGGGAATAGAGACACTGTACCCCAGGAGAAATAGAAGATTACCTAACTTCTGAGGTTTCACAGACCTCAAATGGATCATCAGGGACCTTTACTGCACATTTAACAGTTCATTTCAAGGTGCATCCTATGTGTCACAGCCCCGAACTCAAATACCTGCAGGGTCAAATAGGTAATGGAAGTAAGCAACATGGACCCTGTTTACTAGGTCACACAACTTCTCTAAATTCTCAGCAGGACTAGCTACACAATTTGTGGAGTCCAATGCCTAATGAAAATGCAAGGCCCCTTGTTCTCAAAGCAGCAAAAACAGTGACATTAAAGGTATTAAAGTATGAAGCTTTTTCATTTCTCCCCAATCTCATGCTGTCTCTGTCTCTGTCTCTCTTTCCTCACAACTCCCTCTACGTGTCCTGTCAAGATGATTTTATTTGCTATTTAATGCTGCTTTTCCTCAGGCACAGGGAGACTCATGAGGTGAGGGCAGACCCTATGGTGTAAGACCTAAAATTAAGATTCAATATTACATGCTGTCTTGACATCTGAAGCCAAGAGGGCCTCAAATGGCATAATGACAAGTTCCCCTCCCCACTCTGCTCCTGCAGATAAGGTCCCCTTGCCAAACACCCCTCCTTATCATGCGGCCCCAACACAGGGCCTGCTTGTTCCTGAGCAGCAGCTTTAAGTCCCCTGCCAGCCCACAGAATTATTCAAACAAGCCAATTCCATCCTCCCGTGGAAATCAGGGGTCACCTCTACCTCTTGTTACTACAAACAGCCTCTGCTTATTTACTCTCTTCCCAAGTGCAACTCCTCTGTGGCCCTGTGTGGCACGTGACTTCTTCCTCCCTGGAGCTGTGAGTACAGGTGACTAATAACTGCTGTCAATCTCATTTGTCTTGTGTCAAGTGTCATGTGTTCAGCCATCCCCATAATCCCAGGGCATGACTCTTACCTTTGCCAACAGAGTGAAGAAGAGGCAATCAAAATAGACTCTCACAGACCCTGCCCTGTGACATCATGAGCAGGCATATGTGTACATGCTGGTATGTGATCCACCAACTGCCAAGATCCCCCTCCCACACGCTGCTGGACCAGCACACCACACCCCAACCATGGGTGTGGAAGGTATCTTCTCTTACCGGGAGCTTACCACCCCAAGTCATGGCAGATGGGCAACCCTCAGGGACATTGCAATCTCTTGTCCAGGACATGACAGACTAAGGATAGATGAGAGGGTCACTCCTGCCATGTCACCCACCAACAACACCCTGGCACTGCTAGCCCAGGGTGGAGACAGCCACCACCACGCCCAGCTCCAAGACAGGAGGAGGACCTGACTGTCCACACATCAATGCCCAGACCCCTGCTAGGGGGAGACGGTGGCAGTAGTCATGAGGTGGCAATGAGGAGCAGGGTCCAGGCAAGGTCTGGGGCACCAGGAAGTGGGGAAGTAGGTGGCTGAGCATCCTTCCCAGGAATGCAGGCAGTGAGGTGCTAGAGATGGAACTGCACATGAGTTGAGGCTGCAGACCTGGGGCTAGCTCCATTGTCCCATCAGACTTCATGAACAAAGCACAAATTCAAAGATAAAATTATTAAGAATTTTAAGACAGTAACCATAGGGCATTAAACCCTAAGCATGGAGCCCTGCCTGTGAAGTTGGTCCTGGTTCTCAAACATTCAGCACACTAAGTAGCAATGTTTCTGGTTGTACATGTTTGTGTCTGTTCATGACACATGATTTCTACTGCACCCAGAAAATCCTTTTTGATAAACTTGCTATCTCATAAAAACTTCAGTGCCTCCAAAGTATCTTCATTCTTACTGAATTTACATCTTAATTTATTTTCATTGAAATGTAAAACCTGTTGAAATTTCAGTAATTTTATTTTCAGCCTGGCCCATGGTTCTCAATGTGGTTATTTCATAAAGGATTCTTAAATTACATCACTTTGCATAGATACAATTGATTTGTACCTTAAACACCTAGGAATGTGTTTCATATCTACAAAGAAATTTGCTTTCTTCTTTCTTGTATGAAACATAATGCCCTCTCAAGGTACCTTCCATTATTCCAGTTTGAATAGATACAGAAAATACTTCAACTTCCTCTTAATTCTATGCCATGAAAACAGCACTGCAGGTATGACTGTGAGGGCCCACTGACAGCCTCAATGTTGAGGGGCCAGTAGAGTATGGTTTGGGGAGCACGTGCCCCATCTAAATGGAGCCTCCATCACTCAGCAGCCAAATCATTGCCACGTGGAAATATGGAGCCAGGATTGGCAGAGCTGCCACATTTTCAAAGAAAGACAGTAGTTCAGGTTTTTACAGGAAAATAAAGCTTATTTGTAAATGATGACGACTGAAGAAAAAAAAATTTATTAATGCTGATTTGACCCACACTAAAAGGACCTAATACACACATGTAGGTAGCATTCAGCCACGTTTGATGGTCTCTGACATGGAAGAAGAGTACCACTCTCATAAAAATCCCATTTATTGCTCTGTCATGACACTTACCTTATCATACAATCATTATCTGTTTATTTGCCTGTTTCTTTCACTAGACCCTGAGCTCCCTGTTGAAGGGAGTATGTCTGCACCTGGCACAATGGTCTGGCACACACCAGGTGCTACAGAATCATCTATTAAATGATTTATTTTACTTTTTAAATTTTATTTATTTATTTTTGGCTCCGTTGGGTCTTTGTTGCTGCACACGGGCTTTCTCTAGTTGCGGCGAGTGGGGGCTGCTTTTCGTCGTGGTGTGCGGGCTTCCATTGCGGTGGCTTCTCTTGTTGCAGAGCACGGGCTCTAGGTGCATGGGCTTCAGCAGTTGTAGCACACGGACTTAGTTGCTCCGCGGCATGTGGGATCTTCCCGGACCAGGGCTCGAACCCGTGTCCCCTGTATTGGCAGGCGGATTCTTAACCACTGCACCACCAGGGAAGCCCCTATTAAATGATTTAAATTCAATGAATACTTATTAAAAACTTACAACTTCCCAGGCACTGAGATGAACCAAATAAATAATACACATATCCTATGAATTAATCTTTCATTTTAAAAACTTTCTTCTTTTCTTCTCAGTGAGACTTTAAAAATCTCTAAGTTCTTTTTAAAATCACATCTATCAGTAGCAGAGGGTCAGGTGTTGGGATTTTATTCTGCAGAACTTGGCCCTAGACCAAGAAGTACATTAAATATCACCCTTGAATTTTGGTAGAAATCTCCCGACATTCCTCAAGTTTCTTATTCATGTAATACATACATGGGACATAATGTCTTTTAACAGACATTAATTGAGGGCCTATTATATACCAGGTACTGTGTGAGCTTTTGGGGACCAGAAGACCAAATAAACACGGTCTCTCCCCTCCGTTAATCTCAGACTATAGAAATACAATCTTACCCTGACTTCGTCTAACTTGCCTTTTTGGTCCACAAATTCTTCATTGCAGGAGAATCATTCTCCTGCGATATCCATTGCAATATCCAATATCCATTCCCCTCAGTCCCTTTTCCGAGGTGCAGTCCCGCTGACTCCCAGGATGCCATAATATGACAATCTGGGGCCAACAATGTCCATGAGTTTATACTGGCCTGGCCTATCTCAGGATGTGATGCCACTCTCATGGCTGCACCTATGAAGGCATCCTTCACACAACCACATCTTATTATGCCTACTGCACAACCAAGCCAAAATATCTTAACCTAAGATATTTGCAGATGTTCCTGGATGAGAAACCACACTGGTGTTTTCCAAATCTGCCTCCTCCTGCAAACCAACGCCCATTCTGCATTAGCAACAATAATATCAGATATCATTGATTGACTCCTTGCTCAATACTAGATCTATTCTGAACACACTGCATACAGTATATAAAGTAGTGCTTACACATATACACACAGTCTCTAAGGTAATCCTTACAGTTACCTGGAAAGAAGTCAGATCAGGGAATCCAGTTTATGATGCCAACACTTGTTTGGAACTCATACTGTTTATATTTGTATAAGATACAAAATCATAATTCTCAACTACCTTGTAGGCCTCCTGACTCTGAGGACCTCAGATATGGATTTCTTACATACCCGACACAGGTCATGGGAACTAGCTCAGATGCTCTCTGCCTAACCTTCCCAAATCCATTAGTATTCACCCATGACCACATCAGCACACTGGCCTGGGGCATTCTGCTAAGTGTTCTCCCCAGAATTCAAATAGGAAGAGGGGAACAGGTAGTAGGACACCAGTGTCCTCTTTTCTCCCAATCCTTTACTTTTGGCTTCCTTCCTCAATCTTTCTTTCCCAGCTTCTTCCAAGTGATAGAGCCACTGGGTCCCTCTGAGCAACCCCACAAGAATTTTCACCCTAGCTTTTGCCTTTTGATTCTTGCCTCCATTAACTAAGCTCCTCTTTCCCATGGTAAAAGAACTTTCTACCATTTCCTATCTAGTAAGACATTCCCGTAAACCTTTTATTTGCTCCTCTCTGTACTGTGTCATGGCTCTTGGTATGGTTATGAAGAAGAGTGGAATTTAAATAAACATTTTCTCTTTCAACAGACCCTAGCTTTCAATGAAGACTCAAGAAAACCTGTTCTGAAACTCAGAAGTGAGCACTGATCTCTTTGGTCTAAGTGTACCCTGAGCAAATTAATGTTTTAGGTAGATGAGTTGCCCTTTGGACATAATTTAAGGAGAATAAAATACATTGGCTCCACAACAGGAGAGGCCACAACAGCGAGAGGCCCGCATACCAAAAAAAAAAAAAAAAAAAAATGGCATAGTATATTTTTAAAACGGTATCCCAGGGACAGTAACACTCATAGTAAAAAGAAGTTGAAGTGACATTCATTATTTTCTGTCTCTAAGAAAAGCTTCAAAAGGAAGCAATCTTCAGACTGAATAAAATCTGTCACACACACCCCCATCTGCATCTGCCTTCCTGGATGCCAAGAAGTTGGGGGAGATGAATATAGGGATCCTCTACCACTCTGCCTTCCTCTTCACTCTCATCCCTAATTCACTTCTTTCTCTAGGTTGTACTTTTATCCAGGTGGTCTGAGTGCCATAATTCCTGCATCAGATCAAGAGTTAACATTTTTTAGTTAAGAGTGATTGACAAATCCTCTTGTTGTTTCTTTATGACTTACGTTAAGCTTATTAAATAACATTTAATCATTTCTGGGCAGTGTTGATGAATCAAACTCTTGGATAATGGGTGTCTGGAAATGTATCTACACTTTCTAACATTAACTTGTGTTAAAAATAGCCATTATAAGTGTTTTTGCTCTAAACTGTGTTTGTATGAAACTTGACAGTAAGGTATATAACATGGAAAACAGCTCTATCTTTGAGAGGTGAAATTAAACAACTTACCTAAGGTGACTCAACTACTAAGTAGATTCAACCTGTCTTACTTTATTTATAATCTATGTTCCTAACCACTAGGATAGACTAGCTCCCTATAAATAGGACACTGGTTCATGCCTATAGTGCCATGCTTTGAGGCAGCAGGATAGTTTGTTTCTGACCCAGAATTCTGACACAGCAATACAACCTATGACTGCCCTCACAATGCCCTGTAGCTAGGCTTTCTTAGTTGTTACTCTCCTTCAACACATCCTCTCCCATAAAGCCATTTGGAAATGATGACCTGGCAGAATTCTGCATAGTCCAACATCCAGACCATGTACCAGCAGATAAGGCATGACCTATTCCAAGGATGTGACAAGCAGGTAGAGGCTCCAGGTCAGAACCTCATCTGGTATCAGCTTAGATCAGAAACCTCAGCAACAGGCTCCCTGGGACCTTTCTATGCCAACATTCATGGTACTCAATGATGTGTCTTTGAGGTATGCATTTTGTGTGTTGATTTAATCCCGCCTTCATTTTATTTTCCCATTAGAGCCATTTAATCTGCTGCTATTGCTATTATTACATTCTAAAAACTGCCTAAGTCCCTTCTTAAAATGAGGCAATAGGTAAATATTAACCAGACCAGCCTAGAATGCTCATAGAAAACTCTAGTAACTGTAAACCAAATGTTAGCATTAAGAATCAGCAACCCAGTTGTGTAATGTCCCTACCTTGGTGACTGAGTACCATTAACCCACCCTATAAAGACAACACCCTTCCTCAGGTGGGAGCAGGGAAGGGCCCATGGAGACAAGGATGACAGAGACTGAGCAGGGCTCATGCGGATGACAGGCAGAGCCTTCCAGAAGACTTAGATTGACTGCCCCAAGGTTGAATCTGTCCTGCTTTCTATCGACATAGTCAACGCAGACAGCCTACCTCCTGGAAGCAGAGATTTCAGAATTCCCTCCTGTTTTCAGTATCTACAAACGGGCTCATTTCCAGTCCCTGGGAAACAGCATGGAACATTGGAAAGGCATGAGATTTGAAACCAAACCCAGCTATCCATCTTCACTGGCCAAGTGATCTTGGAAAGTTACTTAACTTCTTTAAGCTTGTGTTATTTCATATGTAAACTGAATCAGTATATCTTTGCAGGGTGGTCATAAAGAGCAAATGGAAGGAACCTTGTTCTGTGCAGAGGTTGGTTAACAGTATATGGACTATGTTCGAATATGTCCAGTCTTCCGTTGCCCCTTCTTCACAACCTGGCCCCAACTCTGCCTTGTAAGCCATGGACTGAACTATTTATTATTAACTGTAAGTCCATGGGTTCCATGTCTACCCAATTTCCATGTATAAAAGGACTAAAATTGGAAAATATATATCTTTATGACCACTTTGTGCCGGATTGACTGACTAGCTTAAATTTTTGATGCATTAACAGGGGATAAGGGCATTTCTGTGGTTTGGTGTTCCTTGAATGTGAGCCAGACCTTGAGCCAGAACCTCTAACTTCTGTTGAAGGACCTATCTACCTGCTGATACTTTCAATACACTCCCTTGTTTTATACTCACACCAACTCTGGGATGCTAATTTTATAAACTGAGGCATAACAAAGTTAAGTATCTTGCATCAAGAAAGTGGTAGACCAGGAAGTCAAACCTAGATCTCACTGGACTGTGTACTTACCCAAATGATGCAGTTCATTTGGCAATATGCTGCATGAAACTTCCTAATTTTAGACAGTATAACAGGCCTCAGATGCATTCTGTTGTACTAAGCCATGCTAAAGGAGGAGCTGTTCCACAAATAAAATCAGAATATTCCTGCATTTAAGGAACTCACTAAGTATGTCCTTTTTAGAATAAATGTTGAGAAAATCTACTGGCACCATCAAACATAAAGATATGAAGACAGTCAGAGCTGCTGTGCTCTATTTCTTGAGAGACTCAGAAATGTAAATCTCACAGCAAAGGTGGCCTATGTAGAATTTGTTATTCTTTTTGTTGTACGTGCCAAAGTTAATTTCATATCACAAAAATATCCTAGATCAGTGTTACTAACAAGAATGGTTCTCAAAACTTAATTTGGTAGAAATAAACATGTTAAGAAATTGTTGTATATCTTATTAAGGAGGGGAATATATTAGGGTTATTGTGTTAAAATACAGCCAGCCCACCATCTTTGCAGATGTGATACCAGAGTCGGAGGGCCAACTGTACTACCATCATTTTATATAAGGGACTTGAACATCCACAGATTTTGGAATCCTTGGCTGGGAGTCCTGGAACCAATCCTCCATGTATACCAAGAAAGACTATACACTCTCCTGTGGTCATTGGAATGTAAAAGGAATGCTGACTTTACCATCAAAGTAAGGAAAAGATTCACTCACCTTTTCTTGTGCGATATGTTTGGTCAGTGAGTTTGGTGAGGGTAAGAAGAGCAAGTAGGCAGGCTGTCACCAGAATCTAGAGATCAGGCAAGTGTCTGAGTCTGTGATTAAAGTTGGGAGGGGTGGGCCAGGATGGCAAAGGGATGGTAAGGCCAAGACCCATCCTGGGAGGTCACAGAGATGCCAGCACCAAGCAAGATGGTTCAGAAGCCAGTAGCCAAGGTTCCTGAAGACAAAGCATGGGAGACAATCACCATGTGAGCCAGCAAATCTTCAGGCCAATATTTCTCAACCAGAGCACTGCTTATCCAAGACATTTGAAGGTGCTCCCTCAAATATGACATTCTGAAAACTAGATTGTTCTAAGTATACTCTGCATACACTATGAATGATAGCACCTCCAACTACCACTTATATCACTCTTCAATTTCATTTGTTCACCAAATTCTACTAGATTTACCTACCAAGTATCTCTAGAATCCCTTTTCTTCCATTCTTTTCTTTTGCCGTGGTCCTTATGACAACTTGCCCTGATTACAGTTTCCTTAGGATGAGACTTCCTACTTCTGTTCCTATCTACCCTGTCCCTGTACCTCCAACTCTAACCGTATTGTTTCTCTGCTTAGAGACTTGGAGCACACAATCTACAATCCCTTGACATGTTGATGTTGCTACTGCTGCTGATGCTATGAGATGCTATGTGCCTGGCACTGTCCCAGGCACCAGGGATACAAAGAAGAATAGGGCAGATGCCCTTGCCCCAAAGAGCTCATCATATTTAGGAGAAAAATCTCCAGCTTCATCTCATGCCATTCATTCCTATTCATGTCATATTCCTGCCACAGAACATCAATCAATCCATGCTCTTTAATATCTTCTTGCCTCTGACTGTCACTCCTCTGTCCAGAAAACTCCTATTCATTCTTCAATACCCAACACATTTATTACCTTGTGCCTAATTTTTTTGTCAGTTCCCAAAACATAATTTGTCCTATGTGTGTTCCCAGAGCACTTTGCATTTCTCCTTGTATAGCACTGACCCCATGAATTGTAAATATCTGCTTAAAAGTCTTTTTTTTCCACTAAACTTAATCAGTTTTTCAAGCACTAGAACCATATTCTGTTCACATTTGCATTGCTCAGGAGCTGAGTGAATGCTGAAATGTATTGATATTAGGCATCAAAACATGGTTTTAAAAATTAGTTTGTTGGGGCTTCCCTGGTGGCGCAGTGGTTGAGAGTCCGCCTGCCGATGCAGGGGACATGGGTTCGTGCCCTGGTCCGGGAAGATCCCACATGCTGCGGAGCGGCTGGGCCCGTGAGCCATGGCCGCTGAGCCTGTGCGTCCGGAGCCTGTGCTCCGCAGCGGGAGAGGCCACAACAGTGAGAGGCCTGCATACTGCAAAAAAAAAAAAAAAAAAAAATTAGTTTGTTAATTAAATACATGAATGTAGACAAGGTTTGAGAAATCAGACTGAAGTTTGACACAAAATAACCACACAAGCATCATATTTCATTTATTGTACTGAAGATTGAATACCAGTGGAAACACCCAGAATATCTGGCAGGTAAATGAGGGATTCTTCGTCTTAAGAATGCAACAATCATATTTTTAAATGACTTGAGAGGAATTTATCCACTGCATAAATAAATTATTTCCTCAAAGATATTCAAGTCATATTTCTAATTCTCATCAGCAACATCATCTACTCCTGTCTCCAGAATCTCTTCATTGGCTTAGTGGTCAATTTATTTTATTAGATAATTTTTCTCTATCTAGTTAAAGGCACGTTTCAGGGAGGTAGGAAATGGTGCAAGCTCTCCTTCAGCTCCCGCACCATCCTACAAGCATCCCCCAGCAACAAGAGCTTGAATACCAGAGACTGAGAGAAAGTCAATAACTGACAGCAAGGAAAGAATTCGAGGTATTGATCATCTCAGACTTGGGAGTTGAGATAAAGCCACAGAATTCAACACCACATTAACTCTGCTTGTGCTGGAAGGGAGAAATATTTTTAAACGGGCTCAGATTAGAAATATGGGAGCAATTTTAAGGCAATTGAATTTAACCCATTGTTTCTTGGCACTATTGACACTTTGGACCAGATAATTTTCTGTTGAGGGTGGTGGGGGGTGGGGGGTGGGGGGCGGAGGGTGTTGTCCTGGACACTGGAGGATGCTTAACAGAATCTCTTGCCTCTACTCAATAGATGCCAGTAGCAACCCCCAGCTGTGGACAAGCAAAAATGTCTCCAGACATTGGCAAATGTCCCAAGGGGCTAAATGGACCCCTTGTTGAGAACCACTGCTCTAACCCGTCACACACAAATAAAAATGCTTCTAGCTCCATTATAGGAAGCTACCATTTCAAATGCTTTAACAATGACAAAATGTAGAATAGTATCAAATTAATATTTAGGCAAATGATGTTGCTCCAAAGAGATTATCCTAAAGAGATCATCTGTAAGCCCCACCAAAGGAATGTGAAACAGACTTTGACATTACCTCAGCCAGAGGTCTATTTTGGATGAGAAGTGGAGGCAGATTGCCATGCGGTAAGCTTCTCCTTTCTTGATATTTCTGGAGGGCATGTGCTTGCTTGCTCTACAGCCAAATCAGAAGCATTCAACACAATGATTTCTGTTTTAAACAAAAAGCGATAGTCTAAGGAATGTTTTTCCTGACAAAGCAGGCTGTAAAAACCCTGCTGTTCAAATGAGAGAACTGATCTACCATGTCAGTGACTCAGCCCTCCTTCAATCCAGTTCACCTGAAATCAGCAAAACCAGACAAAAGGCCAAATTAATGTTAATTCAATAGAAAAAGCATCTTTTTACAAGATAATCTTTTTATAACCTCCCCAGGCCTTCATTTCCTCACCTCTGAAATCAAGTAATAAGATCTGTCTAACAGATTTATGAAAATTGAGACATTACATACAAAGGCAGTAGCTGGCACATGATACGTATTCAAAAGTTTAAATAACAATTCGAATATATTTTCTCAGTCAGTTTCTCTGATATCATACGAGAACTAAGACTAGAATTTGTTTTCACCTTCTGTTGCCTACTGAACAACCAAAGGGTTAAGAAAAACTAAAAGAAATAGGACACTAATCATTTACTAATGTATTTAGTTACTTTTGTGTTTCAAGAAAACACAAAAGACATCAGACAAAAGTTTCATATAAAGTAACTTTCTAATCCTAACTTCTTAAAATTTAACAAGCATTGGGCTTCCCTGGTGGTGCAGTGGTTGAGAGTCCGCCTGCCAATGCAGGGAACACGGGCTCGTACCCAGGTCCGGGAGGATCCCACATGCCGCGGAGCAGCTGGGCCTGTGAGCCATGGCCGCTGGGCCTGTGCGTCCGGAGCCTGTGCTCCGCAGCGGGAGAGGCCACAGCAGTGAGAGGCCTGCATACTGCAAAAAAAAAAAAAAAAAAATTTAACAAGCATTGCTCTCTAAGTAAGTGGTTGGCCTTTTTTTCCTACTGATATTTCATTCCAAAAATCATTTGGCATACAGGATGTGTGTTGTTGTAAAGAATAGCAATTTTAAATATTCAAAATCACAGCATTCCCTTTCACCAAATATTAACACTTATCAAATGTATGAAATATAAATCAAAATCAAATCTAGTAAGGAATATCTATATGTGTATAACTGAATCATTTTGCTGTACAGTAGAAATTAACACAACGTTGTAAATCAACTATACTTCAATTTAAAACTAAATTGAAAAAACCAAGCCTAGGAGAACCAACTCAATGCATCAAATAAAAGAGAGCATCAAATAAAAGTAATCATTATAAATGGCTACTTTTTCAGGCTGCACCAGGCACCAAGCCAAGCCCTCTATGTAAATCTTTGATGTTCTACTATGTGTCATATTGTGATCTTATCCCCCATGGCAATTTTTATTATTCCCATGTTACAGATGAGAAAACCGAAACTGAAAGTATCTGAGTGACTTGCCCAAGGTCATGCCCATTAATGGAGCCAGGATTGAAACCCAGGCACTCTAGCTGGGCTTCTATCCATCAGGAATTACGGGTCAGTACAAATGGGTAATGGATATGAAGAGAGTGTGAGTTTCTCTTGCCGCCAAGTTACCATGGAAGCAATGACTTAAACCAGCCCTATTAAAACATGACCACCTGAAGGTCATGCTGATTTCAGTGCCTCACAAATTAGTCTCAGGCTGTTCCCAGGTAATGAAAATATCATGAAAACTGGCTTCCCCATTCATAAGCCTATCTTTCCCATAGATAAGTCACCTAGCAGAAAAACCAAGACAGAGCCCTCATAAAACAGCTATACTCCAATAAAAATTAATTTTAAAAAAAGAATATCAATGAAAAAAAGAGTCCTCTTTCTAAAAGATTCTCCTCCATCAGAGACTTCTAAGTAAGTCTATCTCTTGAGTAGATTTTGGAAAGTCCATGGACACTTTATCAATATATGCAGATATTTTGCATGCATCAGAGCCCAGAATTTTTGGAACAAAAAATTTAAGAAGTGCTGTACTAAACCAAAAGAAGTACATGGATCAGAAGCCTATTAAGAAACTTTTAGTGCTGAGATCCAATAGGATCTGATTTTAAGGTGGCATAATATCTATAGCCAACTCCTAAAGTAGTAGCAACAACCAATAAATATCAATATGTCAATATGTCATATTCATGAGTGATCAAACCCAAGGGACTCATGTGCCTCAAATTTGAAGTTTCAGTCCAGACTTCTGGACTTCCCTGGTGGCGCAGCAGTTAAGAATCCACCTGCTAATGCAGGGGACACGGGTGGAAGATCCCACATGCTGCAGCGCAACTAAGCCCGTGTGCCACAACTACTGAGCCCAAAGCCCGTGTGCCTAGAACCCGTGCTCCGCAGCAAGACAAGCCACAGTAATGAGAAACCTGCACACCACAACGAAACTAGAGAAAACCCACACGCAGCAACAAAGACCCAACGCAGCCAAAAATAAATAAATAAATAAATAAATTTATTTTAAAAAAATGAAATCCAGACTTTTGTCAAAGCACCTACTAGACAAGTAGCAGGCGCCATGATGGGCACAAAAAGTTCAAACACAAATTAAAATTTCCGCCTTCATAGCTTATTATGGAAGATTTTTTGAAAATAAGTATATCAATGGTAAAATAACACTGAATGGTTAATGTTGCTATAAAGGTACGTGAAACATTATAAGGGATCAGAACAGGGTAGAATGATTAATTCTTTGTGTCAGGAAAACATGAAGAGTTACAGAAAAGAAATGGTGTTTGAGCAGAGTCTTGCAGGTGAAGAGGAGCTTGTCATACAACAGAGTTAGTTGACAGTACAGTGGTCATGTCTGAGAGGTGACAAACTGTCTTACATTCCTAGAAAGGTACAGAAAGGAGAGACCAGAGACAGGGCTTGGTATGTGGGCTGAGGTAAAGATGCAATAACCCAATTCAAATATTTTTGGAAATACTCTACTGATGATAATGAGAAGCTTTGGAAAATATACCTGGAAACGAAGATGATCTATCTGTGTGAGAATGAGCACTCTGAATGCAGAGGATGTACTTCATTGGAGGCAGGAGAATCTGGGGCAGAATGATCAATTAGGATGCCCTGTTACCATAACTCAGGAGAGAGATGAGCCTAAGGGCACATCAGATAAACAATTGGGGGTGCTGGGAGTTGCAGGAAGAAAGAGATCAGGGAGAAAAGGGGGTACCCCACAAGGATAACTGGATGCTAACTGACCCAATGAGAAGTGCCAGAAATAGCTCCCTACTTCAGAAGTATACATGGCTCTTATTGTATATCTTGCTTAAAATGGGTACACATCTATATTAATTCCAAGAAAAGACTTAGGTGTAACATATCGGAGAAAAGCTCTAAGACTCGGGAACATGGATGATCCACCAGGCACCATGCTGGACACTGCACACATTGTCTCAAAGACTGTATGTCAGGAGCTCACCCATATCCTGACCCACTGGCGAGGCCAGACATCTACCTGTTCATGGATCAGCCTTAGCAATCCACCCAGAATGGCTCATTTCTCTCCATTTCTCTTGCCAGCAACAAATTGAATCAGTTTTTTAATGACATCAGCCCTACAAATCAATTCAATGTATTAAAACGGGCCCTGCTAGACCAGAACACAAGCCAAGGGTGTTAGATCTTCTTTCCTCCCACTGGCTCTCATGGATCAAAACTGCTCCAGGGTATCTGAAGAGAACAGCTCAGGCTCCCCCTGCCCAGCACCACGTGGGCTTGAACAAGGCCAGACCACCACCCTTAGGGACAGCTGAGATGCTCCTGAAATGTCAGAAGCAGCCCTGCCAGCCTCCCAGCCTCCGCCATGTTCTGTGTGATGGGTATTGATTTCAGACACTGTTTCAGAGCAAAATTGAAAGTGTGTGCCTTTGCAGCTTGTCAAGAACTCAGGCCCGACTTTCACAAGGGACTTTGCACCAGCAGCCTTGTGCCTGGTGCCTGGGAAAGTGGAGCAAGGCCCTCCGAGGCCTGTTTCCTCACTCTCTGAGATTCAATCAATGACTCGCCAGTCAACATTTGCATTCTTTTAACAAGTGTACATGAAGTCCTCCAACCAGGAGAAAAGGGAGGGGAAAACAGAAGATCTTCAGTCATTGGTGTGGACAAGATTCAAGCAGAATAAAAAATGTCAACATGCTCAGATACCTCTATCTTTTGTACTTTTGGGGGTCTGTTGTTCTTTTGAGCAAGTCCGTATTTATTCAGCAGACATTTATTACACGTTATAGTAGATTTTGGGGTGGGGAGAAGGAAATCAATAAGGAAGTCCATGCCTCAAAGAAATCTGTAATCTAGAAAGGAAACAGATATGGATACAAATGCTACAAGGAAGGAAATCAAAGTGGGTGAGGAAATAAGAAATCGGAGATGGATCTGAGCTGCACTGATGCTGGGGTAAGTAAGGATTTTCAGCCTTGTCCCAGATGGATTATTAAAAAAGAGAGAATATTAGGATCAAAAGTGAAACTTGTCTGCTGTTTAGTTGCTGGTGAAATGTTAATATCAATAAAAGCCTTGAATGTGACCTCCACATCAGATAGATCATCTAGCTGAATATGCTCCCCACATTTTACTTACTTTTTAACTTGTCAATCATTTATTTATTCAACAGATATTGATTAAGCACAGTGTAACTAATACAAAGAATAAACATGTTCATGATTAGTTGTACACACATAAAACTTCTGTAAACAGTTATAAAGCATGACCTAAGCTTAAATTGAATTGTTAAAAATCTGAAGTAAAAGGCATTAATGTTTTTTTTGTTTTTTTGCGGTACGCGGACCTCTCACTGTTGTGGCCTCTCCCGTTGTGGAGCACAGGCTCCGGACGTGCAGGCTCAGTGGCCATGGCTCACGGGCCCAGCCGCTCCGCGGCATGTGGGATCTTCCCGGACCAGGACACAAACCCGTGTCCCCTGAATTGGCAGGTGGACTCTCGACCATTGCGCCACCAGGGAAGCCCAAAGGCATTAATTTTTTTGTCATCCTGAAGCATTCGACCATGAGTATGTACTTGGCACATGGCAGGTGCTCAAAAATGTTTGTCCTGTGAGAAGAGGTACACCTAATTTCCTTAGGTAGCTAAGAGCATCATTCCCGGTTTCTCCTCACAATTTAAATCCAAATGACAATAGAGTGGTCATATTAATCTGAGTTTCAAGTTTTCAAATCCTACATTTTGACTATAAAATACGGTTTTGCAAACCATCTTTTTATAAAAAGCTGCAGAATGTTGAGAATAAATTAACCTAGGAACGTGGGCCCTGAGCAATGAAACCGTCTGATATTGAAAGTAACCTTGAGGTTTCTCTCTTCAACCTCAGAGAACCACAGGAAGAGAAAACAAAAATAATGGTGGAAATAAAGTAAGATAGGTGTTTAAAATGGCCTAAAATGCTATCTATTTTTAATGATCTCGGATGCTAGAAACCCAAGGAAGGAAAGTCAAATTTGAAAATAACCAGTGAGCCTTTACTTGCTACTCAATACCATATTTCACAAAGTTTCTAAACTTCCCTGTATCATCTTTTGCAGTATATCATAAGGGCATTAGCGTCCCCAATGCTTAGGAATTAAACAGGAACAGAGAGAAGAAATGCATAGGGACAAGCTTGTAATAAAAGATCACCAAACGTAAGCTAAACGAAGCCAGAGGTCAACCTACATAATTGCAGGAGAATCTCAGACCACTTGTTTATACATCTATTTCATTCAATCAACGAAGCTTTACTTAACCCCTAATATTTGCCAGGTACTGAGCTGGGTGGCTTGTCACCCAGAAGCTTGTCATCCAGTAGATCACACTAGAAATGTCTATTGATCTAAAATTATGAATAAACCATCTCATCTTTTTTCATAAGTTAAAAGTGCGTCATCATTCTACATTCTATTTCTCTCTCATTTATTCATTCAGCCAGTCAGTTGCTTATCCGACAAAGATTTAAGCATTTAATCTGTACCAGATATTTTCCTAGGTTCAAGGGATACCCAAATTAATAGAATAAGTACCTGCCCATAAAGAGGCAAGGATTTCTAGTAATTCTAGTTAAATGTGATTGGCACAATAATTACTATATAAACAAAATGCTATAAAAGGTACCAGCAAGAGGTGGGAGGGTGAAGAGGGATTTTTTTAAGTTTTAAGGAAAAAAGGGAGGTGGCATTTGATTTGGGTTCCCCAATATGTGTAGGAGCTTTCCAAGCAAAGGCGATGGAGGAAGGGCATTCCTGATTGAGAGCAGGACATGCAAAGAGGCAGAGGAACAAGAGTGTGTGGACAGTAAGGCCAGGAGAGCTGGACGGCCACATACATGGGGCTGATGACTCCACACCGTAGAGTCAGGCACAAGCAGGAAGATCTTGGGGGCTCGGCAAGGAATTTGGACTTAATTCCGTCACGACCGGAGGGTGCTTTCAGATACCTACATCCTAACTTCATCAAGCAAGGCTTAGAAAATTTAAACCCCAGAGCAAGTCTATCAACACACAAAGAGCTATTTCGTTTTGCTTAGAGAATAAAACACGACAGTCCTCCTGGCTGGGCTAAATTTTGAGTGGATATTGAAACGTTTAGCCTATAAAGAAAGGAGAGACCACTATTAGGCCATATTTAAGGTTCGTTTGTCATTCCTCCATGCCTTTATTCAACTGCTTCACATCAGTCCCTGCAGGATGCCAAGCACTCTATTAGACCCTTTGACTCTAAATAATAATGAAAATAGGGAATTTCCTGGCTGTCTAGCGGTTAGGACCCAGCACTTTCACTACCAGGGCCTGGGTTCGATCCCTGGTGAGGGAACTAAGATCCTGCAAGCTGCATGGCATGGCCAAAAAATAAATTAATACATTAATAATAATAATGAAAATAGACATATAAGGGTTTAATAGTGGAGTTGGTCAAACAATATAAGTGCAGGGCATCAGAGAAAGCCCATAGCAGGGACCCTTGACCTGGCCTGGGGTGGAGGGGTCCATACCTTAGAATTGAAATGCCATAGAGAATTGCCCTGTGGTATTTCACTGGGAAAGCCCACTGGATGATGTCCAAGCAAACCTAATAGTTGACATTCCACCAGCAGGTCCCATCCCCTGGAGTTCCTGCACCTCCCTTGAATGTGCTTTTCTGTCTGAATACACATGGACAGGAAGGAAAGCAAATCCTTCTGCAGGTGATGGAACTAATTCTCAGGTCCCCATCTTCTCTGTCAGTCTAGAGCGACCCCCTGAATCTTGTTCATAAGACTAGGATGAAAAAGGAAAACAAATACATTTCATTGAAAACAAATCGCAAGTCTGTGACTGACTCCATCACTTCTGTCAGTAGATGGGAAATTCAAGTGCAACGCCTGTATATAATTACCCACCATGTCTTGAATACAAAATTACTGATTTAACAGGTGACACATTCCACACACAAATATTGTAATAATATAAAAGGATAGTTGGACAATAGATTCCATAAATAGAAGAGATGTGAAGTAAAGATTTTTTTGCTGCTATTTTATTTTATACATTGTGATGACATACACACTACAAATTTATAATCACTTCGAAAATAGGATTTATATATTGGATTTCTTTTCACCTGATCACAAAATCTCTGCCACTTTCAGATTCCCCCCTTCGCAGCTTCCTGAAGACCCAGAAGGAACATCGGACTAGGAGTCAAGAAAAGCAGCTTTCTCAGGCTCTGTCACAAACTACTTTTTGTGGGCAAAGTTGTTTAATGCCTGCTCAATGTCCTCATCTATACCACGTGAACCGTGGCACCTACTGCAGTGAACTCCCAGCCTGCTTGGAAAAGCCCTGGATTTAGAGTTAAGAGGTTAAAGTTGGAGTCTGGTCTTGCCGCTGACTGGCAAATTACTTTGGGTAAATCACATACACTCACCAAGTTAATTCACCTGCAAAGGGTCCCTAATTCCACCTGCCTTATAAATTTGTCCTGAGTCAAGTAAGCCAAAGTATTTTACAAACCACAGCCACTTATAGTAGCATAAGGTATTATTAATTAGAATCAAAGAAAATCACAAAGAAGATAGATCTTATAACTCTAGTGCTTTGAGGAACACACAGTATGTGTGACATTGAATTTCTTATGCAGTCAACCATGCTGTGTGCATTTCCACAATCAAACTTTAAGTTGTAGGACATTTTAGGGCTACCTCCTTTTATCATGAGCTGGGGAAAGACTGGGGGGTCCCAAGTGGCAGGAATCCCAGGGCAGCCCAGGTTGCTCCGCTCTGGGAATATCCTAGGGAGAATGAATAACGCTAAGTCAGTGACTGAGGAGTGATGACCTGATGCTACTCCCAAACTGGGGAAAATTGGGATGAAAGAATGAGGAACTCCTTTCTGCCCCCAAATTCTAAGGTTTAATAGTAAAAGGGGCCTCCTGTAAATCTCCACCTAGCTATGATCAAACCAGTTCAACTATCAGACCAAGATTTGTTCAGCAAGAACCGGGTGGAACCTTTCTAGGCTAATGACACGAGATTGGACTTTGGAGTGGCTTTTGAAAGTCTCAGTTCCTAAATCCAAGTTCATCCACCTCCCTCAATCTGTCAGACATTCTAGAAGCACTCAGCCTTCTCCAAGCTGACCCACTGTTGCTCAGCACAGTTGGCCAAACAGAGAGAGAGAATATGACATCCAATTATCCCCAAGTGTCCACAGCACGCCGGTTGTCTTGACCGGGAGTGGTAGAAATAGCACTGGCACCTTCCAGCTTTGGCCTTGGTTTGGAGTGTGTGCCGGTGTCCACTGCACCCCGTGCCAAACCAGAGCACAGGGACACGGGCGTGAATTTTGCAGCCTAAATTCCCCAAGGTAATTTTTATAGCTCTGCTATAGTAGTTACATTTTTTTAAAAGGTCAAGATTCACATGTTTATTCTGACTTGTGTTTCTTGGCCTAATCCAGACTGGGGGGCGGGGCGGAGAAAAAAAAAAGAAAGAAAGAAATTGACACAAATAGATTAATAGTTTGCAAGTGAAATCTACAGCTCATTTTGGGACATGTCCTGCGAGAACCTTGCTTTATTTTATTGAAAAGGGCAAGAAAGAGTAACATTTCTGTTCAGCTCAGGGAGCCCAAAGAGCCAAAGACCAAGTCCCAGAGAGGAACATCTGGTTGGCAAACACAAAGGAATGTAACACCTGCAAATTGGCCATGTTGTGTTTACTCTGGGACTGGTTGTCCATTACTCTCTGAAAATACGTTTCAGGGCTGGAAATGGACTGTTTGTGCCAAGAAAGTCTGGGGTGATAACGCAGCCTGTTCACCTTGGAATTCTCCCCGTCCCAGCATGGGCGGGCCCTGGTGAGCCAAGAGAGATTTATAGTATTTTTCCACCTAGCACTTCTTTGCAGAAACCTCTACAAGTTTGGAGTTGGAGACCAGAGAAGGGGCGTCGGGGACTGAGAGTGCGGAGAATGACTGCTGGGCTTCAGGTTGTGGTTATGCTATTATTTATTCCTCTGTGATGATTTTCTGGCAAGGCTTTGCATGTCTTAGCCTCTGGACAGAGTTGCACAGCCTCTGGACAGAGTTGCACATATCAAAAACAACACCAAAACAAACTGTTTTAACACCCACACTTACAGGAAACTTTACCCCAGGGGCTCCAAGTGCTTCTAACAGAACAAGAAGGCCTGCTGTGTGCAGCTCTGTCCTTGGCAGCCGTGGTTGTCAGCCCTGAGCACAATTTATTGTGTCTTCTTTGAATCACTTTTGGTCTAGAATGAAGCATCCGCCAAAGAGACCTCACTCAAAGCAGCTAATGGTGCCCACGGCAGGAGAGTTTCCATCAAAAGGCAAAGCTCCCTCACTGCTGGGAGCCCCAAAACCCAGCAGCGGCACCCCCTGTTACCATCCTGAGTCAAAATTGCAGCTGGAGTCTGATGGGTACAGTAAACACCATTGGCTTGGGGACAGTTTGAAGCCTAGAATGAAGAGACATCAGAAGCCGTGTGTGGAAGAACAGCAGAACTCACATTTATATGAGTCCCAGCTTAAGCCCTCCTAGACAATTAGCTCTTTGCACGCCTTTTCTCGTATAATTCCAGAAAATGATTCTATTCTTATTTCATAAGCTAGGGAAAGAAGGCTTAGAAAGTTTAAGCAATTCTCCCAGAGTCATGTTATTCAGTGAAATGGAAATACTGGGGTTTCAACCCAGGCCTACCTGGCCTTTTTTCCACTGTCTCATGTGGCCTGCAGAAGGTTGACATGCATTGATAGTCCTTTTGCCTCCAAATGTATTCCAAAAAAGACCCAGTGTGGTTGCTGGGATGTTTGTCTGCTTCTAATGTCTGAACCTGGTCTCCATTCCTTCCCTCAAGCTTCCTTGTCTCAATCTGAGAACAGGAGGAAGATTAAGGGATAATGGAAGTCCAGGCTTGTTTCACACAAGAATTGTAGTGCATGATGACATATGTTGGCTGTATTGTTTAAGGATGTTCAATTCGACTCTGTAAACTAAGAAAAACAGACCAATGAGGATAGAGGAAATTAAGAGATGTAAGTGGCTGGTGAGACTCATTAAACATAGATAACGTAAGGTGAGCACGCGTACTGGTGGTAGGTGGGAAAGACGAAATATTCAGAGTTACGTTAAGACACTAAGGTACTCAGAATTCACCAGGCCTAAAGTTGGCCATTCATTGGGAACACCTATTTTGGCTCTACCAATTTTCTGCCTACAGCACACAGGTAAAAGCCAGCAGGCCAACTGGCAAGCTACAGTTGTGACCGAGCAAACTTGTCTGTTTGTCTCATAAAAACAAGTCTGTGTTTGCCTCAAGCCCCTTCCAGACACCCTTGTTCATTGTGAATTCTGGTCCACCTCATAACCCCAGCAGGGAAGGCTAGTGTGTCAGAGAAATAAGGAGAGAGTGAGAGACAGAAGAAGCAACAGAGACAGAGACAGAGAGAGACTATAGGCATTGCCTAATACAGGATTCAAGGAGTATGGTCCTTTCACCCTGTTTGTACCCACCTCTGGTGTGTCAATCATCCGTGTCCTCCCCCTTGCTTCTCACTGTATGTTTATTAAACCACATGAATCAAACATCTTAATCTGGCACTTGAGTCTTTATGTTCCTGACCACTGCGGCAGGTGACATAGTAATACACTTGGAGGATACCATTGCATCAAGGTGATTTCCCACTTAACACATGACCTCCAAGAGTCAACTTATCTTTAGCATTTTGTAGTTCTTTATCTTCAAAACATAGGAAATCCTGGTGGAATGATTCAATGGCAAAGAAAAGCAAGTAAACCCAGGAAGATTAATGTGATTTTTTTTAAAAAAGACAATACTTATGAATTACTTCCTGAATGTAATCATACCATTGGAATTTGTATTCATTTATTTAAAAATCCATTCTGTGTTCTTTGGACTCAGCCTGTCAGTAGGCACTCTTACTGAAAGTCCTTTCACCCTTGTGGAAGCTATGTGAATATTATACTGACTTTGTAAGGTTCTCACAACAGATGTGAGTCTTCCTATTTTACAAATGAATAAACTGTGCTTAAGCTGGTAGAGAGAATTGCTTAAGGCTAGATTGCTACCAAAAAAAATGAGTACACACCTAGAATCCTAAATAAATATTCTATTATCCCTCGTATACATTGAAACGTATATAGATTCCTGTCCACATGTGAATTGAAAGATAGGGAAGGAAAGATAGGGAAGAAACAGAAATAAGGTGGATGGTAATGAATGACTTAATATTTTTATTTTACATATATGGTATATACAGTACCCTTAGTTGAAGGCCTATTGTGAACCCAGTAATATTATATGTGTCTTATCCACACTATCTCTTTTCCTTGAAGTGCTAGGTGATGTTATCATTCTCCGTTCATAATTAATGAAAGGGAGATTGAGAGATGTTCCTTCTATAACATGCCTAATCACAAGTAGAAAACCCAGATTTCCGACATAGGTCAGCTGACCCCAAGTCTTGCTTTCTGAGATGCAGTAATTATAATGATCATCATTGTCAATTGAGAATCCATAAACTTTTTGAGTATTTTCTATGTGCTGGGCAGTGTTAAGCATTCTACTTGAACCATCTCCATTTTCCTCAGAGAGTGTCATTAACAAAATGTCTCTTTCCCAAAAGAATGGAAAGTTTACGTGTTAAACTATAAATGCAGGGCTTTAGTCTTTAAAATATGCAATGGAGAATGCTCAAAATACCCTATCAAGATGGGGATTTTCTTTAATCTTTGACGTTGCCTTCTAATCACTTCCAAAAGGAGGATAAAAAGAGGAGACTATAAACCCAGTGGTCAGGACTTGTCTTGGAGAAATTAATTGGGGAATAGGGTACGAATGATCAAGAGGGCCAAATGCAACCTGTGCACCTTATTTGCATTCATATCCTAACAAACTAAACATAAAAAGACATTGAATAGGGACTGGGTATTAAATAACATTAACAAAGTATTTGGATTGTGTTTTGTAAGGTATGATAATGTTCCTGTGAATACATAATAATATTTAATAAAATATCCTTATTTTTGTAAGGCATATATCCATTCTACTTTTATGTGTGTTCCAATTTTTTTGTAATAAAAGGTAAACAATTTGTTGGTGGCTGAGAGGTTTAGAGAGGAGGGGGTGGGAGAAGAGAGAGCAGAATGAAATGATCCGGAGGGAAAATTTTGGGGGCACCTAGAAAGGCAGGGAAAAGGATGAAAACAAGAAATAAACTCCCTGGGGTGAAGGGGCTTAGTCGGGAGTGGAGTCAGGGAATGGGAATGGGGTAAGAAAAGCTTCAGCCCTGTGAGTCCAGGGATCCACATAAGCAGCGATACTAACCAAAAAAATAAAGAGGACGAATTTGAGCCCAAGTAAGAATGAGTCAAGGAATGGAAGACTAATTGAACATCTAGCATACAAGTCACTGTGTGTGCATGTGATATTGTGATTTATAAGAAATATATATTTGGTCTTCATCCCCATTTCTGGCACCAAGCTCCTAAAACCCTTGGAATTTATGTTAATGAGGTGACTTTTGAAAAGCTTTTAGGTAGCCTAAAGATAGGAGCTGGTTGCCAGGGGAAACTTAGAGGATTGGAACTTTCAGCCTCACCCCCCAACCTGGGGCTGGAGGAGGAGCTGCAGATTGAGGTCAATCACCAATGGCCAATGATTTAATCAACCATGCTTTGTAATGAAGATATCGCTAAACCCCAAAAGGATGGACTTTTTAGAGCTTCTGGGTTGGTAAACACACTGAGGTGCCTGGGAGAACAGTGCTCTCAGAAAGAACACGGAAGCTCCAGGCCCTTTCTCCATCCCATGTCTTATGCATCTCTTCCATCTGGTTGTGCCTGAGTTATATCCTTTTATAATAAACTGGTAATCTAAGAAGTAAGATGTTTCTCTGAGTTCTGTGAGATGCCCTAGTAAATTAATCAAACCCAAGGAAGAGGTCATGGAAACCTCCAATGTATAGCTGGTTGGTCAGAAGCTCAGATGATAACCTAGGTTTGCAGTTGGCATCTGACGTGCGGGGCAGTCTTGTACGACTGAGCCTTTAATCTGTGGGATCTGATGCTATCTCTGAGTAGATAGTGTCAGAATTGAGTTGAATCGTAGGACACCCAGCTGGTGTCAGAGAATTGCTTGGTGGTGTGGAAAAAACAAAAAACAAAAAACAAACATCATCATGCATCACCTCACTATACTTCTTCATCATGGACCCGAATGACAGATGAGAACACTGAGGTGCAGGGAGCTGAAGACCTTTGCCTGAGGTTCCATGAGTCACAGAGGGTTGTTGATGGGTAAGGAAGAGAGTGGAGAAGCCTACTGGGCAAGGATCGAAAGGAACTTCCATGAAAGCAACACCAAGTTTTTGCATCAATCTTCATTTGAAAATAGGGTTCTGTAGCTTAAAAAGACACAAAAATCCAAAACTGAGAGAATTAAAGCTGAATATATTAGCTTGAAAAACTTAACCCAAACATTAATGTAAACATAAAGGACAGTCACAGATGAGAATGCCCAAAAGGTGACTTTCAAATTGTCTAAACTTGTGTCAGATTCAACCTCACTGCAATTATCCCAAAGATTTCACCCACAACTGCATGCAGTTTGTACCTAGAAATTCCCTCACACTGTAGTAGTTTGGGTATGAACTTGAAATTGCTCGGGGAGGGGTGGTGGTTGGGGAAGAGGCAAGAAGAAGGGGGCAAGAAGAGAAAAGGTAACTTAATTGGGCAAAGCTGAGGCCCTGCAAGTGAGTTCTTTGAAGAAGATGCCAAACCAAACTGCTGCTGCACTAGAACAGCCATCATATGCAAAATGGCCTTTTAATGGGGGGCAGGGGGTATTTCCCAGCTTTGTCTTCTCCGCTAGGGAAATGATTCATACACATTCCTTAAGCCAGATGCAGAGTTCTGCACTGAGGCTCCTCCTGTAAGTTTTCAGTGAATGTGATTAGCATCCCATCTGCTACAAAGCTACAAAGTTCCCAGAAACTGTGCAATTAAATAATAATAATAATAATAAGGTTGGGTTCATGTTTGGCTGAACCCTTTGCTCACTGTGTGGCCTTGGGCCAGTCAGATGACCTGCTTGTGTCCTGATAGTCAAACCAGCTGGAAAATTGAGTCAGAGACAATGGCCTCCCTGCAAAACAGATGCTATAGCTGAGTTGCACACTTTTTTTTTTAGTAAATAAATTGGGGGTCAAGGAAAGGAGGGATTGGTGAGTTGTTTTGAATATTCAGGAGCAGCTCCAAGCCGAGGAACAGATTAGAACCTCCTTCCAGAATGATCACCAGGTCTCCTATGGTCAACCTGGTCTCCCACCTACCTCTGCAAATACTGTTGGATCACAGGTGGCCTCTCTTTAGACAACTTAACCCTTGACACAAAGGTCCTCAGGGATCATATTTGTTAAAATATCACCTCATTGAAGCTGTCCTGGTGCCTAGTGAAGATTGCAAGCCCCCTTCCCCCGGCACTCCCTGTTTTCCTCCCATGTTTATTTTGGCCAGCACCTTCCTTGTTACCTAGCATCTAATGTGATGACTTATTTATGTTTTCTACCCCCGACTAGAATGTAAGCTCCTCCAGGGAAGCGACTTTAGTCCATTTCATTCACTGCTGTGTCCCCAGTGCCAGAACCAGTCCCAATAACTCGCCCATTTTCTCTAGGCTGGAAAGCTGGGAAGATTGTCACAGTTGAAGGAAGCTGCTAGTATGCTTATTAAACAGTTGGTCTAGTCAATCTTTAAGGAAGTAGAGTGCATCCCATCCGATGTTCTCAGTGTGTTGGGGTGAGGTTACAGGACAAATGCTCCTGACATCATAGTAACAGATTCACCGGAGGTGCAATTGCTCATACCCCGGGTTTCTGGGACCAGAAAATGCACTCTTAACAGCTTTGTTCCTGCCTCCCTGCCTCCAGGCTCACCATGCTCCAACCCACCTCCAACCTCCTACCAGCAGGATCCAAGTCCGACCCTATGGTCCCCCCCAGCGCTGCTCATTGCCAGCATGATAAACTCCAGACCATGTTAGGGCCTTCTTGATCTGTGCTCGATCCACCTTTCCTGCCCTCCCTCCCACCTCCATCATACCTTACCTGCCGACCACACTCTCCCCACCTCTACCCCTTGCAGTTTGCTGGACGCGCTATGCTCTCCATGTCTTCAAACATTTTCTCTGCTCTTCTCTGCCTGAAACTCCTTTCTCAACTGGCCGACAACTACTGGCTTACCCCATCGTGTTCCAACACCAGCTCCTGCCTGAATCCTTCCCTGTTGATTGCTCCCCACCCAACACCCCCGCAGAGGTCCCTCTTGCCTCTTAGGAGAACCACTGTGATACTGTGCTACACTGCGCTATGACCACTTGGATGTTTCTCTTCCCTACTAAACGGCTGTGGTCTCAGGACAAAAATAGAGTCATTTATCTCCATGCCTAGCTCAGGGCTGGGCATATGTGCTGGCACTCTGCAACTAGCAAATGAATAAAAAATAAAATCAGGTTTTTTTCTCAGGTTTAACAGTTCTCTGGTTTCCTTCACCTTTATAGATCATTTTAATATTTCAAATAGGTAATGAAAACCTGATCAAATGCTGAAAAAGAGCTCTTCTGTCAGAGTTTCCATCCTGTATAACAGTCTGTAATTCCCAGACAGTTAAGATTAGGAGTGTTAAAAGGTAGGGGCTTCCCTGGTGGCGCAGTGGTTGAGAGTCCGCCTGCCGATTCAGGGGACACGGGTTCGTGCCCCGGTCTGAGAAGATCCCACATGCCGCGGAGCGGCTGGGCCCGTGAGCCATGGCCGCTGAGCCTGTGCGTCCGGAGCCTGTGCCCCGCAACGGGAGAGGCCACAACGGTGAGGGGCCCGCGTACCGCAAAAAAAAAAAAAAAAGATAAACGAGGGCAACTAAAAAGTTTGAGTTTATTTGAGCAAAAATGGATTCCCGTCGGGCAACACCAAACCGGAAGTGGTTAGGAGCACTCCCGGGACAGAAGCTAGAGAAAAGACTCAGAGAGAGAAAGTACGGAAACAAAGAAAGGAAGTGATTTGATTGGCTATAGCTTGAATCCTAGTTGGCTGCTTGTGATCGATTGTCCTTAGTGTTTGATCTGTTTGATCCTGTAAACTTGAGGCATTTACGGGCTTAGATTCGGTCTTGCTTACATAGGCTGCCATGGGATTAGAGATGCCTCACTCTAATCGTTCCTGTGCCAACTACAAATTGGCACTTGCCATCTGCTTCTACAAGGACTAAGTCACAAACTGCTGCAGCTGCTGACCTTCAACACGCCCTGAAAGGAGTTCAAGATGGAGAGCAGGAATGAGGCCCTCTGTGCTCCGGGAAAAACTGGCAGAACAGGGCTTTAGATAGTTAGATATTTTCAGGAGAAGATTTTATGAGCCCAAGTCTTGCATCACCTCATATCTAGAAAAGCACTGAAATCATTAACGGTGACATCTGCTCCTCGTGACTCACAGCAAGCCTCTGCCAAAATATGTGCTCGACTGCAGGTACCCCCCTTCAGTGAAATCATGTACAACACTGACCAGCCTCCCTACCTCTTTGGAGCAGTTTCTAGGGCTATCTGAGATGCTGTCTCCTGGGCTATAATCCTCATCTTGCCCCAAATAAAACTTAAATCACAACTCTCACGTTGTGCATTTTTTTCAGTCGACACTTGTTTAATTAATTTAACAGAGGTCTGAATTTCTTTAGCATAAAGGGCTAAATCAAGCAGGTGCTTACAACCAAGGTGTATTGTTGGAAAGCTCAAGTGTATAGGCAGAAGAGGAGGGCGGGCAAAGGTGGATAGTGGAAGAGAGAGAAGGAAACTGACCGAGTACAACAGCCCAGGGGAAATCAAGGGCCTCAGCTGGGTGTGATTCAGCCTCTCCCAGCTTATTACCTTTACAAAGTTCCTGATGGCTATTGGGCCTCTTGGTGGCTTCTGAAGATTTTCCCAACAACCCCCAGAAGGGTTGAAAAAACCCTGTCTGAGAGCAGGAGAAACCTGAGAGAAGTTGCATAATTATCTTCCACCTGCGTTGAGAATTGGCCCCTCTGGGCTCTCACAGAACACGATGTAATGCTGAGCCATGAACTTTTCTTGAATCTTTCAAGTATCTACAGGATCCTCAAAGACTCTATTTTCACACCTCAAAGTATACATATTGCAACACAATTTTAAGAGCTGGTTTTGGTTTCCAGACAAATAGATGCTGAGGGGAAATAGACTTTCAAAAATTAATTTTTCTCAAGGTGGGTGCCAAGAACAATCTAAAAACAAAATTTGCCTTTTAAATTGAAACATGCCAAAGAAGAACTTGCTTTTCCGCTGGTCTTGGGGCTCACTCATTTCCTTCTCACTGCCAGGGAAGAATCAGCCATAGAGACACAGACATTGCTATTCAAAGCCTATCCTTTTCTTTTAGAACTTACTTTTGACAGGAGACCATGCAACTTTCTGACTGGGGGAAGCTGACAGCGGCAGAAAGTGGATTCAGAAGAGCACTAGTTGGGCTTCCCTGGTGGCGCAGTGGTTGAGAGTCCGCCTGCCAATGCAGGGGACACGGGTTCGTGTCCCGGTCTGGGAAGATCCCACGTGCGGCTGGGCCCGTGAGCCATGGCCTCTGAGCCTGCGCGTCCGGAGCCTGTGCTGTGCAACGGGAGAGGCCACAGCAGTGAGAGGCCCGCGTACCGCAAAAAAAAAAAAACAGCACTAGTTGACTCAAAGACTTAGTTTGGGGACCTTTGTCTTGTCAGCCTGCCAAACCTTCCCCATTCCTTGCCCTCACTATCCCCTCCCATACCTGCTGCCACTCAAATTATTAAACCATTGTCTTTTCCCGCCACTACTTTCGCTCTGTGTGGCTCAAGTCTAAGCTTGCTTCTTAAACAATGGGTCCAAGTGCCATGTGGGTAGGGACTATGTGCTTTTTAGTCAACCATGCATTGGCCCCAGCTCCCAGCCCGCACCTGGAGCAGAGCAGGAATTCAAGAAGTGTTTGCTGAAAAATAAAAGCTAGGCTATATGGTTTTCTTTGTGATTCCTGATCCCACTGCTACATTTTCAGGCCAAGAAGAGGTAGCGCAACACCCCAAGCATGTATTCTTCAAAATGCCTTTACAATTGTTATTTTCCAATTGACTGTGAAAAAGAATAAACTCCCGTGACCAGGAAGACAGAAAGAGAACTCATTTACATGGCCCCAGGCTCAGCAAACCCACTGGTAGAGATGCAACAACTCACAAATGCCCATCCCAGGGAGGCTGGTAGAGGAGGGATTATTGTTAAATTAGTCATCCTCTTTATTCAAGGTGGTGGTTTTGCTTGGGCTTGTTTTGACCCATTGATCTTCCCTACAGATCGTATCTCTTACTTGGAAAACAATCATGTTTTCAATCTTCTTTTACCTATTCACCTCCTTCTTTTTAAAGATTTTAATTTTTAGATTCTTTTCCTATCTAACACAACATTGCAAATCAACTGTACTCCAATATAAAATAAAAATTAAATTTAAAAAAGGCTTTAATTCGTTTACACCAAAGGTTTCAATATTCACACGTCTTCTTTAGGTCCTGTAATCAAAATCCTTCATAGGTCTTTGTATTCGTTTTCTTAGGCTGCTGTAACAAAGTACCACAGACTTGGTGGCTTAAACAACAAAAATATAATCACTCACAGTTCTGGAGGTTGGAAGTCTGATTGCAAGGGTTGGTTCCTTCTGAGGCCTCTCTCCCTGGCATGAGGACAGCAGCCTTCTCCCTGTGTCTTCACATTGCCTTCCCTCTACACATCTGTCTCTGTGTCCAAATTTCCCCTTTTCATAAAGACACCAGTCACATTGCCTTAGGACCTAAAGACCTTATCTCCAAATGAGGTCATATTCAGAGGTACTAAGGGTGAGGATTTCAACATATTTGTGGGGAGTAGACACATTTCAACCTATAACAGTCTTTCTGTACTATTTGAAGCACCCATAGTGAGAGTTAGCTGGACAATATAAAGAAACTGTTTTTTTCCCCATAATTCTGAAAATTAACTCATTACAGAGATCACCAACCCCTTTAGCTCCAACTCCCAAACAAAAAAATAATAATAATAAATAAACAAATGAGGACTACATCCCCAAAAGTCTAACTGCCCTCTGAAGCAACCCAATCCTACCTGCTGAACTTTCCCACTCCTGATGGATCAATAACCCTTTCTCCTTGCTGCTACATTATTGGACCCAATTTCTCTGAGTCAGGCTTATGAGCTTAAAGTAAACCAGTGGCCTTGATTCTTACTAGGTAAATCCAACCAAAGAGGAATAATTTCTTGCCCAAGGTCAGTCAGTTAGGCATGAATTGTAGTATGCAGCCTATGAAACCAGAAAAAAAAAGCAAGCCTAGCCCAAGAGTCCACACAGAGAGTAGCTGATGCATCACAACTGGGCTGAGAGGCAAGAGCCAAGCTGAAGGGGTAAGCTAAGTTCAAAGGCCATAGAAAGTCACCAACAAATGACAGGCAGCATTCCAAGATCAGAGTCAGACTTCAACCTTTGCTGGGAAGAGAGGTTTGAAAAGGAGCTTTGGGGACATCCAAGGCCTCCCTGCTAGCCAACTCAGGCTACTGTAAAAGGCAAATGGGATGTGTTTTTCAGTGGGTACCAGTGGTCCTCTTAAAGGCACCCTCTAGCTCTATCTTAAGTAGGATAGAAAAAAGCTTTTCTGAATTCCTGGGAAAATGGAACTGATGCCTTCCTCTTAGACTTGGAAAACTAAAAAAGACATTTTTCTAGGAGTCAAAGGCTTTATAAATTCCTTGTTTTCTATTATTCTCCTTCCACAAGAGTTTTTTCAAATATTTTAATAGATTGGTCATAATAGGGAAACAAGGAAAATATGAGACACAGCAAGTAGTTAGGAGCAAACACACCATGTTCACGGGGAGGCATGCTCATGCTGACCAATACATTTGTTTTTCCATTTACATTTTATAATTGTTAATCACAAAAGCATGTGACAAATGAGGAGGATCAGAACCATAAGAGTTTCATAAATCGAATAATTTTTCATGGAGTCAATATTGGGCTCCAGGCCCTGGAGAAATAAAAATAACAAAACAGGGCTTCCCTGGTGGCACGCTGGTTGACAGTCTGCCCGCCGATGCAGGGAACACAGGTTCGTGCCCCTGGTCCGGGAGGATCCCACATGCCGCGGAGCGGCTGGGCCTGTGAGCCATGGCCTCTGAGCCTGCGCGTCCGGAGCCTGTGCTCCGCAGCGGGAGAGGCCACAGCGGTGAGAGGCCCACGTACCGCAAAAAATAAAAATAAATAAAAATAACAAAAATAACAAAACAATATCCTGCCCTTGAAGTCTAGTGAGTTGGATGCACAAGGAAGTAGATAGTAACACCAGGAGGTGACAAGGACCCCTGAGATGCCCTGGGCTGTCCAGGCATATTGGGATGGGACCCTAAGTACCTAGGGGATGAGGAGAGGTCATCTGGAAGGAAGACCTAGGACAATGGCAAAAGCTCTTTAGGAACCCAATATGCTCCCGACCCAATAATTTTGTCATGTGCAAACACTTTCCTTGTCCTTTGAGAAACTGCGCTATTCCTTCCTTTCCTGGTACAGCCCAAAGAGGCTGGAATGCCAAGCAATTTACTCTTACAGACATCTGTCAGTGAGGCATAGTCTTTCATCTTTCATTGAATTATAACATATATATTTAAAGTAGGCAAAATTTAAGTGTAAAGCTCAATGAATTTTTTTCATAAGTATAATGCCGAGTAAGCACTACCTAAAACATGACTCAGGATGTTCCCGGCACCCACAAGGCTCCCTCATGCCTGTCTCAGTGACTACCTACTCCCTGGAAATAATCACCATTCTTTGGTTGTTGTTGTTGTTGCATGATTTGTTTATTATAAACTATCATCTTGAGTCAAATTATAACATGTAAATTGAGATTTCCTTGTCACTAAGAAAATAAAATGACATTCTGCTGATGTTTGTTTTTCTGTATGGACTCCTAAATGCCTGCTCTTAAATTCTGCCAAATTCTGAATTCTCTAGCTCTTAAAAAAACAGCATTCTTATTCTCATAACCATGGATTAGTTTTGCCTGTCCTTGAATCTCATGTAAATGAATAGTTTTTCGTGTCTGGTTTCTTTTGCTCATTTTCATGTCTGTGAGATTCACCTATGTTTCTCTGCATACAACAATAGCTTGTTTTTATTTTTGTGGTATACTCAATATACCACAATTTATCTGTTCTACTGCTGGTGGATATTTGGGTTGTTTTCAATTGGAGATATCATGCATAAAGTCAATTTGAACATTCTTATGCCTGTCATATATGTGCTCATTCCTCTTAGTTATATTACTAAGAGTGCAATTACTCTGTCAAAGGATACAAGCATATGTCATTTTAGTGGGTACCACCAAAGAGTTTTACAAAGCAATAGTGCCCACTTACACACCCATCATCAGTGTCTGAGAGTCCCAGTTTGAGCTATAATCCTGGGTGAAATTTCCCCTCAGTATCTCTGTGTGTAAACTGGGAAGTCTGTCTAAGAAGAGAAACTTGCAATGTCAAAAAGATTCAACATGTAACTATTTTCTGACCAATGCGCTAGTCCCTCCTGCTAGAAGACTGGATGGAGGACGGTTAGTTGGATATACTAATAGGGAAGCATGAGCTAAGAAAACAGCAAATAGATATAAAGTTGGACTCTGCTGGCCAGACTGTTGGACCCAGGCTAACAGCGTCTATAGTGATGGTCCCTCTGCCGGGTTCTTCTTCATGTTGGCTGCCCCCCTTATTACCACTCAGCTTAATGGACTTAAGGACCAGAAGGGCTGACCTGGAGTCAACTGGGTGCTGTCCACAAATACTGATGGCTTTGGATACCTTCTCCTGGGGAAATCCTATGGAGGCCAACTTTTCTTAGAAGTCCTTCTACTTCTTCAGTACTTGGCCATGTAGCAGCCAGCCACAAGGAAATTGCACATGTTTGGTAAGAAATATCACAGCTCCATGGAGGAAGGGCTGGGAAAATAGTAATAATGCTCTTGAATCTTTCTGGCAACCAACACATCTGCACACACAGGGAGAAGATGTGCCTTTCACATCTATTAAGATATCAAATGAAAGATAAAAATCAAGACTGAAGACGCTAGTCTAAATATCCTTGCTGAACTCTCAAAGACCACTCAGAAGACACTTGAAGACATTGTAAATGGCTTCTTCCAAAATACTAAAGCTCCCTAAAAAAACAGCGTAGCAGGAGAACACATTTAACAGTGTGTTCTTTAATAGTGTAAAGACTAAGACAGAAGAAAACACTGACTGTATCTAACAGTTTCCATATTTGTTATCCTTTGCTCTTCAGAATGGCATTTGTAGTTGAGCAAGGCTAGTCTTATTATTATCAAACTGCCTTCACAAACCAAAAGGGCTGTTTCCTGATCAAAATTAATCCTAAAATAGAATGTGCAGATTTCATAAAATTGAAACGTCTCTGTTATTATAGAAATATTAGAGGCTAATTTTTTTTAATTTATTTTAAAAATCAAAATGAGATATTGACCAAAGGAATATCTGCATGCACTTAAATGCAGGTGTTCTTGAATATAGGCAGCAATACTTTGACATTTCACAAGGTCTTTCCAGAAATTCAAGATGTTCACTTTAGATTGAACCCATAAACATGAACAGTAATCTTATTTAAGAGAGAGAGAGTCTTTTGACCTTTTAGACAGGTGGTAAAATTCTGCAGTGCTGTATAGCCTTCTAGATACTTTGAACAGAGGCATTTTACTCTGACAAGAGCTATTTTTCCAGAAGAATTCATTAAAAACTTTCTGGCTTTCAAAAATCTGCATTTCTATTTCGAGACTGGGAAAGGTGTTTTTTTTTTCAAAACTTTCAAGTGTTTCCATGTGGGTTCACGTTCAGGTGCAGAATCTATAAGGGAGCCGGAAGGTTTCTGCTTTCTCTGTACTAGAAAGAATTACAGGCAGAAAGTACTTGGTCTTCAACAAGATGTGTGTGGGTATCTTGAACTGGCCTCAAAGGGTCTTTCCAGCTTGGCTAACATTATAGAAAAATCTATGGCTTTGGTCTTTATTGTAGTCCTTTTGTTAGAATTATTTACTGCTGCAAAGTCAGCAAAGCTTATGTCACCAGCAGCCCAATTCAATCACTGAATACAAATAAGCAGCCTTCTGCCCAAGGGCCAGAGGGGACGCCCTCTTCCCCATTTACAGAGGAGCAGAGTCACAGACCGTCTGAAGTTTTGATGTTCAGCGTTGATTTATGTCTCATGATTCAAGAAAATGAACTGACCTAAGAATTCTTGTCTCATTCAGTTGACAACGCCAACTGCATTTGGAAGAAATGGCAGTCATAATGACCACCCTCCTCACATTAAAAAAAAAAAAGTTCTTCCTCTGCATGGGTCAACCCAAGACCATTTCAGCTATTATTCCCTCATTATTGCTTATATCTAAGGATAACCTTGCAGCTGAACAAAACCCGTAGGGCAATTACATTTCGAGCTTCTCTTGGAATCTAGACTCCACGGTAACCCTACACCTCACGCTCCTGACCTCCTAGGGAGGAACTGGTGTCCTCTGCTTCCAGAGGAAGTGAATTATGCCCCCCAAGACCCTGGGTCACAGCTGACATTCCATTCTGTTTGTGGGCAAAATGGTTCCTTTTTTCATCATTTTGCTATTGACACCAGTAGGCAGTGATTTCATTGACCTGAAAGTGAAGTCACTGGAATTGTTTTTTTCAGAAGAAAAGATTATTGAAAACATGTCTAAATTATGGTCAGTAAAGAGATGCCTGGCATGTTGCTGATTGCCTGCAACTCTTTTTCGGTAAGTGGCCTCACTTCCTATTAAAGATTTCATCAAGATGTTTGCCAGAATATGCTCCACATATTTGAAATATATATTCTTAGAGAGATTTTTTTTAATCCCTCAACTCCCCAGTCTGAGGGAAATAGACTTAAAGGGATTGTCCTTGAATTGAGGTCTAATATCCCATCTATATATCTCATGTTTAGACCTTGAACACTGGCAATGGCTTTCAGAGGGTTGATTTTTATTCCTGTCTCCAAAAGACAACATTTTGAGAGTGTTGGGCAAGTGACTCTCTCTCTCCATATCTGTAATCAAAAAAAAAAAAAAAGGGATGTAGAAAAATTGTCCCAGGCTCCCATAAAGTGGAGGTATTTGTGATTTTTTTTAGAATAAAAAGATTAAGTCACAGTGCAAATGGGTACAGGGTTTCTCTTTAGGGTGATGAAAATATTCTAGAATTATGTGTTCACAATTCTGTGAATGTGCTAAGAACCATGGAAATTATATGGTATGTGAATTACATCTCAGTAAAGTTGTTGTATTAACAAAAAGAATTAAGTCACGATAGTTTGTCATACAACTATTTTTAAGAGTTAAACAATGCAAGCAAGCACTTTCACAATATCACTACAGTTTGGGAAGAAAATATTTGGAAAGATAATAACAGCAATTTGACTATCTCAGCAATAATCTTTCAAAAATGTTCACCAAGGGGGCTTCTCTGATGGCGCAGTGTTGAGAGTCCGCCTGCCAATGCAGGAGACACGGGTTCGTGCCCTGGTCCGGGAAGATCCCACATGTCCTGGAGCAGCTGGGCCCGTGAGCCATGGCCGCTGAGCCTGCGCGTCCAGAGCCTGTGCTCCGCAACGGGAGAGGCCACAACAGTGAGAGGCCCGCGTACTGCAAAAAAAAAAAATGTTCACCAAAACAAAGAATAAAATTTATATGGGCACATAATTATGTAACACTAGATTGTTATAGTATTATTGTGATTTTATTTAGCCACGCCTACATGCTCACTATAATCTAGGTAAGAAAGTTACCCTTTGTGTTAACGAGGTCAGTATGTGCCCATGAGACCCAGATGTGAAAGATCAGCCACTGCCCCTTTTGGGTGAAAGGAGTCACTGCACATGGTATTTGTCCCTGCTCCATCATCAGGGAGACTCAAAACATGACTTAACTCTGCACTGGCTCCATCATATATGGAAGATGGGGAAGTAAACTGGCCCAACGCTTTAAGAAAGGAAAATAGGAGAGGGTGTGGAGAAAAGGGAGCCCTGCTACACTGTTGGTGGGAATGTAAATTGGTGCAGTCACTATGAAAAACTGTATGGAGATTCCTGAAGAAGCTAAAAATAGAGTTACCATATGATCCAGCAATCCCACTCCTGGGCATATACCTAAACAACACCAGAATTTGAAAAAAATACATGCACCTAGATGTTCATTGCAGCACTATTCACAAGAGCCAAGACATGGAAGCAACCTAAATGTCCATCGACAGATCAATGGATAAAGAAGATGTGGTACATATATACAATGGAACACTACTCAACCATAAAAAAGAATGAAATAATGTCATTTGCAGCAACATAGATGGACCTAAAGATTATCTTACTAAGTGAAATAAGTCAGAAAAAGAAAAATACCATATGGTATCACTTATATGTGGAATCTAAAATAGGACACAAATGAGCATATCTACAAAAGAGAAAAAGACTCACAAACATAGAGAACAGACTTGTGGTTGCCAATGTGGAGAGGCGTGGAGGAGAGAAGGATTGGGTGTTTGGGATTAGCAGATGCAAACTGGTATATATAGAGTGGATAAACAACAAGGTCCTACTGTATAGCACAAGGAACTGTATTCAGTATCCTGTGATAAACCATAATGGAAAAGAGTATGAAAAAGAATATATACATGTATAACTGAATCACTGCTGTACAGCAGAAATTAACACAATATTGTAAATCAACTCTACTTCAATAAAATATAAAAAAATGAAAAGAACAATGATATCTACAAAAAAGAAAGGAAAATGGCAATAGGTATAAAAATTCTAACGATATCATATCCTTTAGACTGTTGTCACACTTGTAGAAACCTATCCCAATGAAATAAAGCTAAGAACTATGACCAGATATGTCCATTCAGCATCACTGCTGGTACACAGACTTTAGAAAAGCACCTAGGTATGTATATATGTATGTACGTACAGATACGTATTTGGGAAAATTGTGGAAATCCACTTTAAGGTGTATTATGCAGCTATGATAATTTTTATTATGTTAAAAGAAAAGATAAAGAGCAACCACATATGTACTATAATCACAACACTTTTAAGTATACAGTGTGATGGTTTTCAAGATATGCCCACAGACTCTTTGCTGTGTCTTCCTTTTGAGGAAGGGAGCTTAATTTTCCTTCCTTTGAATGTGAGTGCAATTTAATGACTTGCTTCTAGTGAACAGAATATGGTAGAAGTGATAGAATATTAATTCTTAAGATCGACTGCAGTTTCCATGTCAGGGTTCCGTCTCTCCCTCCCTCTCTTTCCCTCTCTCATCACTTGATCTGGAGGAAACCATGACGAAAGGCAGCCCTGCAAAGAGGGAAGGCACCTGTCCTGAGGAGACACTGAGGCAGACTATGGAGAGGCCCAGGTGATGAGAAATCAATAGAGGCCAGCCAGCAACCACGTGAGGGCGCTCAGAAGAGCATCCTTCCCCAGACAAACCTTGAGATGACTTTCACCCCGGCCAAAAGCTTGATGGCAACATCACCACGGCCAGACTGTCAAATCACCCACCTAAACTGTTCTGGGAGGCTCGACCCAGAAAAAAATCTGTGAAATAATAGTGTTTGCTGTTTTAAGCCACTAAATTGAGGATAATTTCTTATGCAGAAAAGATAACTGTTACATATAAAACAGAAAAAAATTACAGGAAAATACACCAAAATGCAAACAGAGGCACAGTAGTCAGATGACAAAACATTTTCCTCCTTTTGTCTCTCTTTTCAAATAATCTCTAATTAAAAGTATTCATTACAGCCTGCTTGCAAAACATTTTAGTTCCTTTATTCCACAAACAGTCATTTAACTTTTCCCCAAACCCTAAGTATCTGAAGGATGTGAACTTTATTCTGGTTCAGAGACACATATGAAGTGGGGGAGGAAAGTGACTAACCCTTTAAGACATAGCTGCTCAGAACACAGGCATCAACGCATATGCTGTTACATACTGTTCCTTTTGAAAGATGCTACTGACTCAGCAAGAGCAAGGCAATCATTGAAAGGTTTTTCTGGTTGTTTTAGAGTTTATCTTGATACACCCCTATTCTGTCATCCAGCGTTTTTTGACAGACACTGTGGATTTGTAAGAAGTCCATTTATTAGCTTGGTGACTTTGGGTATTTAACCTCTCTGTACCTCTGTTTCCTCGTGTGTAAAATGGTGATAATTGTACCTTTCTCATAGAGTCGTTGTGAGAATCAAACGAAATAAAACATGCAAAGCACCTCATAAAGGGTCTGACCCATAAGGGCTTTGCAGAAGTAGCTATTATCATTAAGAACATTAAGAGGATCGTAAACTATCCGAGCCATGAGTTTGATGGGTGAGCCATGGGCTAAGGACTGAGAGCAGGTTCTGTAATGATACGCCCAACCAAGCCAGGTTCACTGAGTTTTCGGGTACCTCGACCCCATCACGGTGCCTTTTTCAAGGAAAGTTATTCTGACGACTTTCCCCTAAAGCTAATTTGTCACGACAGGAAAATAATTACATGGACCCAAAGCTTGTGTCCATTTCCATCTGCCTTGATAGGATTTTTTTTAATCTTTTAAATTATGAATATTTATTTTGATCCCATTTAAAGTCTATCTCTGAACTTAGGAGAGTGGGATTCCAGCTCCTCCAAAGCCAAGAAGCGTGATCAATCAGGTACTGAACCTGTAGGAAAGAAGCAACTGGATGAGGGTGCTCACTGGGTTTGCAGGTTACCTGGGCTAATTATTCTTAAGTACCAATTTGCATTTAATCTCAGCTTGAATCACTGCACTCCAAAGATGGTGTGTGCTAATAAAAAGGCATTTAGCCCCATTCATCTCTCAGGTCAAAGGACCTTTTCAGTTTTTAATTAAAGACATAAAAGAGGTGAAAGTGTGTGAACCTGACTTAAAACAGGAAGTGTGTATTGTCAAGGAATCAGCGAATGCTCCTTTTACTCAGAAATCAAACATGTTTGGGCTACACAGAGAGAACCAATCATAATCGTGATGGCGTGACCAGGAAGATGGGCTTCAGTTTCCACTGGGGCATACCCAAGAAAGACATCCAACACATAGAGCAGTGACAGAATCTCACAATTGCTTTGGGGAGCTATGGCTTCTGTGCCCCCCGGAAAACTAGTGCTCTGAGCCCAGTGGGTGTTAAATTTTGAAACTCCCCAATAAAGGAAAATGAAAAAAATCTAAACAAAGTACACATTATTTGGGGAGGTATAACCAAGTGACATGATCATTAAGGGAGATGGTATTGATATTACTGGAGTTAATTCAGTTCACTGACTAGACTTAGCTCGAAGCAAAACAGAGGACAAGAGAGCGTGCTGGAAGGAAAAATTGCTTCAGGGATCAGGTAATCCAGGTTCTAGCCCTGTTTCTATCATTTACCAGAAGTGTGACATTATTAATTCTCTCACTAAGTATGCTGGAAAATGATGAACTGGGCCCAAAGCTTGTGGCCATTTCCATTTACCTTGATTTATTTTAAAAATCCTCAAATTTGGGATGTTTATTTTGTCCCTAACTAAAATCGATCTCTAAACTTAGGAGGGTATGATTCCTGCTATTAGCTCCGTTCTATGTAAAATGAAAGGGTTGGACTCGTCCAGTGGTACTTAATTACGAATATGAATCAGAATTTCCTGAAAATATTGTCCAGTCTCAAGACAGATGTTATTCAGAATATCACGATCTAGCACTTCTGGGGCTGGGGTCTTAGCACCTGTTTCTTGAAAACTCTCTCCAGGGGATTCTGATACGGTGAGAATGAAAGGGAGGATGAACTCTGAGGGCCATCCATGTGCAGTATCCTATGAGTCTATCTCTCCTGCCTATAAAAGTCCTCAGTGCCTCACTTCACTGCTTCCCAGGTTGGTCCTGGGACCCGCAAATCAAGATGAACTTCACCAGTTATAAAGAAAGCGGCTTACTTAGAGCAGGGTCAGGTAAGTGTCTGACATTACCCTAAAGATGTTAAGTCTGAACAAGAACAAATGGATGTCATAGAGAACTCTTGCTGTGTGTAAACACACACACACACACACACACACACACACACACACACAAACACACACACAGAGCTGCTGGGCAAAATCCCTCCGTTTCCCAGCATTGTTCTGATGCTCAGCTTCTGGTCAATTATAAGATCCAATGTCCTGTTCCACTGTGATTAGGGACCTAGGACAGGAAGACAACATGTGAACAATTACTGAGCACCCAAACATTACAGGAGCTACTTCTTTCCATCATCGATAAAACCCTCTGAGTGGTCCCTATGCAACGTACAAGGAGAGTAACAAGAGAATAATGGTACCATTTAACCAAAGGAAATAGTTACTGCTACGAAAACTAAGAACGTGGATGTGAAATGTTGAGCTCGGCTCTCCTTTTCATGCAACAGGTCTACAGACGGGAAGAAATGCCAGGGACAGACCGACCAGCAGAGAGAAGTCTGGGAGTCTCACACCTTGGTTCTTAACACATCAATCTTACTTCTTCCTTTTGGAATGAATGTTAGCCATGCACCCCTCCAAAGGGAAGGAACCTGAGACTCCCAAGTAATCAAACCTGGAGAGGCTATTATTTTTGAAAATAAAGAGAGTCACAGTGTTTGTTCAAGAATACAAAGAGGCACATGACCTTGAAACCCTATAAAGGAGTCATAGCTACTGCGGACTCCACAGGCATGTGACATGTTCATGCACTCAGGACGCCGCACTCAGAAGGTCCCGTGTTTGGCTCAGTGCTCTACGATCTCTGTCTTTGAAATCCTTAATACTTTTTACACATGGGCCCCGCATTCTCATTTGCACTGGGCCCGACAAAGTGTGTATCTGGTTCAGTGGAATAGAGCAGCAAGGATATCTTCCGCTAGATGAGATTTTTGCTTTTAGAGCATGTGGCGTAGTTGTGTGGCCTGTGGAGCTGCTGATTTCATCATTAGCAGGTTGGACTCCAGTCCAAGGCCTGGGTCGCCAAGGCTGAGAGGAAACGTGACCTCCTGAGACGTGAGGGACCAGCCGCTGAGACCCGAAGGCTCCAGCTCTGCCCTGGTGTTCACTGGATCAGCCAAGGCAGCCAGCACTGGCCTTAAAAATTGACTGGCTGCTGGAGGGGAACCTGCTAATGTTACTACCCGGAATGGAACCAGGCAGAGACTAACACCAGGGTCAGACGAGAACTATTTTCTTCTCCTTGGCCAGACTGACTCCCATCAGTAGCGTTCTCCAGCATGGCTCTCTCCACAAAGCCCCCATGGCCCTGAGTGCTAACCAGCAAAGCACTGGAACAGCAAAGGTGGTTTGGTGTGAAGGGAGGAGAGTGGGACGAGGATGTCAGATGTCAGGGTTCAGAGTTGGGATGAGGGGGGCTAAGCCAGGGACTCTGGAAAAGTCTCACTTCACTCCAGCTATTTATCCAAGGTGCCTTGCTTGTCGCACAGCGGTGGGCTATAGGTGGAAGGAGGGCTCATTCTTTCTTCCTCTCCACTTAGGAAAAGTCTAAGCATGAAACACAAATATTGAGTCAAATCTGAGGAGAGCAGAAAGAAGAATGGGCTGAGTTTGAGAAACCTGGATTCCGAGAGAATCAGGGCTTCAAGAGGAGGTACGAGGGGGGCCAGGGGGGCAGAGGCAGCAGCAAGAAAGAGATGGTCACATGACCCAGGGGAAGGAGGGTTGAAATAACACCCTGAACGGGCAATCCCAGCAAGAAAACTGAAAGCTGCAGAGAGCACAGCTTCTGGGGGCTGCTTCCCCTCACGGCTACCATATTGGTGGGCTCCATCGCAGGGCCTGGCACTGGACCTGTGCTCCCAGCAGGATGCCCCATGGCTAGTATCCAGCACACACCTACCCCTGAACTGCTACACTGCCCTCCTTGCTTCTCTTCTCTGGAAGCCTGAAACCAGCTCCCACAGCAAGGCCTTTCGATAGCTGAGGCACAACAAGCCACCAGCTCTGGCATTCCTTCTTTCCTTCGCTCGTTTCTTCAACAATGTCATTGGAGATGAAAATATGGACAAGACAGACAAGATACCAGCTCACATGGAGCTTAAAATCTAATTGGGGAAAAAATGCAATGAATAAATAAACAAGACATTGCCTAAAGGGGTAAGTGATACAGAAAATAAACCAAAGTGATGCAATAAAGTGATGCAGGGGTGGAGGTTGGGTGAGAGTGGGGATGAGAGTTGTCAAAAGATCACCCTTGGGACGTGGCAGGCTAAAGCCTAAGGGTCAAATATATGAGCAAATCCAAGACAGAGCGCTCCAGGCAGAAAGGATCGTAGGTGCAAACACCCTGGGGCAAGAACAAGCTTCCTATGTCCCAGGAAGAAAGAAGACCGGCACTGCCGGAGGTGGGAGAGAAGGGAGCCATCTGTGGATGCAGGCCAGATAAAATAAAGGCTTGGGTCCCCAGGACATCCACAACAGCTATCTTCCTATACCTGAAAGACCACCTCTCAGAGAAGGCTTTACCTACTCCTTTTGCAGGACCAAGTAAGTAACAATCATAAAGTGCTGCGCACATTGTCCCCCTGGGGAAGTGAAGAGCCAGGCAATATCTACGCATCTGACCGCCTCCTGAGCTGTTGTGATCCTCACTCATTTCAGCAGCACCTGCTCCAGCCAGGCATCTCCCAATCACTCGACAGTTGCCTTCTCATTTAATACTTTCAGAAGTCTTAGGAGATGGGTGGTGCTTTCCCATTTTACAGACAAGAACACTGAGGCTTAAATAGGTTGAGTTACAGATCAAAACCACACAGCCCTCCGAGTAGCAGAGTCAACGTTCTATCATCCAAGCAAGTTTGTAGCTACAAAGCTCTTGTTCTTTCTGCCCAGCCACAAGCTTTGACAGCCCACCCTAATGATCCCACTCCCCTCCCTCGCTCTGATCAACCATTGCACCTCCCAACATTGGCCTCTGACAACGCACTGGCAATGGCGAGGTTCCTCCCCACCCCCAATGCCTTTTCAGATCCAAGTGCCTTAAAGCAACTGAAGAATTGTTGGAGACAAAACAATGATTTTTAATCCACTTTGAAACTCACTTTCCTTTAATCTTTCATTACCCAAACTGGATCAATAATACAATTGCTGACGTGGTTTTCAGAAGACGTAGTTCTTTCTTAGCATTTACACCTACCAAAATGCATCATTTGTCTGTCAATCAGTCTGCCTTGATGAGGGATTATATCTCCCTCACCACTGTGGTTCCAACCCAAGTATGCTTCCTGAAGATTGATGGAAGGAAAACTCACCGTCCTCTATATGAGGCGCTACCTGGCCAGGTGCGTATGATCTGGAATAAAGTAAGCTACCAGTGGTGATACATACATGTAATGGGCAAGGATGCAGATACATATATGTAATGAGTGGGGATGCAGGAGCCTCATCCTAAGATGGGATTTGTTGTCCTCATCACAATACTCTAGTTTACTTGGTGTCCTAAAGTTTGAATCCTAAGGTTTAGCAGCTGCAATGTAAGAGAAAGAGTGTAATTCTTGAACTCAACACACATGAGCTCATGTTCCTGCTCTGCCACTCCCTAGCTTGGTGACAACATCCAAGTCTCTTTGATGCACTGAGCCTTAATTCTCACCTGCAAATAGTACCAGCTTCCGCCTCTGGGCCAATGCTATGAGCCACATTCTAGGCTAGATTCTGTACATTACATCTAATCTTTATAAAAACTCTTATAGGCAAATGTGTTATTTTGCCCCCATTTTAAACATTAAGAAACTGAGTCTCTAATGATAAGAACTTTTAAGATTTACTCTCTCAGCAACTTTCAAATATACAATATAGTATTATTAGCTATAGTCACCATGCTGTACATGACATCCCCAGGACTTATTTATTTACAACTGGAGGTTTGGACCTTTTGACCACCTTCACCCATCTGGCCTACCCCTCACCCCCTGCTTCATTTTGCAACATATTCAAATAACGAATCATTATGTTGTACACTTGGAACTAATATAATGGTATATGTCAATTATACCTCAATAAAATAAATAAGTAAAAGTAAAAAAAAAATTAAATTAAAAAAGAAACTGAGTCTCCAAGAGATGAAGTAACTTACGAAAGGTCATATATTTAAAAGGTAATGAGGGGGGCTTCCCTGGTGGCGCAGTGGTTGAGAGTCCGCCTGCCAATGCAGGGCACACGGGTTCGAGTCCTGATCTGGGAAGATCCCACATGCCACGGAGCAGCTGGCCCCGTGAGCCACAATTACTGAGCCTGCGCGTCTGGAGCCTGTGCTCCGCAACAAGAGAGGCCGCGATAGTGAGAGGCCCGCGCACCGCGATGAGGAGTGGCCCCCACTTGCCACAGCTAGAGAAAGCCCTCGCACAGAAACGAAGACCCAACACAGCCATAAATAAAAAAATAAAAATAAATAAATAAATAATAATTTAAAAAAAAAAAAAAAAAAAAGGTAATGAGAAGTCACAGATGTAGAAAACAAACTTATGGTTACCAGGGGGGAAGGTGGAGGAAGGGAGGGATAAACTGAGAGATTGGGATTGACATATACACACTACTATATATAAAATAGGTAACTAATAAAGACCTATTATATAGCACAGGGAACTCTACTTAGTACTCTATAATGGCCTATATGGGAAAAGAATCTAAAAAAGGGTGAATATATGAATATGTATAACTGATTCACTTTGCTGTATACCTGAAACTAACACAACATTGTAAATCAACTGTATTCCAATAAAGTTTTTTTTAAAAAAATGAATTATTTGAAGGTCAGGTCTTGTATTAACAAATTGAGGATTAAATAGTGCTGTTCCTTTCACAGCAGGCCCACTGTTTTACTTTATATTTAGGTACTGTAAGAGAAATTTAAATAAAACTCCAACTGGACGGCTACATGTAAAAGAATGAAATTAGAACACTCCCTAACACTATACACAAAAATAAACTTAAAATGGATTAAAGACCTGAATGTAAGGCCGGACACTATAAAACTCTTAGAGGAAAACATAGGCAGAACACTCTCTGACATAAATCACAGCAAGATCTTTTTCAATCCACCTCCTGGAGTAATGAAGATTAAAACAAAAATAAACAAACGAGACCCAATGAAACTTAAAAGCTTTTGCACAGCAAAGGAAACCATAAACAAGATGAAAAGACAACTCTCAGAATGGGAGAAAATACTTGCAAACGAAGCAACTGACAAGGGATTAACCTCCAAAATATACAAACAGCTCATGCAGCTCAATATCAAAAAAACAAACAACCCAGTCCAAGAATGGGCAGAAGACCTAAATAGATATTTCTCCATACAAGACACACAGATGGCCAAGAAGCATGTGAAAAGCTGCTCAACATCACTAATTATTAGAGAAATGCAAATTAAAACTACAATGAGGTATCACCTCACATGGGTCAGAAAGGCCATCATCAAAAAATTTACAAACAATAAATGCTGGAGAGAGTATGGAGAAAAGGGAATGTTCTGACACTGTTGGTGGAAATGTAATCTGGTACAGCCACTATGGAGAACAGTATGGAGATTCCTTAAAAAACTGAAAATAGAGCTACCATATGATCTAGCAATACCACTTCTGGACATATATCTAGAGAAAACCATAATTCAAAAAGATACATGCACCCCAAGGTTCATTGCAGTACTATTTACAATAGCCAGGATATGGAAGCAACCTAAATGTCCATCAACAGAGAAATGGATAAAGAAGATGTAGTACATATATACAATGGAATATTACTCAGCCATAAAAAAGAATGAAATCATGCCATCTGTAGCAACATGGACGGACCTAGAAATTGTCACACTGAGTGAAGTAAGTCAGACAAAGACAAATATCATGTGATATCACTATATATGCAATCTTAAAAAAAAAGGCTACAAATGAACTTATCTACAAACCAGAAATAGAGTTACAGATGTAGAAAATAAACTTATGGTTACCAGAGGGAAGAGGGTAGGGGGAGGGATAAATTGGAAGATTGGGACTGACACATACACACTACTATATATAAAATAGATAACTAATAAGGACCTACTGTGTAGCACGGGAACTCTACTCAGTACTCTGTAATGGCCTATATGGGAAAAGAATCTAAAAAAGAGTGCATATATGTATAGGTATAACAGATTCATTCTGCTGTACACCTGAAGCTAAAACTCAACTCTTGGGCTTCCCTGGTGGCGCAGTGGTTGAGAGTCCACCTGCTGATGCAGGGAACACGGGTTCGTGCCCCGGTCTGGGAAGATCCCACATGCCGCGGAGCGGCTGGGCCCGTGAGCCATGGCCGCTGAGCCTGCGCGTCCGGAGCCTGTGCTCCGCAACGGGAGAGGCCACAACAGTGAGAGGCCCGCGTACAGCAAAAAAAAAAAACAAAAAAAAACCTCAACTCTACCCCAGTAGATTTTTTTAATAAATAAATAAATAAAACTCCAAACAATGTCAAAAAATAAAAATAAAAAAATAAAAGGTAAATGAGCCAAGTTTCAAATTAGGGTCAGTTTCCCTCCAAAGGCCGACCTCCTGCTCAAATTCACAGCCTCCCTTATAAGGCGCCTGCCAGTGCCTGCTCTGAGGAAACATAAGTGCACAGAGCAGAGGCAAAAAGAATGGTAGTAAAGGAGCCAGAGGAGGCCTGCGTGGTCCTCTGGGGCCAAGCCCTGTGAAATTGATCCCCAGGCGTGGGCCCAGCCTGCATGCAGGCCTCACCTGCGTGTGGCCCACATCCGACTGCCGGCCCAAACTGGCAGTGCCAGCACTCCCACCATGCAGGCTCCCAGGCCTTTTAAAGCTGTTCTTCTGCAAGAAACAGAAACACCCTTCCTCAGACATGGCTGGCTAGACAGGAGGTCCCAGGATTCAGTGTAAGCAAGACAGCAGTGGGTACAGCTAGAGTGCCAGCTCATGCTGTAGCAGTCTTGCCAGACTGATAAACTGCTCTGCCTCTGGTTCATCTTAATTTAGAATTCATTATGTCTCCCATTCCATGAAAGATAAACCAATAGCTGCCCTTGACAGCTGTTTTCTTCGGGGTCATTCTTTCTATCCGCCCAGATACTCTTTCTTTGGGGATTTGAGCAATGTAATGTTAGTCCTATCAATTTCATTCAATCCTTCCAGGGCAGTCTACAGGGACTAGGGAGGCAGCCAAGCTGAGTGCCCTTAACTGTTTGTGCACTGTGCAAGTCTGAGATGGAGGGACAGAAGGATCTAGAAAGAAGGTTCCCAAAAAAGAAAAAGAGAGAAATAACTTCTAGGACAGGATCTGTGGAAAGCAGACAAGGAAGGATGAGAATGGCAGCAACTTGGAATGCTGAAATCAACTTCGACCAGACTCTGCTCCATGGCTGGGGACAGTGGGCAGCTCATAAGCTGCTTGCCTCAAATAGGATGCTCAGCTATGGAGGCACAAAAAGCCGACCCAGCCAGCAAATCATTTGTCCGTCAAGGAGAGAGACTCCACCCCTTTGCACCTTTATGTAGCTGAATTTGACGATTTCATGGGCAGATAGGCATCGGAGGACGCCTAGACCCATGTGAATGGTGGAAAGGATTTCTATATCATGAACATTGGGTTGGTGATGGGGAAAGTGGACTCCAATTTTCTGAGAATTGAGTGAAATGGTCAGCACTTAACAAGCATTATCTCACAGCAACCCTGAAAGGGAAAAACAAAGATCACCAGTTTGCAAGTGAGTAAACTGGGGCTCTTGGGGTTTCATCAACTTGCCAAAGATGATGCAACTCAGAAGTAAAGAAGCTAGGATTCGAACGTAGGTGAGACTAGTGGTGCTCCGCCTGGGTGATTTGGTCCCCGGGGAATTTGCCTGGAGAAATTTTTGGTTGGCACAGCTGGGCTGCTGCTGCTAGTGTCTGAGAGGTAGAGTCCAGGGATGCTGTTAAACATCCCGTGATGTGCAGGACAGCTGCCCACAGCAAAGAATTATCTGGCCCCAAATGTCAGTAGGTTGTGGTTGAGGAGCCATGGGTTAGACTGACTCATAGCCCATGAGGCTGTGAGGTTGGGCACAATAAAAAAAAAATTATTCAAAATAATAGGACGTTTTATAATTGAAATTCTAAGCAGGGCCTTGGTGCCTCCCAAACTTAATGAGACTCATGAAGAAGAGAATTTCCAAGGCTCTAAAAAAATGATCCCCATGCACAATTATGACAGTTTGTCTAGTGGAAACCACATGGCCAAACCCCCAGGCAGGGTCTTGAGATCAAATCCCCAAGTCTTTTCTGTGCCTGAACTGGATTTTTCTAAACATGTACGAAGCATTTTCAAATGGTGACCGAAAAAGAAAAGTTCCCTGCGAGGAAAATGAAATACAGTTCAGGAGTGGCAAGGGACACCTCATCCAGAATTCTCCAGAAGCATCTGCACTTCATCAGACCCGTGGGCTAGAGACAGCCTGGGGGGTATCCAGGCTCTTGTCCCTCCACAGAGCATGCATCCCCTGGGGCAGGTCTTGGAGCTACCGGGGATCTCCTTTCATCCTTGGAGGAAATAGCCCTGGCAAGTGGGGTCCTTCCTGACTTGGCTCCATGCAGCCCACCCGAGGCCCCAGCCCTTGCAGACCTCTAACCCCCTGACCGGGCCTTTGCCCATGCTGTGCCTTCTCTCTGGAAAGTTCCTTGAGGCCACCCTGAGCCACCTTCCTGGGCACTCAGGTTTCCTTCATCGTTCTTCCTACAGCCCTGGGCTTTTCCTCTGTGGTGGTGCTATGTTCACCTCCTGACACTCCTCAAGCACCGAGCCTTCCTCTTACACAGTTTTGTCCCCAGCACCAGGGGACAGAAGAGCTTCTTCAGGAAGATGAAGGAATGAAGAAAAGGCAGTGGTGAGTTGTCTTGAGTGGTGACAGGTAACGACTACTAAGTAGAGGGCACTCTGGGCTTCCCTGGTGGCGCAGTGGTTGAGAGTCCGCCTGCCGATGCAGGAGACGCGGGTTCGTGCCGCGGTCCGGGAAGATCCCACATGCCGCAGAGTGGCTAGGCCCGTGAGCCATGGCCGCTGAGCCTGCGCGTCCGGAGCCTGTGCTCCGCAATGGGAGAGGCCACAACAGTGAGAGGCCCGCATAACGCAAAAAAAAAAAAAAAAAGTAGAGGGCACTTTGATGTTAGGTCAAGAGGCTTGGGAGTCAGAAAGCTCAAGTGACCTCACACCTCAGTTATGTCGTGAACTTATGCCTGTGACTTCACCTCTCTAATCCTCAGTTGCCTTCTCTGTAAAATGGGAGGGGAGTTGAAAAACAATGCCTATCTGGTGGGCTTATTGTGAGGATCAATGAGATATACATGCAAAGCATTTACCGGCACCAGGCTTGGAGAAAACGTTTTTTAAAGAAGGCATCCGTTTTTAAAAAGGAAAGATGACACTGGCCAGTTAGAGGAGTTTTGCTTTAGTTCCACATTAATGAACAGAGAATCAAACTGACGCATCCAGAATTCTACAGCCCCATCTCCTTTGCCACCCCGGAGAGAAGGGTTTGAAGCAGGGTTGGGCAGGTTCTGCCTGTGGCCGGAGCTTGGCTACAAGATACCCTCAGTAACCTACCGCTGACTGAGGCAGGAGAAGGTCCCACACGTTTTCTAGCAATTGCAGGACAAATAGAGTAACGATCATCGGTGCAGATGAGAAGGGCTCCTGCCATGAAAACTGGTATGATCTGTCCCAGAAGGATAGAGCTTCGTGGTTTTTAAAAGAGATTCTTAATTTCTCAGGCGCTACCAATTTCCCGTGGAGAAAGCTATCTCCATCTCCGTTAACGGAATGATTTGAGACAAAACTACAAAATGCTTTTGCTGGAGTCATACTGACACTTTACTCCCCCTGCCCCCTCTCAGCCGCCCCTTCCCCCTTCCCGCTTTTTCGGGGGGACTGCATTCTCTGGTATCCACTGCTGGCTTCTCGTGAGCACTCCAGGGAGGCAGGGAGATGTAACCAGACCGGGTGGGAGATGGTATCAGCTGCCCCCAGTGACTGGCACTTCGACTAAAAGCCTCCTCCCCCCTCCTGCACTGTGATTGAGTTTCCCTCTCCCAGCCCGGACCCCCAGCCCCCTCTTAGAGACAGTGTCAGTGCCAAAGGGCCAGGAGCTCACCCTACAGCCAAGAGCACCTGCGAATGTGAACCAGCCTGCCTGTCTGAGTTACACACTATCTTCCACTCGGACAGACAGCTCTGCAGGCTCTGGGCAGGCTGGGAGCGGGAACCAGAGGGACCTGCGGGCAATTCCCTTTCCTCAGTCCCTGGGATGCTGCGGTGGAAATGCCCAGGAGGAGGGGTGAGGGTAACAGTGACATCCCCTTCAGCAACAGAGATCTGGGCAGGGTTAAAGGAGGTCCTCAGAGCTGGGAATCTAAATGAAGCAGGAGGCTGAGCAAACAGAGCTGTTCTCCTGCCCCCAAGAATGGTAATGAGGGTGGGGAGAGAGACCAGGGCTATTACGGGGGTGTTAGGGTCCTAAATGTAGTCTCAGGTGTAGCTCAGGGTCTCCATAGCGCTGATAATAGGCAGACAAAGGAAGCCTGAGGGTCAGAGAGAGTTGCACCAAAGAAAACCAGAACCTCTGTTTGCGTCTTTTACCCAAAAGTCAAAAGACATTGCATCATCAGATGCAGTGCTGGCATCTTACCATTTCCCCCCAATTTCCTTATGCTAATCGACTTGTCAGTCAGCATGGTCACTTACAAAAGATGGCTGAGCAGAGCTAAATCACTGCCACGAGCTCCTTCAGCAGGACCCAGCTTCATCAGCCAAAGGCAGCACAGATGCAATCCAACCCAACTGTAACAGAAAACTTGGCCATTTCATAAACCCACATGTCTTCATTTTATTTCCCAACAATAATAAATGTAGAGCTTACTCACACCTCCCAGGAGAAAGGGAGGACTCACGTTTATTGAGATCCTACCATGTGTCTGGCCCTTCCCAGACATCACCTCATAGAATCCATACATTGCCTAGGGGGTAGTTTTTCTCTCCCTGTTGACTCCAAGTCTCAAACTGTAAACCCAAGATTTGCCTGGCAGTCTTCCTTCCCCACTCCTGTGGCCAGCAGTCAGCAAATACCACCAGTTTCACCTCCCAAAGAGGTGGTCCTTGGTTCCACCTTGCTCAGCTTCCACTGAGATTTCAAAACGCAGCTACGTGGCCGCCTCTTCCAAGTGGCCGAGACAGAGTCAAACTCCCCTCTGTACTCCGCCTCCTTGACGGTGTTTCCTTTTTATTCTTATAATCATGTACTATAACTTTTTGTTTGCTTGCTTATTTAAGAAGATATGCCATGTATCTGTTTATTTGCTTTTTTATTGAAGTATAGTTAATTAACAATGTTGTGTTAGTTTCAAGTGTACAGCAAAGTGATTCAGTTATACATAAATATATCCTTTTTCAGATTCTTTTCCCTTACAGGTTATTACAAGATATTGAGTATAGTTCCCTGTGCAATACAGTAGGTCCTTGTTATTTACCTATTTTATATCTAGTAGTGTGTATATGTTAATCCTAAACTCCTAATTTATCCCTCCCCACCACGTTTTCCCCTCTGGTAACCACAAGTTTGTTTTTGAAATCTGTTGAGTCTATTTGTGTTTTGTAAATAAGTTCGTAAATAAGTTCCTTTGTATCATTTTTTTAGATTCCACATACAAGTGATATCATATGATACTTGTCTTTGTCTGACTTACTCCACTTAATATGATAACCTCTATGTATGATAATTTTTTTTAAGTATCTGTCTCCCCTAATAGACTATCAACAGCTTGCAGGCCCCACCTGTGTCTTATGCCCCAGGGTCTCTCTCTGTCCAACACAAGAGGAATAAGTAAGAAAACTATGATTCGAAGAAGCAAACAATTATGTGCACAATTCCGGGGCCCAGATTCTCACCCAGGCTGACTGCCACAAAGGCTCCACGTTCCTGTCCAAAGTAACGCCCGGCACAATTCTGAAGCTCCTTTCCATAGGCTGCTGGAAGCAGTTCGAGATTCTGCTGTCCACGTGATGCAGGGATGTCCCTATAACAACAAACTGCAACCTCAGGCACATTCTCCCCTAGACACAGTATCACGGATGCATGGTGAAATTTTATTCTACAGCTGGTGCTGCATTTCAGCAACATTATAGATCAAGAAAGTCTTCATAGATTATCATACACAGGTAATCACACCCCTGGTTTTCCATTACAAATGATTAATTCGTACAGTTTTAGATCTCCAAATGTTCTAAGTGCTTGATATACACTAGCTCATCTAATCTTGATAACAATCCTACGAAGTGCTTAGGGATCATTATCATTCCCATTTTAGAGGTGAGGAGACTGAAGCAAAGAGAAAGGTAAGTAAAAAATTGTCCAGATTCGTAGGATTTGAACACAGGCAGAGGTCCCTTAACTTCTCTGCAAAATTGCAAGTTAGATGTTAATATACTTTGTTCAGATAAATAAAACTAGAAAGTGTTATCTGGAAAAGATTGGAGAGAAAATCTAAGTCCCTTACTTTAAGCAGGCCCTCCTTGGCAATTTACCCTTAACTCATACATAAACAAAGTAACAAGTTACCTTGTTTTCGAGTCAAAACACACAAAATGCAATAAACTATGAAAAGGCAGGAAAGCTGTTATACATTTGCTAACAGCCTAATATATCAGGGGAAGAGGGAAAAACCTCTGCCCCTGATACATATATAATATATATATATATATATATATATATATATGAGAGAGCACTCTTCCATGACTTAGGATTCAATAACCAGACACTGATGCCAGAATCCCATCCCATTTATTTTTAACCTTTGACCTCCTTCACCCATTTCTCCCACCGCAACACTCTGCCTGTAAAACCACTGATCTGTGCTCTGTATCTATGAGCTTGAAGGGTTTTTTTAGGAGGGGAGGCGGTTGTTTTGTTTTGTTTTAGATTCCACGTATAAGTGAGATCATACGGTATTTGTCTTCCTCTGTCTGACTTATTTCACTTAGCATAATGCCCTTGAGGTCTGTCCATGTTGTCACAAATGGTAAGAGTTCAATCTTTTTTATGGCTGAGTGATATTCCATTGTATATATGTACCACATCTTCTTCATTGGTTCATGGACACTTAAGTTGTTTCCATATCTTGGCTATTATAAACCATGCTGAAATGAATATGAGAGTTTATACATCTTTTCAAATTAGTTTTTTTGTTTTCTTTGGATAAATACCCAGAAATTCAGAAATTTGAATGTTGTTTCATATAAGAATTTACATTTCATTCTTCATATTAACGCCTGTCCCCTCTCAGCCCTAGGCAGAAGCCTGCAGGCAGGAAAATGGTGTCTGTTCTACTACTTCCCTCTTTCCTGTCCACCTCTCCCTCTGCAAATAGATGCAGTGCTGACACTTCCAGGGTTGGTTGGATGAAACAGAGAGAGAAATAAGGGAAGTTCTCACTTACCTGGCACTGTTAGAAGCTGGCCTTGTGTTCCGAGCTTGGCAGATGTATTTACCCGATGCTTTCTCTGATGGGACGCTTTCATGGTCCTTTAGATTCCATCTCTGAACCATCTCTAAGAATCTCTTACTTTGTTTTATGTTTTCAGACACTTAGCTTTTCCAGATGACCACTTATTCATTCTGTAATACCCAAGAATCCAGCAATGAACACCTTCAGCATCTCTCCATTGAGTTTCAGTTACCTTCACAGGAGGTCCTTTTGAACAGGTCCTTAGATAACCTCGCATTCGGTTTCACACAGGGTCCACTTCTGGTCCAGAGAAACACTTGCTTTGTCTCTAGAAGCACCATGCATACAAAGCAGCCCTCTTGCTGTCAGCTCATCCAGCCACAGCTGACTAGCTCAGTTCTTGTCCTTTGGTTGAGAAGGAGTCAGGCACCAGGCCACTATGCTCCTTACTGAAAGTGACAGATGCCAAGTTTTCTACATGGTTTTGTTGACTTGAAGTAAAAGAAGAAGAATCAACACCATCCATCCCATGCACACACACACAGAGATACATACACTCACACACAGACACACACAGGCACACACTCACAGACACACACTCATACATATAGACACACACACTCACACACAGACACATACACACTCCTTGCTCTACATGAGGCAATACAGGGTTCACAGCAAAGTTCTTTTCCAAAAATCTCCTTCTCAAAAAACTTGTCTTCAAAATCTCCGTGCTGCCTCATTTATACCCTTGATACAGATGAGAGGGTTAAGAGTCACCTAACCAGTTGTAGATCAGCTGCTTCCCCACTTTTTCATGGTGGTCTCTTCAGGCGTGACGTACCCATTGTCTTCATCCTTGACCGTAAGCCAGAGGAGGCCCCTTGAAAGTTGTGTTAGGCCAGGTCAGGAAGTGAGGTGAGAAGCACATACGTCAAACTGTCCCTTTGAGAGTCATGTGTTTGGTGCTCAGGCTGAGGTGCAAAGCACTTAAAACTGTAACTGTACCTGTTCTGAGAAATCCCAGGCTCCCAATACAACAGCCTCAAATGTGCTTTCTCAGAAAACTCCTGACCCCAGCACCTGTGGGGCTGTCATACTCCTCCCACCTCCACAGTGTTACATCCTTCCTATGTCTCCCCACTGGCCCCCATTGCAACAGACCATTTCCCCTTACCCTCACCTTTGTAAGACTGTTAGGGAAGCCTGCCTCTGGACTGCCTGCATTCCTCATGAAAGAGGCTCCTTAGCATTTTATGAGCCTCTCCTAGTGGAAACAGATGTCCAGCTTCATCACCAAATGACCTTCATTTCAATGGTACTTTCCTCCCACCTTGCCACATAAGTGGCTTCTCCCGCAGAGAAACACTCATGACCACAACTTCAGATTCTTTTCCCTTATAGGTTATTACAAGATATTGACTATAGTTCCCTGTGCTATACAGTAGGACCTTGTTGTTTATCTGTTTTATATATGGTAGTGTGCATCTGTTAATCCCATACTCCCAATTTACCCCACCCACCGCTTCCCCTTTGGTATGTTTGTTTTCTGTGTCTGTGAGTCTGTCCGTTCTGTAAATAAGTTCATTTGTATCATATTTTAGATTCCACATAAAAGCAATATCATTTATCTTTGTCTGACTCACTTCACTCAGTATGATAATCTCTAGGTCCACCCATGTTGCTGCAAATGGCATTATTTCATTCTTTTTTATGGCTGAGTATTATTCCATTTTATATATATATATCTCACATCTATTTTTTTTTAACAGAATGGTTTTTAAAGGCCCAGAGACTTCTGATCCTAGCTTCATATATCCCTGGCCATGAAGAAGAGAAATCACTGTCCTTTGCAACAAGACATGTTTCCTACACATTACCTGTAGACCGATGTTGATCACTTAAAAGACACAGGTGGGCTTCCCTGGTGGCACAGTGGTTGAGAGTCCGCCTGCCGATGCAGGGGACATGGGTTCATGCCCCGGTCCGGGAAGATCCCACATGTCGCGGAGAGGCTGGGCCCGTGAGCCATGGCCGCTGAGCCTGCGTGTCCGGAGCCTGTGCTCCGCAACGGGAGAGGCCACAGCAGTGAGAAGCCCACGTACCGCAAAAAAAAAAAAAAAAAGACACAGGTATGTCATGCGGGTGACCAGACCTCAGATTAGTCTGTGAAAAACAGGATATTGGATGTAAGGACTTCCTGATTCCCTTCCCCATCTGAGATCACAAATACCTGAATTTTCCTTTTGATTCTTCAGCTGGGCAACGAGACATGATAAACATTAGCGTGCAGCTGTAGGAGATGGACAGGTGGGCATTTAAAGGAGAGGCTGTGAGTTCTAGGGGCTCCTTCAGAATCTTTCAGGGTGGGAAGTTCTGGATCCTGTCGTTCAGCTATCTCCACCCAAATCTGAAGGCTTGACTGGAAAGGGGAAAGAGACATCCGGTCTTCACATTTCCTTTCACTCTTCTGATCAAGGAGAGTCCTTGGTGTTGGTAGAAAGTGAGCAAAATAACAGAGCAGCAGGGCAGGGACATCTCTTCCCCAGCTGTGCTTATCCGAGGCCTCTTCCCTTCCATAAACAGCACCAGATGGAGAATAATTAGGATCTTAAAAAGTAAATAACATCAAACCCAAGTTGGTGTCTTTCCTATCACCCAGTGGATGAGAGGCCGTGAGTAAAAAATAAAGAGCGGTAAACAAGGCTGCTTTCCCTCGGGCTGACAGACAAGCTGAGTTATCCTGGTTTGGCAGGAGTGCAGCGCTTCAGTTAAGGCTCACTTCACACTGCCACTCTGTCTGAGGCCCTGGGACAGAGTGGCTTCCCTTGGCTATCAAAGTCTCCTTTTCAGAACACACATTTATAAACACGTTTTTCTAGAGTCAAAACATTTTTTTTTTTTTTTAAGTAGCCTGGGTCAGAAAACCAGGAGACTCGGGGCTATTTTCTCAGGGTACACACACCTGGTAATGCAAGGATCCACCAAGAGGTCGAGGCAAGTTCTGTCAGTCTGGTTGGCTTATCCCAAATCAGATAACGTTCAACTCTTAAGCAAACAGACCCCTTGCCTATAAACCCTTCATTGAAAAGCCAACGACAATTAGACTCATTATAGGAACAGAGCAATCACAACAGTCTCGAGGCACAGACTGCCAACACTAAGGGGGACAGGTGGGCATTTAAAGGAGTGGACATTTAAAGGACAAGTGGGCATTATCAGTCATACTCCTGGAAAAGGCCACCCCATTCCAGAGACTGACTCAGTGGATTGGAGTCATACCGCCCCCTGTGAGCAAACTGAGGGGTGACACTCCTGAGTGCCGTCTTCTCTGTCAACTGCAATGCTATAAAGAGACAATAAAGTTCCTCTTAGCCTCACCCTCCTCCACCTTCTCCCTGGCAGAAGCACTAACATAAACTAAGGTTCAAGAAAATGATTTGGTGAGGTACCCCAGACCTTCTGTTGAAAACAGCAAAGGCATACACTCCTGTTCACCTACTAAATTCCCAAAACACGTAAAGATGAACATGAAGACACACACACTATGATCGAGAAGCAATCTTTTGGTAAACTGAGTGACGTTTAGAAATTTCTGCCAGCTTACAAGATTAGTTTAGTGAAAACAACCAAAGCTGCTGCATTTTCAACCACATGAGCTAATGCTGCCTACCTTCTTTAAAGAAAGTAGAAACAGACTTCATCTCCCCCACCTCCCTGCAGGGCTACCCAGTCAGAGAGTTGGAATCCATCCAAACTGAACACTGGAAGGCTGTCTCTCCACTGCATGGTTGATGCCCTTAATGTGACCACGGTGGTACTCTAACCCCGTCACCTCTGTTCATCTTGCTACTCTATTAGGGCTGAAATTCCCAGTACACAAGAGTGCGGGGTGGGTGAATGACTGGAGAATGTGACATGGAAATAGATCCCCTACCAGTAAAATTCCATGGGAGAGTCAAACACAAAAAAACTCAGACAGATGCTAACGATGAAGACCAGTTTTTCATTCATCTAATCAGAGCAATAGAAATACAGGTCTGAGAGGACATCTTATGGCAGTATCAAAGGGCCTGCCACAAGCTAGGAAGTGAGCTGGGAGCTACCTAACTTAATCTAATTTCAGCTACTGAAGTGATTGAGGAAAATCTATACATCTGTATTGAGGAGGAGAAGAGAAAGCCAGGATAAAAATGGCAAGTGCTGGGACTAAGCACATTTTTTGAGGTTGGGGGAGGCGGACAGGGAGGAAGGCACATACACATACACACACATGCACACACAAATACAAATAAATTTTAAGTCTATGTCAACAGTGGCTCATCTACATGTGTTTTGAGAGTTGGGTTCATAATGGTTTAGAATCATCTGAGCTTGCTTTGGTGCAGTTCGTGTCTCCATTCCTTATAGCCCTGCATATCCCTAAGTTTGAGTTTTAAGCAGTAGATGCAAAATACACAATGATTATCAAGTCAAAAATTAGAACCTGAGTGTCTACATTCTGTCCATTCTCTCTGACCACTTGGAATCGTTTGTGTTTAAAATGTAAACAGTGAACACAGTGTGATTCTCTAAGGGGCAGTGTTTTTGTAAGGACCAATGTATACAGTAAGTTTGTTATGCAATATTTCACTGAAATCAAATTTTATCTTTAAAATTGAAATTTACACTCTTAAGTTGTTGTAAAACAAAAGAATGAATCAAGAAAATGATTCCTTAAATTGGGAGTATGGAATTAACAGATGCACACTACTATATATAAAATGCATAAGGATTTACTGTATAGTAGGGGGAACTATATTTAATATCTTGCAACAAACTATAATGGAAAAGAATTTTTAAAAGATTATAGATGTTTACATATATATACAAATATATATAACAGAATCATTTTGCTGTACACCTGAAACTTACCTAATATTGTAAATCAACTATACATCAATTAAAAAAAGATGATTCCTAATTATTACATTACTACTGAAAATAATTTTGCTGTACAGAGGAGGTCACGTAACAACTGATCCACTTTGGGTAGCCAGCCCACCAGCTGCACCTCTGCATTTGTTGCACCCATGTTCTGGAACATTCTTCCCTCGATAGCCCCAGGGTGTGGACCCGCACTTCTTCAGGCCACTGCCCAAATGCCACCTTATCCAAGAGGTCTTCTGTGACCAACACCCACATCCATCAGTTTGGGGCTTCCTGGCCAGATTTGCTTTTGTGCATTTCTGCAGCCCCCTGTCAGGTTCTATACTGGTTGCTCAATGTGTCTCCCCTTCCCCAGGAACTCCCAGCTCCCCGGGACAGCCAAGACTTTATTTGTTTTGTTTGCATGCGGGTTGTTAGCACCCAGAACAATGCCTGGCCTGCACCCCCAACCAGCACAGGCACTCAGTAATTACTCATTGAAAAAAATAAGAATTGAGTGATTTCTGGATGAATAATTGCATGATTCATGCTTTACTTCCTGACTTGGAATGCCACATTTATTCAGGAAAATTACTTGCTTGATATACTCAAGGGCAAAAGCCTGCATCTGTAGTTTACAGAGTGACCACGGTGGTGTTGGGAGATGATGCACAGATGATGCTCAGAAAACAGGAAGGCCGTCCCCATTAGCTGCATCCGCTCCCGCAGCACTGCTTTCTGTCAGAGGCTTCACACAACCCTCCTTCCCCCTTTGCTTCATATCTTTAAAGGAGATCAAGAGCACCTTCTAGCAAGCATGCACAGAGCTCTGACACATCTCAGGGTTCCAGGTAGAAAAAGCATTCAAGACCAAAAGGAAGATGGCTAAGCAGCTGAACACAGTGTGACAGGACATAAAACTATGGGGAACCAGTGGCCGGAGAGGGAACAATGTGGCTCTTGGCTGGTGTCCCCTTCGTCCCAGCTTTTGCACCATGGTGGCAGTGAATGGGGCACCTCCCTTGCTTTGCTCCCAGCAGTGATGCATCTTCTATCATTCAAAGCTCTAAATGACAACACCCACTCCTCTAAAAGCAGGTAAGGCAAAAACAAACCCGTATCTTGACTTTCTTGTCCTGGGTCTATTTGGCCACCATCTTTGAACTGTTGAAATGATTTCAGATGCAAAATATGCTTTAAAATCTAACAATACAAGCTTTTGCACACTCGTGTACTTTTTTCTGGGCGAATTTTACTTGTTCTTCCCAAATAAATTCTTCCAAATCAATATTGGAAATATCATCCCAAGTTCAAAAACTTCCCATTGCAATGCTGATTGGAATTGTGTCAAATGCCATTCATTTGGGAAGAACTGGCCACTTGGCAATGGGAGGTCTTCCTTCCACGAGATGCAGTGGATTCCTCCATTGACAGCAGTCCCTGCTGTGTCCAGAGCCTACCCACCAACTGCTGGTGGGCGCTGCTGGTGGGGAAGGAGAAACGTGAAAAACAGGCCATGGCCAACCCCTTCACATCTGGGCCCACTGTCCTCCCCTGCTCCTCTACAAGCCCAAACAGCTCTCCGCTGGCCCCCGGCCTCCCCCACCTCTGCAAGAGGCAGAGGTAAACTCTTCCCTGGAGCTCCTCTGTGATCACTGTTGCCAATCTAAGTCATTTCAGCTCATACTGGATACATTTGGCTTCCTTCTTCCTGACAGTGGGAATCTACTTCTCCGGACTCTTGCATCTCTCTTGACTCAACTCCCGTCTTGTTCTGAGCTCTTAGTTTCCCTTGGCCCTTTCTACACTTTTGTATCCCTTCCTCTTCACCTGTGCTAGGTCATTCATAAAAATTAACATTTACAATTCCCAAAGTTAAAATCCTGCTTATCTTGAGAAGGTGCCTTCCAAGGACCCCTTCGGAAGTGGCCCCTGGACATGGGGCCCAGACTCAGAAGGGAAAGAGCCCCAGACAGACCGTAGAAAACCTGAACCCCATGGCATAGCAAAAGTCAGTCGCCTCTCCTTTTGACCTTCCCCTCCTGGAAGAAACAAACCTTCTGTCTTCCCACCTCCTTGCTTTCAAATGGGTCCCTCTCTACTCTCTCACCTGAAGGTCACCTGAAAGCCCTTTGGCTAGAGTCCTATAGTTCTTCAGTCTTTTGAGATGAACATGTAGCTAAGAAAATGTCTTTCTCGGGATATGACCTTTGCTCCGTCCTGCTGTAAGCAACTCTCTCACCAGGCAGCTGATGTTTCTTTCTCCCTAAAGTTTCTCAAAATCACCAATACAATAACACTCACACAGAGAACACCATTCAGAAACTGTAGGCGGTGGCTGGGTGGTCACCAATGTTCCCAGTGACTCTCTAACATAATCAGCAGCATGGCACCATCCATGGGTTTCTAACCAAACAGAGGAATCATAGCAGTGGCCAGTGCCTCACTGTCCAACCCAGGGAGACTGGCCTTCTCCCCAGAGGAGGGCCATTCCTGGATTCACTCATTTCTAGCACTTATCTTGTTTCACTGTGCATGTGAAGGAAGATGTTTTTGCAAACCAGCAGAAAAGTTTTGATCTTAATCCCACATATTCCTTTACAGGTGAAAGATTGCAGGGCAGCCTGGCAGGGCTTTCCTCGGATGTCTCTCATTTTTGGCATGTCCTTCAATTCACCAAACATTTGTTGATGATCTACCAGATGGAAGTCACACTCTGAGCACCCAGGGAAAAGCATGTCTGCCTTTCTGCTTCTGAAACTAAATAGGGGCTTGGCAAAGATATACACTAACCATGACCTTCCCCCAGGAAGGGTCCCAGAAGGGTTGGTGTTTACTGAACACTGAAGTATGTACCAATGCTCCCACACTAACATTTTCATCAGTCTTTCAGCTTTACAAAAACCTGGAATCTCCCCTACATCATGCAAGCCTCAGCTCAGCCATCTCCTGTCCAGAGAATCAACTTTGTCTCTCTTGGACAACCTCACCTGCTCACACTGCTATTCATGACTCCAAGGTCATTTCTCCTCAACATGACCTTCAGCCACTGCCCCTCCCAGAGATACCACCCCGTATTATAGCCATGTTCTACAGGGGAAGCAAATTTAATGAATAGAAAAAGTGAAAGAAATTTATCAGTCAGTTCTTTCCTCATAGACTTTTTGTCTGCCCACCTGTCTGGGGTTAACAGAATTCTCTCACATCATTTCCTCTCATTCCCACCCCAGCTCTGTGTGGTCAGCTGGACAGGTAGGATTATCCTCATTTTACAAATGTAAAAATCAGTGCTCACAGAGGTGCCTAAGACCACCTAATTGGGACAGGAAGTCATTTTCTTCCCAGAAGCTTCTCCCCACCTCCCAAACAGCCACACCCCAGCTTTTGGGTGGCCAATAACTGGCTTCATGTCACCCTATCAGAGAAGATTTCCATGACCTAAAGTTAGGTAACCTTCATCTTATTTATTCCCGTTAAGTTTTTTTTTCCCCTTCACAATGTTAATCATATTTTGTAATTATTAAAAAACATTTTTTGCCTGTTTCCCAACTGTTATCAGCTCTGTTAATGCAGGTACCATCTCTCTCTTGATGGCCGAAGAAGTCTCAGCCCCCAGCACTGGTCCCAGCATATGGAAGACTCAAATATGTAATTGTGGTCCTCTGACTCCTAATTCTGTATCCCTCCCACTCTAATAAGCATTCTTGGAAAAAAAAATTCTCCATACTAACCCTTACATGTAAGCCTGAAACCAAATCTTATCAATACTATTCAGTCATGAACTTGGAACACCTGCTTTTTGAACAGCATGGAGTCACAGGTTGAGTCTCCTGTTCCCCCCTAAAAATCTATTTCTTTGCCCCCACATATGTCTTGCCTTGAGGGCATGAGGAAGCCACACCCCAAAGGGGGTCTGAAAGTGTTCTTTCTACCCCATTCTTCCCCCTCTCACTGTTCCTACCTGCTTCTGAGGCTATGGCCTCAAGCCAGCAACTTAGCAGGACTTCCCTGCCTCCACGTGGTGGGGCTTCAGTTGTGGAGTGTCTAGAATGTCCAGACACAAAATGGCGGCTGGACCCAATGCTCCGAGTGGGGACCTGCCTGCCCTGAGACATGGCATGCCAGCCCAGGGAGTGGTGGAGGGGATCTGATGGGCTGCCTCTATTTGCTGAGGTTGTCTTGACTTGTGACCAGCTTTTACCCTTCCCAGCCTCTCGAGCAGCCTGTCTCTCCATGACCCCTTTTCTCTGGACCCCATGAATGTCCTGAGGAACTCTGAAAAGGCAGAGGGGTGAGGGAGGGGGAGGGACAGAGAGCCTGGGTGGGCTTCAGAGATTTTTCTCGGAACCTGCATAAATTTGAAATCAGAGTCCTGTGACCCTGACCTGTTTCCTTCAGGGATCTCGGGACCTCAAAAAGAGGATATTCTATCTTCTCCTCCCCTCTGACTGTTCTCTTACCTTTTATAGTGACAAACTGCTTCTGTTTCTTGCTTCTCTAAGAAACATGCCTATGCCAGGAAAAGAAAAGACCTTCTGCCTATCTCAAGACCCAACAGGCCATGGAAGCTGGCATTTCTTAGAGGCCAGTGGTCAGAGCTAGCCTTGTTCTCCCTCCAGACCACCCTCCCCAAATTAAGCTTCTTAATCCCGACATCCTTCCCAAAGAGCCTCCCCATCTCCTGTCCCTTGGCCTCCTTGTTTCCTTTCTTTATAATGTCCCTGACTCACAGCCCATGGACCTGTAGATAGAGAAAATGCTGCCACCCAATCTCGAACTTCCATCAGCTTCTTCATGCCTCTCACTGTGCCACCAGATCTAATGGAGTTTGCCAGAGCCTTTCTTGGTCCTCCTGCCCTGTACTTGAAGAGTGCCTCCCTGCCTTTCCCAGAGGACATGAGCAGTGTTTCCCACTCTTCTCCCTACATCTCACATTCAGGATGATGGAGATATGTTTGTGATGAAATCATCTTCCAAGGTGAATGGTTGTGGAGAGCAGCAAAGATACTCTTTCTTGGGGTCCCTCCTTCTCTGGCCATTCCTCCTCAGCCACCTTTGAGAGATCCTCTTGCATTCCCCTAAGGCCCCCGTACTTTTCTAGTCTTTCACCTTGGCAAGCTCCCCAATGCCCATGGAGGTATTACCAATAAGCAGATAATTCACCAATTTCTATCTACATGTCAGATCTCTCACACAAGTTCCATACCTGAATGTCCCATCCTTTCGAAGTCACCTTAACTCAACATGCCCCAGACCTCACTCACAGTCATCTCCCTCAGATGAGCTCTCCTCCTGTATTTGCTTACTGTTGAGTGATCACCATTCCCCAGCCCCGTGTGCAATCTACCCCTATGGCCTGCCATTTTCCACCAGTGGGTAACATTTCCAACCTTTGTTCCCCAAGCCCCTCCAATCCCAGCTACCAGCCTTACCCAATGGGCCTCATGACTGACCTCCACTCCTGCCTTCTTCTAACTTGTGTTCCACACAACTAGTGCCTTCTTTTAAAAAAAAAAAAAAAGAAAAAAGAAAAAAAAAAAAACCCAAATGTGATCATTTCTCTCCTCTGCTTAAAATCCTTCAACGGTACTTCAAGGCTTCTATGATCAAAACTAAAATTCTAAACCTGGTCTACCAGTTCTCATTAACATTTAGGCATCCTTTCCCAGCCTCCGCTCACACCATTAGCTCACACAGCTCACTGCAGCCAGGAGCCCCACACATCCTGTTCCCATCACACAGGTGGCCCCTTAGACTGGGAGCTCTCTCAAGTCCATTTCTGTTTTCCTGACACTTTTTGTATCCCCAGTACCTAGCTAATGCCTGGCACATAGGTATTCAATAGATATTAAATGAATAAATGGATGAAGGAAGGAATGAATGAATGAGGAAAGAGCAACTTATGACTTGTTCCAGGAGTACAACAAATGGCCAGAAGAAGCCCAAAGCCCAAGCCCAGCTTGGATGGGCCTCTAGCTCACAGGAGCAAAACATAAGGGCTTTATTAAAGACAAATCAAATCAGAGACAGAGCCCCAAATTTCCCACTCGAGACAGAAGCCCAGAAGAGAGCAATGGTGAGGAGAGAAGGCACAAGTTCATGTTTCTTAGAGCTGAACGCATTTGTGACCCCAGGGGAAGCTACTGTAAGCAACACCTTTCCACTTTTCCTTCTTGATATAGATCTCCTGCTTCAGGAGGATAGTTTTTTGTTTTTTCTTTTGTTTTTTTTTAAACTATAGAGCTCCTCTAAGCTGTGAGGGAGCTGCTGGGGGTCAAATTTACCACTTCTGGTAACCTAATGGCACTGTTGAAACAGACATTTCTGTGGGTGAACCTTTCGTGTACTTCTCTGTTTATTAGATCCAGAAGATCATGAATCTGCTTTTCCTTAAAAAAAAAAAAAAAAAAAAAAAAGCTTCTTTTCCAAGGGAGGCCTCCAGAGGACTCGAAGGCCAAGCCTCCCATTTTACAGACAAGGACGCTGAGGCCTGCTCACACAGTGTCCTTTGCTCGCATGTGGCCAGTGATTGGACAAAACTGGGGCTCGGAAGGCGGCTTCCGCAATTCCCCACCGAGATGAATTTTTGTGGCTGGGCAGGTCACTAAGTGCACCCAGCACCTGCTGTATGCCAGGCCCTGGACCTCTGGTGGTGGGTGGGATGGTCCACAGGGTGGGGCCCTCCTGCCTGGTCCAGCTAAGAGGGGACGTGGGAGAGCACCTAAGTAACCAAAACCCAGGGCAGAGGGAGGTAGGGTCTGAGACAAAATCAGCGCGGGTTATGTGTACCCAGAGGAGGGAATCGCTTCTCCTCGTAAGAGAAGCTTCTGGACCATTAAGAGGCCCCTTTGAGCCCTTACCATGAACTCAGTGTAGGTCGAGCAAGGGACATATCTGATTCTTATACCACCCCCGTAAATTACAGACCGCTTTTGCCTTACAGAAGAAGAAACTGAGGCACAGAGTGCAGCCCTATAGTTAATTAGCTACAAAACTGAGGTTCAAACCTAAAACCCACCCCTCCCCCTGTGAGCACCTTGCCCTCTCCAAAGGAGGGAGGACCGAGGGGGCCTGGACTCCTACACCTCCCATCTTCCTTCTACTTCCCTCTTTCTCGAGAAAGTTCTCACACGTCACCTCAAGTCACCCTTTCCTTCCTGTCTTCACCTGGTTTGTGCCCAGGTGACTGGCCACACTATTTCCCCCTTTGCTACCTCTGCCTGCAATGATCAAAGACCACCGAGACTTCCCGTGGGCCAAATCTTTGAGGCCTTTCCCACATCCTCAGGCTCTTTGATTTCTCACCAGTGCTCCATCCTTTTGGCTCCCCCTTTCTCGAGGCCCTACCGGCGACTTCCACGGCACCCCTCCACGCTGCGGTCCTTAGTGGGCAGGGCACTCGGCAATCTCCAGGCTGCTTTCACCTCCATCACACCGCAGGTGAACTCCCGTCTCTGAACTCCCTTCCTGGTTTCACCAGTTGAGCTACGTTACTGGATTCAGATCACCTGTGTTGTCCCGGACGGATCAGACTGGGGTGGACTTTTGATCCCAGGGGCGTCACGAATCTGTCTGGTGGCCGCAGGTGCCCAGAGCCTCTCACTGGATAATCTGATTTGAAGAATACAGAAGCTGTAGCCAAATACTGCTGTGTGCTGCAGACACTGCATCCAGGGCTGAAACAGCAGCCGTGAGTGAACACAGATTGGCCACACAGAAGGGAGTTGACATTCTGGGCAAAGGAGGAGCCCCTAAGAAGCCCTGCAAGCCCAGGGTGGGAAAGATGGAGCTGCGGAGACTGCTTTTCCAGTTTCTGTTCTCTGTTCTGTGATAGCCTCCTTTCTGCATAAAAGGAAGCCCTCTTTCACCAGTGGCTGGCTTTGTTTTCTTTTTACATTACTGAGCTAAACCCTAACAAAGGCACCGATTTCCTTTGCCTGGTGATTCTTCCTGGCACACTGAATGCTATGTGTGCCCCAGGGCAGGGCAGGGCTGGCCGCTCCCCATTCCGGAGACCTCCCCATACGGAGACCCAGTATCATCAGTGAAGCGTCATCAGCACATAGTTAGTTGGCCTGACTACTCCATGTTGGCACGAGAAGGCAATCGTGTCTCAGAGGGGACCTTCTTATTTCCGCATCATTCTAGAAAAGTGCGGCACAGTGTGTGCAAGACTCCTGTGCAGGGTGGCCAGCAGGAGGTCTTCCACTTGGATGGCCACAACGAGGCTTTCCTAAAGTTTATTGTTGCTGAGCAGGGAGAGACCTGGCTGGGGTCTGACCAGGCAGCCAGGGCAGCCAGGGCAGCCAGGACAGGGCCTGCTGGCAGAGCCAGGAAGTTGGGCAAAAAAGGAGCCTATAGGGACGGTTTTGTATCATTTGGAAATGAAGATAGGGAGGCAGATGGCTTCCAGAAGCAGGCGCCTTACATTTTACAGAAGATCAACACTTGCGGCTCCACCCCATGCTCAGGGGCGACACCCCACGCTTCCCTCTCAGGCAGCAGCCTTGTCTGACTGTTGTGTACTGAGAGGGGTGTGGGGAGGAGAGGAGAACCCCCACCCCAGGAGCCCAGGCTGTGCCAGGGGCAGAGATGAGAGACCAAACTGGTACTAGAGGCACACCACGCCTCTGGTAGTCGGAAAATCACACTGTGGGGGTGGGTAGAGGGGGGAAGACCCTGGGAAAGATTGCCAAGGCAGCCAGGACAGTGAATTGGGAAAAAGTTCTAAGCGAAAAATATCCCAAGGGAGGACTAGTGACCAACATCTCTGTCCCAGTGAGGAGGTCAGAGACCTTGAGTTTCTTGGAGGTTCGGATGGAGCAGACTAGAGGGAAACCCTTAAGGTACCGTTGGAAAAGTGGAACTGAGAAAGGGAGCATATGCAGCGTGGAGAGCTGGGAGGAGGTGGTGGGCAGGTCTTTGAACTTTCTGGCTCTATCTTCAGGATTCTGACATAACCTTCAAACTTGTAACACCTTCGCTGGATGGCTCCATCTGAATGAAAAAAAAAAAAAAAAAACCAACCAGGAGAAACATTGAAAACTCTTGAGGTCTGTGATTCCTAGCCTGATAGGCATCCTTGAATGCTGGGCAGATACCACCACACTCGTGTGTCAGAATCATTTGGAACTGGCATCTATCTCATGGTTTTAATCCAAATGAAGCAATGAAAGCCTTTGCTTGAATTTTTAAGATGCTAACATTCCCCTAGTATCATGTGAATTTGCTTCCTAAACCCTTTTCAGAGCTAGGGATACAGTCCTTATAATTTTCTGCATAAACAATCTTGTCCCCATTGCAAAAGGCTGCAGTAAGTTGTAATGGTGCTTTAATGAGCTGGTTCCAACAAAGCCTGCATTGCTCAAGCTTCCTTTGTTCCTCTCCTTGCTGCAAAGAGACAGCTGCTGATTGTACACTGTTCTGTACCTTAGAGAAGGCGAAAGGGGATTGAGTCCTTCAAATGTCTCTCACTGTTAAATCTAACTTCTCTATCTCTGAAATATTCTGATCAACCCAAACCTTAAGCCTTGAGCAGACACCTTTACGTAGCTCATAGCAGGTAGCAGAGACTTAGGAACGGGATGTTCATTCCTAAACCTCCCTCCCTGCCCTCCGGGATTACGGCTTCTCTTGGGTACCTGCTAATTCAGAGGGGGTTGTTGCTAACTGGCTTGAGTCAGACCCCGTGAGATGGAGAGGTTTTCCGTACATGCTCCTGTTCCTGCCTCCATTCGTTCACCATTAGACTGTGAGTTGCTTGGGGGCAGGGACCATGGTCAGATCCACTTCCGCCATCCCTGCCCCGGGCCCCTGAGGAGTACTCAATAAATGGTGGTGGAATAAAAATCCCATCGGTTTTGGGTTTGAAGCTCCGGTTTCTTTCTTCAGAGCATACACATTTTTGAATCTACAGGTTTAAAGTGAAGAGCAGCCTTTGGCCTTGACCATGGGGCACGGAGATGCCATGCTCCACCACCATGGTGTCTCCGAGAACCGCCATGTGGGAAGGAGGCGGCCAGGCTGAGTCCCCATTTGGATGAGGTGAGGGAAGGGTTCTCACTGGAGATGATCGAGACCCCCTACCCTGTAATTTACATTAGAGGAAAAGGGACCCAGAGTTTGTGATTTTCTTTTTCTTTTTCCCTCAGGTACTGTGGCAAAGATCCACAATTTCCCACACAGCCCGGAGTGTTTTTGTACCCTAAGCCCTACATACTGTACAGAGAAAGATCCAGGCTGGAGAGTTCCTCCTTTTTCAAGCTCTTTTGTTTACACCTATGGTTTCTTCACCTTCTTTCCTTCAGAGCAAGAAGAGAGACATGGGATCTTTGAGCACTCGTGGTCAGGCCCTGAGGGCTTGAGTGGATTCCTTCCTTTGGCCCATCTGGATGTAAAAACAATCCTGAGAGTCCTGTCTGGCAGAGTGCTCTGGGGGAAAGCAGCACGAGTTCTCTTCTAGAAAGGCTGCCACATGTGCCTGGCTCAAGAGGACCCCGAATCCGAAGGCTGACCTTCGGATGATGATGTTCTAATTAGAAGGAACTGCAGAAGCACAGTGCCTAAGTGCAGAAAAAACTTGGCAGATTTAAGATGCCAACAGTGGGGCTTCCCTGGTGGCGCAGTGGTTAAGAATCCGCCTGCCAATGCAGGAGACACGGGTTCAAGCCCTGGTCCGGTCCGGGAAGATCCCACATGCCACGGAGCAACTAAGCCCGTGTGCGCCACAACTACTGAGCCTGAGCTCTAGAGCCCGCGAGCCACAGCTACTGAAAACCGTGCGCCTAGAGCCCGTGCTCCACAACGAGAAGCCTCGCAATGAGAAGCCCGCGCACCACAACGAAGAGCAGCCCCCGCTCACCACAACTAGAGGAAGCCGCGCACAGCAACAAAGACCCAACGCAGCCATAAATAAATAAATTTAAAAAAAAAAAAAAATGCCAACAGTGGGCCAGGGGTCTGCAGCTCAGACACACCTGGAAGAAATGAGGCTGAAGAGGCAGGCATGCATCGAATCACACATGCTCTTTGAGGTCATGGCCAATGTTTATTTTTGGAGTTCGTGTTGAATTGTTCTGGTCTGTATGTTGAAGGCAAAACCACAGGCAGCCAATGGCAAGACCACAGCAATGGCCAAATGCAGAAGGTTAGGAGGTGTCCGATGTGCACAGCATAAGCAAAGATGAGTATATATGTATTCATAGGCGATACCAAGCCACAGGGGGGTCAGGCACCAAATCCATCACTACTAAAGAGTCCCCATTCTTTCTCTGGGCTCGGCATCAATTACAGAGAAGAAAACGTCAGGCATCTCAGGCACAGAAACTTACTAAAGGTTAAGTCATGTTTTCACTGATGACAGAGGGATCTTGGCACAGTTTTGCTGTGTTTATGTATATATATGTGCATAATTCTCCAAATCGTATCTATATGTTGAGGTAGAAGACGTAGATTGCTATCTCATTTTGCAAATGGAAAACTAAGGCTTAGGACGATTAAATGGCTTCCCAAAAGTCACAAAGGGAGAAGGAGACAGAATGCAGACCAGAAACTACCTTCTAGCTCATCTCTCAACATGCTTTCTCTAAATAACATAGGCCCAGCAAGGCTTGGAACTAATATATAAGAAGAAAGTAAAATAAGATAAATTTACCCCCCAAGATACATTCCTATATGCTTCTGAAACAGTTGGATAATATACTGAGTTCTACTCTATAAGTTTGCAAATAAAGATGTTAAATACTAGATAATTTACTCATCTCCAGACTGAAGGGATTTGCTTAAAGCAAACAAATTCTCAAAATCATAAAAAGCAGCAGGAGTAATTGGAGAGGTAACGAAGTCAATGATGATGATGGAAACTCATCCAAGTACTCTTTGGTTATGTGATTCTAATTAATACTCCTACTTGGCTGTTTAGAACTTGAGAAACTCCTGGTGAGATTCATCTGGAAGACAAACATGTCTCACCTAGTACAGAATGGACTCCCTGATAGCAAAACAGACAACAGGAAAACCATATTGAAATGGATTAAAGATGGAGGGAATTACCAATGGTTTGGAAAAGAGAATCTGAGAAATGCAAACATGACAACTTGTGGATGAGAATGCAAGTACTAGATAGGACACCTGCCCCTGGTAGTCCTACTTGCTTCTACTTACCAGTTGGCTCTGACATCCTAAAAATACTTCCTACCCTGTAATCCCCCGAGCATCTCAGGATAAGCTCTCCAGTGGCTCCTCTGCCCTAGCCCCACACAGCCCAAGGTCACACACATCATAATAAGCTTCTGACAGCCTCACCTCTTTGACCCCCAAATCTAACCAGTTGCACCTCGCTCCTCTTCCTCTAAGCACCTGGCTCCTTTTCTCCAGCTTACACATACCTCCTTTCTGCCATATCCTAAGGAAACAGACTCTTTGGGATATCCTGTGTCCATTCACAGCTGAACTCTGAGGTCCCCTAAAGCAACCAGGGCATAGCCCTTCCCAGCCCGGGCCCTGGGCAAGCATTCACGGACTGGGCTCTCAGTCCTAGAAATTGTGAGCAAGAGAGCACAGAGGTTGAAAAGACTTAGCTCTTCCCATGAGGAGACAGTGGCTCTCTGTTCCTCTGTCCCGCCTCCTTCCCAAACTGGGATTGGCCTCACTCTGTGTAACTCCAAAATGAGCTGGACTCAGCTGGGATGCTCAAGGAAATGAAGCGTGTCCCCCAGCCTTCTTTTAAGGAATATAGAATCTCAGCTGATCAGAGAGGCCCCTCTGCACTGGCCACGTCCCCCTGGGGAGGCTGCAGGAGGCCAGCTGCTGCACTGCCTTTTGGGGTGTCTCCGCTCCCAGCAAAGTCTCCTGGAGGCCGGGCTGGGCGTGGGCAGGGCTCAGCCACATCCCTCCCCATGGCTCTCTTCCCTGGGCCTCCCTACCCTCCTTCCCTCTCTCCCCATCATTTATAAGACTCTGGGGTGAACTGCGTCTGAGCCCAGGGTGCCTGCAGCTCTGGTGGGAGGGGAACGAACAGGGAGAAGTGGACGCAAGGGGAAGGAAAGGCAGGTCAGGTCCTGCTCCTGGGGGCAGGGGGGCGACGGGCACCATCCCCCTCCCCAGCATCCCCAGGACAACAGTCGGTTGGCACCACAGCCCAGGCAGGCCTGGGCACCAGCCTCTGCCCACCTTCCCCCCGCCAGGTGGAGGACCCCAACTTTCAGATCTCAACCCTGTTTCCCCCCAGAAAATCCTTTTCATAACAGACACCATCCCTGACCTCAGAATCTAGCGGAGGGCGGGTTGTCACCCATGCCCCGAACGGCCGGAGTTTTCTCCCTCCCTGCCTCCTCAGGGATCCTTTGAGCCTCCTTCCTCCAGTGGAGGACTCCCCAGAAACCTTCCTCTGCAGCTGCATGTTCCATTCCTCACTCCTTTTCCCTACTCATTCTTGGGTGAATCTCTCCTCTTCCTTCCCTCCCATCTTCTCCACTTTTCTCTGCTTTCTTCTTTCACAAGAGGTGAAGTAAGAAGGCTGACATCGGGCCTGCTCATCACTCCTATACTCTTATTTTCCTTGGCATAGATCCACACCCCACCCAGGCCGCACTGCCCCAAGAAACACTCAGCCTTGGGCAGGGGACCATTCCCAAGGGCATCGTGACATTTCCTGCCAGGGCCAGAGCCCCAGACCAACCACTCTTTCTAGAAGGCTGCAGGCCCTTGCTCTTGACACTCTCCCTTCTCAGTCATCTTTCAAAATCCATGTATGCGTTTGCAACCCAGGACACAACAGGAATTTTAGTAATCAGATGGGGTCTCTCCTACAGTTTCTCTTATATATCTAAATGATACATTCTTCCAAATGTCAAGTTGAAATAAATCCTCTAGTCACTCCAGAAAAAAAAAATCTCCTTAATTCCTCACACTTTCATCCACAAACACTGACTAAGCATCATGCTCACTTGTGAGAATTTACAGAAGGGCCTTTTGAGAATTCAAATTGCTCATCACACCCGTAGAGAAACTCTGGAGTTAGGAGCGGGGATGGGGGCTGTACTCACGTTTGAAGTCTTAAACCTTAACTGGGCTTAGTTTAGCAAATCAAGTGCTTGTTTCCTGAGTATGTGGTATGGACTAAGAACCATTTTATATTATAGAAAGTATGAGGACTTTAACTTGGAAGTGTATGAGGGGGGCAGTGGATAAAGAATCATATCTGTAAAACTGAATCCATAAATATTTTTGCCTGCCATCCGGAATGCTCTGGCAGAAGGCGGGGGTCGGGGGCGTACTGTGGCCTTTCCTGTACTTGTTTCAGTGTTTTCATCTCATGGTTTATCCGTGCTCCCGTTTTTGCCCGGAGGGTAATGGCAATCATTAGACAAACTTCATCACATGAATATTTCAGGCCCATGTCTCCCAGAGCTGATCCACTGGCATGATTTGTCGTCATGCTGACATCATGGCTCCTCTGAGAAAGTGAAGTCTCCGCTGGCCTCCACTTTTCCCAAGAAGCCAGCCCTTCCTCTTCCTGACTGGTTCTGGCTCTGGCCAACCAACTCTGGGATGGCGTCCAGGTCCAAGGACCCTGGGACCCAAGTCATTGACAGAGGTTCTGTTTGGCAATTGAAGGTGGGGCAGCAATAGGACAGGGGAAGGTAGAGGCAGAATGAAGTGACTTCCGGAGGAGTCCCAACCCCCCGTGCTGCTGCACCCACTTCCCTATGCTTCTGTTCATGACCTGCCCTTTCCAAAGCAAACTATCATAAGGGTGGGGCTTTATGTGTCTTTTCCTATGAACTTGACTTGGATGATGAGTGTTGGTCCTCTGATAAAGCCTGGATCTCTATGGTCTAACACTAGAGGTCTCACCTCCAGCATCTCGTCATAAAACACCCATTACCTAGAGCCTTCCTTCTGCCCACTTAAAGGGAGGGCTCTACAGAAGTGTTTCCTATCAAATGGTAAGAAGTCCCCAAAGCAAGCAGCAGAAGCTGTGGTAATTGTAGCAGACAATCAGAGCTCAGCTCAAGGTCTGAGCCCTAGGGAAAGAGGTCAGCCTTCGGATTCGGGGTCCTCTTGAGCCAGGCACATGTGGCAGCCTTTCTAGAAGAGAACTCGTGCTGCTTTCCCCCAGAGCACTCTGCCAGACAGGACTCTCAGGATTGTTTTTACATCCAGATGGGCCAAAGGAAGGAATCCACTCAAGCCCTCAGGGCCTGACCACGAGTGCTCAAAGATCCCATGTCTCTCTTCTTGCTCTGAAGGAAAGAAGGTGAAGAAACCATAGGTGTAAACAAAAGAGCTTGAAAAAGGAGGAACTCTCCAGCCTGGATCTTTCTCTGTACAGTATGTAGGGCTTAGGGTACAAAAACACTCCGGGCTGTGTGGGAAATTGTGGATCTTTGCCACAGTACCTGAGGGAAAAAGAAAAAGAAAATCACAAACTCTGGGTCCCTTTTCCTCTAATGTAAATTACAGGGTAGGGGGTCTCGATCATCTCCAGTGAGAACCCTTCCCTCACCTCATCCAAATGGGGACTCAGCCTGGCCGCCTCCTTCCCACATGGCGGTTCTCGGAGACACCATGGTGGTGGAGCATGGCATCTCCGTGCCCCATGGTCAAGGCCAAAGGCTGCTCTTCACTTTAAACCTGTAGATTCAAAAATGTGTATGCTCTGAAGAAAGAAACCGGAGCTTCAAACCCAAAACCGATGGGATTTTTATTCCACCACCATTTATTGAGTACTCCTCAGGGGCCCGGGGCAGGGATGGCGGAAGTGGATCTGACCATGGTCCCTGCCCCCAAGCAACTCACAGTCTAATGGTGAACGAATGGAGGCAGGAACAGGAGCATGTACGGAAAACCTCTCCATCTCACGGGGTCTGACTCAAGCCAGTTAGCAACAACCCCCTCTGAATTAGCAGGTACCCAAGAGAAGCCGTAATCCCGGAGGGCAGGGAGGGAGGTTTAGGAATGAACATCCCGTTCCTAAGTCTCTGCTACCTGCTATGAGCTACGTAAAGGTGTCTGCTCAAGGCTTAAGGTTTGGGTTGATCAGAATATTTCAGAGATAGAGAAGTTAGATTTAACAGTGAGAGACATTTGAAGGACTCAATCCCCTTTCGCCTTCTCTAAGGTACAGAACAGTGTACAATCAGCAGCTGTCTCTTTGCAGCAAGGAGAGGAACAAAGGAAGCTTGAGCAATGCAGGCTTTGTTGGAACCAGCTCATTAAAGCACCATTACAACTTACTGCAGCCTTTTGCAATGGGGACAAGATTGTTTATGCAGAAAATTATAAGGACTGTATCCCTAGCTCTGAAAAGGGTTTAGGAAGCAAGTTCACATGACACTAGGGGAATGTTAGCATCTTAAAAATTCAAGCAAAGGCTTTCATTGCTTCATTTGGATTAAAACCATGAGATAGATGCCAGTTCCAAATGATTCTGACACACGAGTGTGGTGGTATCTGCCCAGCATTCAAGGATGCCTATCAGGCTAAGAATCACAGACCTCAAGAGTTTTCAATGTTTCTCCTGGTTGGTTTTTTTGTTTGTTTTTGTTTTTTTCGTTCAGATGGAACCATCCAGCGAAGGTGTTACAAGTTTGAAGGTTATGTCAGAATCCTGAAGATAGAGCCAGAAAGTTCAAAGACCTGCCCACCACCTCCTCCCAGCTCTCCACGCTGCATATGCTCCCTTTCTCAGTTCCACTTTTCCAACGGTACCTTAAGGGTTTCCCTCTAGTCTGCTCCATCCGAGCCTCCAAGAAACTCAAGAGCTCTGACCTCCTCACTGGGACAGAGATGTTGGTCACCAGTCCTCCCTTGGGATATTTTTCGCTTAGAACTTTTTCCCAATTCACTGTCCTGGCTGCCTTGGCAATCTTTCCCAGGGTCTTCCTCCCTTTACCCTCCCCCTCAGTCTGATTTCCCGACTACCAGAGGCGTGGTGTGCCTCTACTACCAGTTTGGTCTCTCATCTCTGCCCCTGGCACAGCCTGGGCTCCTGGGGTGGGGGTGGGGGTTCTCCTCTCCTCCCCACACCCCTCTCAGTACACAACAGTCAGACAAGGCTGCTGCCTGAGAGGGAAGCATGGGGTGTCATCCCTGAGCATGGGGTGGAGCCGCAAGTGTTGATCTTCTGTAAAATGTAAGGCGCCTGCTTCTGGAAGCCACCTCCCTCCCTATCTTCATTTCCAAATGATACAAAACCGTCCCTATAGGCTCCTTTTTTGCCCAACTTCCTGGCTCTGCCAGCAGGCCCTGTCCTGGCTGCCCTGGCTGCCTGGTCAGACCCCAGCCAGGTCTCTCCCTGCTCAGCAACAATAAACTTTAGGAAAGCATCTCTCTGGCCATCCAAGTGGAAGACCTCCTGCTGGCCACCCTGCACAGGAGTCTTGCACACACTGTGCCTCACTTTTCTAGAATGATGGGGAAATAAGAAGGTCCCCTCTGAGACACGATTGCCTTCTCGTGCCAACATGGAGTAGTCAGGCCAAGTAACTATGTGCTGATGACACTTCTCTGATGATACTGGGTCTCCATACGGGGAGGTCTCCGGAATGGGGAGCGGCCAGCCCTGCCCTGCCCTGGGGCACACATAGCATTCAGTGTGCCAGGAAGAATCACCAGGCAAAGGAACTCGGTGCCTTTGTTAGGGTTTAGCTCAGTAATGTAAAAAGAAAACAAAGCCAGCCACTGGTGAAAGAGGGCTTCCTTTTATGCAGAAAGGAGGCTATCACAGAACAGAGAACAGAAACTGGAAAAGCAGTCTCCGCAGCTCCATCTTTCCCACCCTGGGCTTGCAGGGCTTCTTAGGGGCTCCTCCTTTGCCCAGAATGTCAACTCCCTTCTGTGTGGCCAATCTGTGTTTACTCACGGCTGCTGTTTCAGCCCTGGATGCAGTCTCCGCAGCACACAGCAGAATTTGGCTACAGCTTCTGTATTCTTCAAATCAGATTATCCAGTGAGAGGCTCTGGGCACCTGCGGCCACCAGACAGATTCGTGACACCCCTGGGATCAAAAGTCCACCCCAGTCTGATCCGTCCGGGACAACACAGGTGATCTGAATCCAGTAACGTAGCTCAACTGGTGAAACCAGGAAGGGAGTTCAGAGACGGGAGGTCACCTGCGGTGTGATGGAGGTGAAAGCAGCCTGGAGATTGCCGAGTGCCCTGCCCACTAAGGACTGCAGCGTGGAGGGGTGCCGTGGAAGTCGCCGGTAGGGCCTCGAGAAAGGGGGAGCCAAAAGGATGGAGCACTGGTGAGAAATCAAAGAGCCTGAGGATGTGGGAAAGGCCTCAAAGATTTGGCCCACGGGAAGTCTTGGTGGTCTTTGATCATTGCAGGCAGAGGTAGCAAAGGGAGAAATAGTGTGGCCAGTCACCTGGGCGCAAACCAGGTGAAGACAGGAAGGAAAGGGTGACTTGAGGTGACGTGTGAGGACTTTCTTGAGAAAGAGGGAAGTAGAAGGAAGATGGGAGGTGTAGGAGGCCAGGCCCCCTCAGTTCTCCCTCCTTTGGAGGGGGCAAGGTGCTCACAGGGGGAGGGGTGGGTTTTAGGTTTGAAACTCAGTTTTGTAGCTAATTAACTATAGGGCTGCACTCTGTGCCTCAGTTTCTTCTTCTGTAAGGCAAAAGCGGTCTGTAATTTACAGGGGTGGTATAAGAATCAGATATGTCCCCTGCTCGACCTACACTGAGTTCATGGTAAGGGCTCAAAGGGGCCTCTTAATGGTCCAGAAGCTTCCTTTACGAGGAGAAGCGATTCCTGGGTACACATAACCCGCGCTGATTTTCTATCAGACCCTACCTTCCTCTGCCCTGGGTTTTGGTTACTTAGGTGCTCTCCCACCTCCCCTCTTAGCTGGACCAGGCAGGAGGGCCCCACCCTGTGGACCATCCCACCCACCACCAGAGGTCCAGGGCCTGGCATACAGCAGGTGCTGGGTGCACTTAGTGACCTGCCCAGCCACAAAAATTCATCTCGGTGGGGGACTGCGGAAGCCGCCTTCCGAGCCCCAGTTTTGTCCAATCACTGGCCACATGCGAGAAAAGGACACTGTGTGAGCGGGCCTCAGCGTCCTTGTCTGTAAAATGGGATGCTTGGCCTTCAAGTCCTCTGGAGGCCTCCCTTGGAAAAGAAGCTTTTTTTTTTTTTTTTTTAAGGAAAAGCAGATTCATGATCTTCTGGATCTAATAAATAGAGAAGTACACGAAAGGTTCACCCACAGAAATGTCTGTTTCAAAGGTGCCATTAGGTTACCAGAAGTGGTAAATTTGATCCCCAGCTGCTCCCTCAGAGCTCAGAGGAGCTCTATAGTTTAAAAAAAAAACAAAAAACAAAGCAAAATAAAAAACTATCCTCCTGAAGCAGGAGATCTATATCAAGAGGGAAAAAATTCAGAATTGAAACTTGCTCTTTCTTTCTTTCCACTCTCCACTCATTCCTTTCTTGGTAAGCCACATCGCAGTCCCCTGGTGTCGCCCATCGCACAAACCTCTGCGTGGGAGGGGGCACTTGAAATTCCGTAGAGCCTCCGCCAATGCTGGAAACTGGGCTCACAAACTTCAATCCAACCAACTGCCGTGAAACCCTCAGTCCATGTGCAATGACCCTCCAAGAGGCCTTGCCTGGACAAAGTGAGCATTTGCCCTCCTGGTCAGGCCACACTCTGGTCCTCAAGGCAGGTCCTGAAATTCCGTCCCTGTGGGCTGGAATGTTTGCCTCCCCTCCTAAACTGTGAGCTCCTTGAGGGCAGGGATGGTGGGACCCCTCTCCCTCCAAAGAGCACACACTTTTTCAGACAGCTGGTCTGTAGATGACTAACAAATATTTGAGACATATTTTAATTAGGTAATTGACTTTGGGAAATAATAGGCAGTGGTACCACACACAGAACTAAAGGACACAGACAAACGAGAAGACTTGAAAGGTGAAGACCATGAATTGATTTGCTGGCCGGTGGGGGAGGCACTGAGTTTGATGTGCCAACTGAAAGGGTCCAGCTGGGTGGAAACCACCTGGAGATACAGGGCTAGGGCCCAGGCAAGCAGTCAGGAATATGTTTGGGGAAATCAGCTTACTGGCTAATAAGCATCATGGGCACGTATGAGATAAGCCTAGGAGAAAAGGGTGACCAGGACACTGAGGCTGGAATTCTGGAGAAGTCCATCTCTTAGAGGACAAGGAGGTTGACTTAGAAGAGCAGAGAAGAAAAGGGACAACCAGAAAGATCACGGGAGAAAAAGGAGGAGGGAGTTTCAAGAAAGAAAGGCTGGAAATTGAGTCTGGGTCCTTAGCAGAGTGGTTTTGAGAGAGATGAAGTGGGTGGGAGCAGAACAAAGGCAGAGGAAAGCAGGGCGGACCAGATGGTAAAGTTCTGCCTATAATAATGAAGCGTGTGGAAATAAATTGAAGAATGCAATAACACAAGGAGGAAAATAGAGGTAGCAAAGATTTTTTAAACAAACAAAAAACAAGCACGGGAGCCTTAGCCAGCCCTCTTGCCTTGTTATGTTTCTTTCTATAGGGAACTATTTTCCACACTCTAATCAAGCTTCAACCAGGAGACAAGAAGTTGAGTTTCTCTAAGTCTTCCTTAAACTCTTCGTTACCACTTTCTCCTTCAAGTGTGTTACTTATCTCATAGGAGAATAGCAAGAAGGACAAATTCCATTATGGAAAGTGTTCTCACAAGGACAAGTTGGAACACAAATGCCCCCTTGGGCTCTGTGTCTGGTTGCATGGGGCACAGGAAGCATAGAGTCTACATGAGGCTAAAATGGAAAAGTTGCCTTCCTCAAATCGCAAGTGTAAACTATATACACAGAACAAAAGATAACTTCCCGTGCACTCAAGTCCCTTCTTCCTCTCTATCTAGTCTGCTCAGAGGACTGGATAAGGAGGAATGGAGTAAACAAAATCAGCAGCAAAGCACCTGTCCTCCAGGAGTTTGCAGTCTACCTATAACTCCACACAAATGCTCCAAGGGTTTCTTGAGTTCTGGAATCATCCAGATCTGAACTGGGGTTGGGGGTGGCCCACTGGACCTGCCAATTGCTAGCCTTGAGTAAGGAACATAAAATCCCTGGACCTGATTCTTGGCGTATAAAACAGGAAAATTTTGCACATTTTTTAATTAGGACTGGAATCGTGCTTAAAGCACTGGACACAGTGGCTGGTATATACAGGGGAGAGTTGCCTTAATTACTCTGGTTGCAATGTGGGGATGGAGTTCATACCAAATCTAGCCAGGTTGCTCAGAGAAAATGAAAATGGCTTCTTGGAGAAAGCAGACATAAAAATTATCCTTCAAATGTAAACAGAGTTTTCCCTAAACAAGATGCTGCTTGTGAAGTTCTGACTATTCATCCATCCATTCATTCATTCAACAAACATTTTTGGAATGCCCAGAATGTGCCAGGCACATTAGGAACACATTAGGACATTAGTAACACAGCTAAGCAACCACGATTTTCCAATGAGTTATTGAAAAATAAGCCAAGCTTCAAACCCAGGTAATTCCTATCTCCCTGTTTCTTACATGTATCAGAAATGCCATACAGAAATGAACCGTGACGTGAATCTCTAGACCCATTTGTAGGTTTTTTAGTGGGATTTTTCCTTTTCTTTTCAGCTGCTCTGGCTTTTCACAAAGAATCAAGTGTCTACACATTGTAGAATTTCCATGTAAAATAAAACTTCTGTCCTCATATAAGGGCTTTTAAAATAATGCTTGAGATATCTCTTTGTTGAAGTTCATCACTGGAGAACCACTCTTCCCTCCTCGTAGGGAGCTTACTCTTCACAGCCAAAGGAAGAGCTGGGAGCACGGGGATGGAGATGCTTTGGAGAGGTGGGGAGACATCAAATTAGAACTTTTTTTTTTTTTTTTTTTTGCCGGCCAGAACCTCCTCACTTTTGAAAATAAAATTTAAATATTTATGAAGTTTCTTTGACTGGTTTGTTCTTTGTTATCCAGTCTCATTTGCCCATTTTTCTAACCTCTCTGCAAAATTCAAGCACCTGTTTTTTCACCTGTGGTCCTCCCTACTCTAAGAGAAAGCCAGCAGGTAGCCCTTCCTAACCCCAGTGGAAGCTGTAGCTAAAAATTCCTGCAAAGGAAAGGGGTAGAGGCCACTCAAGGTCCTCAGTCTCTTGAGCCCAAACCCTAGAATTTGAGGGGTCCTCAACCACCAACCCGTCTTTTCCTGGAGCTCTTTGCACACAGAAATCCCACATCCTACTCAGAGAAGAAAGGCTCTCTAAGTTCACAGGGACCCTGGAGGAGCTGTAGTGACGTATTTGTCAACCGTGGAGCAACTTTTCTTGTCACTGAATTGTATCACCCATCATTGTCGGGGGCTTGGATTCCCTCTCCAGCCCTCCACAGGGAGCTGGCCAGAAAGGGAGCCTAGATGCCAAATAATTGTCTTTAAGAACTTTCTAGTGGATAAAGCACTTGTAAAGTAATAACTGAGATATGGTTTTTCATCATCTTGTGGATCATAATAATGGCTACTTCTTATTATGCCAGATGCTGCTTTTGGTGTTCCTGACATGTATTTACTCATATAATCTTCAAAACAACCATTGAAAGCCTTGCTACTCAAAGTGTGATCTGTGAATCAGCAGCATCACCACCAGCTGGGAGCTCATGAGAGATAATAAGCACCTCGGGCTCCACCGAGGGCCAACAAAATCAGAATGTGTATTTTAACAAGACGGTGAGTTCAAGTTGCAGTTTGAGAAGTGCTGCTCTAGTCACTGCTATTATCCCCATTTCATAGATAAAGAAACCGAGGCACAGAGAGGCTAGGTAACTTGCACAAGAATATGCAGATAGTAAGTGACAGAGCCGGGATTCAAACCGAAGAAACTAGAGGTCAGAGCCCATGCTCTTCACACCACTTAACACTGACATTGAATCACTACTTAAGTACCTCTCCAGAGTAATTTCTTATTCCCAGCTCCTGCCATGAGTCCAAGCCTCCTCCACTCTGCTGCCAGTCTATGCAAAACACTGCCCTCATCATACTTCCCAGCATAGCATGTTCAGTGTCACCCCAAGAATTGCCAGATAGGGGCTAAATCCTCTTTCATAGAGGACAAGACCTCTGACAATATGGCCCCAGGCAACCTTTCCAACTACATCTTTCAGCTCTCCCTGACTCCCCATTCATGTCACCCAAACTTGGGGATAGCTTTGCATCCTCTCACAGATGGGAAGTGCCCTCTACCTAGAACTTTCCTTCTTCTCCATCTGGCAAATCCAAATCCAAGCCCAAGTGTCAGTTCAACATGGAAGCATTTCCTAGCACCCTCAGCCAAATTGTATCATCTCAGGCCCTCTGGGCTCATAGCATTTAGTTCACACCACACTGGTAAGTCTTGTATGTGGTTATGGATGTATGTCCCTCCTACAACTCCAAAATGTGACCTCCATGAATAGAGGTCACGCTATATGTGTCTTTGAGCCCTCGGTGACCACCACAGTGCTTTACCCATAGCGGTGAGTGCTTGTGCTGTGAGTCAGTGAAATGTGTGGGTTGCCTCATTCCATGGATAAATGGGGAGAATGGAGTATTTTATCCAATGAACTCTCTGCCTGGGTAGAGGGGAAGTGCCACCTTCCAGACTGTGCTTTCAATCAACACAGTCTTGGAAGAAGCAGCTCAGAGTATTTAACAAGGAGGCTCATCTTAAAAGACACCAAGTTCTCCACCGAGCCTCTTCAAGTAGAGGTTGGAGAGTACAGTTTTGCCACCATAATCCTTCTCTTTGTATCATGATACTTGAGGGAATTCCCTCAATGTCCCTTTAGATTGCAATTGTCTGTGACTAAAAATGATATTGTGTATGGAGCCAACACCTAGGCTATTTGACATGGCAAGACCTGGCCCTTCAGGATGGAGGGAATTGTTTCAGTGCATAATTTGAGATCACCAATTACTCCAAGGTACACTTCCTTTTATTAAATTTCTACATCTTCCACCAAATCAACTTGCCTTTCCCTGGTTCCTGGGAAATCTAGGTACTTTGGGACGCTGTCCTGAACACAAAACCAATTCCTGGACCATATCCATTGGCAAGGCAACATTTGCTTTTTGAAAAATCTTAGATGCCAACACTGTCTCCAAAATATTCAAAGAAAAACCAAAAATTAGGCCAGAGACTGTGTCAGCAGAAGGACACTGAAAAACTTCTCCATTTTTTTTCTTGACTGCTGGAGAATATAACTATTTGGAGAGGCTCTCCATTGTAAGTATTGTAGCTGGCATTACAATTTAATATTTTAATTAATTTAATGTAACATTAAATTAATATTTAATATTAAATTTTAATATTACAAGCCCTTGAAAATTTCAAGGGTTTTTAATATTCACATGTGGCCTCAGAAAAAGTTGACCCTGGAGGATGTGCAAGATCTATTTCTACTTCTCACCCCCCTGCCATCTGGAAATAGTAGGAGTGGTCTGTGTATGTTCGCCTTGGAACGTCCCTTTGCCCAGGGACACTCAGGGCCCTCCACACACTCAGCCCCAGTCTCAGATCCCCCTAACTCTCACCCTGTGGTAAAACAAATGGGGCACCTCATTCCTGGTCTTTAACTGTGCCCTTCCCTGTACCTGTGGTGCTGCCTCACACCTGCCCATCTGTCATCATTCTAAATCCAACCAGGACCTCATTGTCCAGTTCCTCTGCTGGCACAGAGTGGGCCAGCTGGAAATCTGTGTCATGAAGGGCTACTGCCACCACGCCCATTGGGAAGCTCTTCTTGCCACCTCCCTCATCATTAAAGAACATGTGAAACACAATGGTAATTGACATTTAATATATCTGACCACATGTTTCTACCATCTTGATATCAGGAGCTAAATTATACTCCATTCGTTTCTCCCCAGGTGAAACACTAGGTGTACCTGGCACCTAGTAAGTATTCAATAAATGTTTGTTGGATTAGTTGGATGAATAAATTTCCCTGCACTTTTATGAACACTAGTTGTGATTATACGCAAACATATGTCTGTTTGTGTATTTATAATAGTCTTTCTTAAGTGCAATTTTTTAATAGTGCTGTATTAAAAATGAGGCAAATTCAAAAGAATAAGAATATTAATGAGTCTTATGACATCTTTTTCTGTTCATTAAGGAAATGGCAGTAATTTCAAGTAAAATGGTACTTGGGTCATCCATGCAATATGTATGAAACAACAGTAAGGCAGAAAGCCCAGGTGAGCCAGAATTTTGTTGCACCAAGGTAGATTTTAACCTCAATCACTACTGCTGACACAGTGGGAGGAGGGGAAAGGTATTTATAGGGATAATAGGAAATGCCATGGAGGAAAATGTTCTGAGTTAAGAGTGGACAAATATTTTCTGGGCAGCCCTCAGACCAGAAGGTCTCCTCTTTTTTTTTTTTTCTTTTTCTTTTTCTTTTTTTCCTGAAACAAGACTACAAAGTTTTTCTTAGTACCACAAGACGCAACACAGTTAAAAGGGACTTGAAAAATGCATTCTTACTCACTGGGGGCATCAAAGTCCTAACTCCCAGGGTACCACCTCTATAAAAATTTACATAACAGCAATCAGCAATATACCTGGACTTATATAATTTTGAAAAATTATTTTGAAAAATTGCAGCAGAGAGACTGAGATCCCTTGTAGCATCCATTTTGTAGACAGAAGTACAAGTAGTCGTTAAGAGCTTGAAGCCAGGCTGTCTGGGCTGGACTCTGGATCATCCATTGAGTAGCTCTCATTTTTGGCAAGTAACCTAGCCTCACTATGTCTCAGTTTCCTTCTCTGTAAAATGGGGATAATTACACCTTATAAAGTTACTTTGAGAATTAAATAGGTTAATATTGAGGAATAAGTGAGTTAACATTGTCAAGGGCATAGAAACATGCGTGGCATGTGCTAAGCACTGTTGTTATACATAGAGCAACGTCCAATGCAGAAGCGACAAGCATGTGTTGGAAAAAGATACAAAAGAAAGATAATGATATTCATATTATCTTCTTTTCTGAAGTGTCTCTTCAGGTCCTTTGCCCATTTTCATTGGGTGGCTTGTCCTTTTATTATTTATTTCTAAGAGTTGTTTGTAGATTCTAAGTGCCAGTCCTTTGTCAGATATGTGTATTTGAAATAAACAAAATTAAAAAAACTCAGTATCATTAGTCATTAGGGAAATGCAAATTAGAACCACAGTGATGACATTTACACACCCACAAGAATGGCTACCATTAAAAAGATAGATGACACCAAGTCTTGGGGAGGATGTTGAGCAACTACAATTCTCAGTGCACTGCTGGTGGGAATGTAAAATGATATAACCATTTTGGGAAACAGTTCGGCAGTTTCTCACAGAGTTAAACATTCACCTACCCTATGACTTGGGTATTTACCCAAGAGATATGAAAACATATGTTCACACAAAGAACTTGTACAGGAATGTTCACAGCTGTGTTGTTCAGAACAGCCAAACACTGGAGACAACCCAAATGTCCATTAACAGCAGAACAGATAACACCCCACAGTATACTGATCTAATGGAACTAATATGCACAAAGACAAAGATGAATCTCATGGATGTAATGTTGCGCAAAAGATGCCAGATACAAAAGAGTAGATACTGTGTGCTTTCATTTACATATAGTTCAAGGACAGGAAAAGCTAATCTATAGAGATAGAAATCAGAAAGTAGTTACCTCTGGGTGGGAGGGGGATTGACTGAAAAGGACCAGAAAGCAACATTCTATGGCAGTTCCAACTGGGGGTGATTTTGTCCCCCAGGGAACATTCATCAATGTCTGGAGGCATTTTATTTTGATTGTCCTGTTCTGGCATCTATTGCACAGAAGCTATTAACTATCCTACAATGCACAGGACAGCTACCCACAACAAAGGATGACCCAACCCCCCATGTCAGTAGTGCAGAGGTTGAGAAATCTTTGTCTGGGGTGATGGAAATGTTCTATATCTTGATTGGTTACATGGGTTTAGCAAAACTCATCAAACTGCATTTTGCTGTATGTAATTATAACCCCAATTTAAAAAGACACTGAACAAAATGACAAAAGAAAACAGACCATGAGAAAGACATTCCCTTGGGCACATGTGGCTCCATTATCAACCTTCTGAGGAAGAATCATCAGTTTTACTATACCCATGCTGTAACTATACCAATATTTTATGTAATCTGATTTAATTAGCCATTAGTAAATATATGTAATCCATCTAGAGTGTGAGTTCATTTATTCGCCACTAATCCTTTTGGATGACCTTACCAAATCCTGAGTTAACCATGGTTCCCTCTGAGGTTGAGAAGAGATCTTAACCAGGAAAATCCTATCAACATCCCGGTGATTAGAAACCTTACACACAATGGATAGGTAACTGATGGATGAAACTCGTTCCCCCAAACAGTTTGGAAGATACTGAAAGACAATAGTTTTTAGTAGATTTTTTTAATATTTAAGAAATAGATCTGTAGAAGAGCATAGGAAGCTAGGAACAGTATCTTACCTTTGGAGAGAATATCAGGGCATGAGTAAATCCCACCACAAACCATTCCTTGGTGCAACAGCCAGCAAAGCGCTAATAAAGGATAACAATCCCATCAGACTGTATAGAGCTGGAGGATTTAAAATGTGTTGTCATACGTAATAAATTAATTGATCATCAGAGCAACTCTGAAAGGTAAGGCAGATATTAATCTTCCCACAAATAAGCTGAATCTTAGTATTTAGATGCTTTGCTAACAACACAAATGGAGGATTCAGAACACAAATCCATAATCCCATGGAAGGACATGGATGGAGGTAGCCCAGAGCAAGGAGTCTATGGGGGCAAGGCAACATGCAGCCTGAAGCCTGAACCCTCCATTCTGTTTCTGGACCATACTCTGGGTACCTGGGAAACTGAGTTCCTTGTCTAAAGAGCCCCAAACTCACATCCATGGCAAATGTGAGCATCTTTCCCAGTTCTGTTGTCCTAAGTATAGACCACATTGCCAGTGTGACCATGCCAATAGGCCCAGAGGGTGTTCACAGTATCAGAAGAAAGCATGAGTGAAGCTTGAGTTTGTGGGCTGGGTCATCTACATGTGGGCACTCAGGATCCTTGTAGCATAGGATGAAAATTAGGGTGAGAGGAAAAGGGGTAGTTAGGCCAGTCACCATTATTTCCTGTGCCACCATGTTCCAACATGCAAATACAAAGAGTCTGAGAACTCTAAACCTGAACCTAGCCTTCCAGGTCATCATGAAGGTATATTTGTTAAAGTAGAATAGAGTATTAATAGTTTGCTAGTTTGGTTTATAACTTACTCTTTGTCAAGTAGTATGTGGACCTTCATTTGTACTCTTGTCCTAGGCCATACAAATGTTCAGGCAGGTCTGAGGTCACATACAAATGGGAAATTCAAGGACATATAGTTGGGCTATAGTACCAGGGAATCTAGCTTTAGCAAGTGTAGCAAAGGAGTAAAGAGAATAAAAGAATTCCCAGTGCCTAGAGAATCATTTTCCTCCTGTCTTAGAATTCTTCTAGATAACCATTGTTTCCCACCCACACCCCCAATTCCTCTGGTAAAGTAAAAGGAGTCTGGGATGATTGTTGCTTGTTTCATATCCATACTTCTAAATACTTTCTTATGTAACTGAATTTAATGGGAATAGCACTAATGCTGCACTGTTGAGTCTGGATGCAGAATATTTCATAAGCAAACTCTTTGTCTTGTAAGTATCTGTTCCCAATTTTCTAAAATTTATTAGCTAGAGTTGCTCAGTCTTGTCAAATAATTTTTGGTATCTATTGAAATGATCATTTTTTTTGTTTGCTTCATTGCTATGAACACTAAATCATCATGAATTTCCTGGTATAAATCTTTTTTTGTCATTTCAAAATATTGAAATGTTGGTGTTTTAAGATTTTTTATTTTGTTTATAAGAAATATATTTTCTATACTGTTATTTTCCCCAGTTTTGTCTGATTTTTTTAAAGCCAAGAATAGCTAACAGAAGAATGATGTGGTTTTTGAAATTTGTGAGAATGCATTCATAAATCTATCTAGTCTTAGAGATTTTTTAATACCTTAAAAAATTTTAAATTTTTACCCTAGCTATTTCTCTCTCTTTTATTTTTTTGGTTCCTGGACATCATTTGAGTCATATGTATTTTTTCAAAATTATATATTTTTGAGATTTCAAAAATATTACCATAATTGTACATGATTTTTATGGACATTTTAAAGCCCTTTTCCTAACCAACATTTTCCTTCTCATTCTTACTTTGGTATATTTATACTCTCTCTTATTCTTGCCCATTGATATTTTCAAGTTCAAAAGTTTTCAGTTCTGGTTACATTGCAGAGCCTCAGGGGAAACATTTTATTGTAAAAATTTTTATGTTGTGCATTCATTTTCATTCATCTCAAAAGTATTTTCTAATTTCCTTTGTGATTTCTTCTCTGAACCATTGTTTGTAAAAGATCCGTTGTTTAATTTCTACAAGTTTTTTAATGTTCCAGTTTTCTTCTTTTAACTGATTCCTAGTTTCTGTTCATTGTCATTGGAGAAGATACTTTGTATGATTTCAGAGTTTTTCCATTTATTGAGATGTTTTGTGGCTTAACACATGGTCTATCCTAGAGAATGTTCCAAGTGCACTTGAGAAGAGTATAGATTCTGCTGTTGTTGGGTAGAGTATTCTGTATATGTCTGCTAGGTCTATTTGTTTTATAGTGTTGTTTAAGTCTTCTATTTCCTTAATGATCTTTTGTCTCTATGTTCTATACATTATTGAAAATAAGGTGTTTAAGTCACCAGCTATTATTGTAGAACTGCCTATTTGTCTCTTTAATTTTGTCAACTGTTTCTTTATATACATAGTGCTCCATTTTGGGGTACATATATGCTTATAATTGTTATAAATTCTTGATGAATTGATCCTTTTATCAATATATAATGTCCTTCTTTGTCTGTTATAACCGTTTTTAACTTAAAATCTGTTTTGTCTGACATTAGTATAGCCACCTTTTTTTGGTTACTAGTTGCATGAAATATCTTTTTTCATTCCTTCACTTTTAACCTATTTGTGTCTTTGGATCTAAAGTGAATCTATTGTAGGGAGCACATAGTTGGATCATGCTTCAAATCCATCCTCCCATTATCTGCATTTTAACTGGAGAGGTTAATCCATTTACATTTAAAGTAATTGCTGATAAGAAAAGATTTGCGTCTGCCATTTTACTCTTTGTTTTCTAAACATCATATCTTTTTTTTGTCCCTCAATTCCTCCATACTGTCTTCTTTTGTGTTTAACTGATTCTTATTTCCTCCTCATTTCTTCTTCTGTGTATTTTTTAGTTATTTTCTAATTGGTTACCCTAAGAATTACTATTAACATTCTAAATTTACAGCCCTCTGGTTTGAATTGATTATCAACTTAGCTTCAATAACATACAAAAGATATGCTCCCTTGTTGTTATTGTCACAAATTATGTCTTTATACATTGTGTGCCCATGAATCTCTTTGAGTTTAGCCTACTTGGTGCTCATTGAGCTTCTTGAATGTGTAAATTCATATCTTTCATCAAATTTGAGAAGTTTTTGGCCATTATTTTTGTCAAACATTCCTTCTGCTTCCTTCTCTCCTCTCCTTCTAGGATTCCCATAGTACATATGTCATTGTGTCTGATGGTATACCACAGATCTCTTAGACGTCATTCTTTTTTCTTTATTCTTTTTTCTTTCTGTATAATTTTAATTGACCTATCTTTCAGGTTGTTGATTCTTTCTTCTACCTCCTCAAATCAGTTGTTGAAATTTTCTAGTGAATTTTCATTTTCTGCTACCAGGAGCCTTCACTTCCTGCTACAAAACACCTAAAATTCAGTCAGACATGTGAGCTTAGGGGTCTTCTCAGGTCTTTTCTGAGCACACATCAAGCCCTGGGCTTGCACATTGCCTTCTGGTTTCCTCAGTATACCCAGGAGCTTTTCAAAGCCCTCATTTGCCCATGTATTTCAGCCTCTTCCTTCCTAGGTTATACACTCTCTCTGCTGCTTGCCCACCTGTTTTCCCACATCCAGATGGTTTCAGGTGGTATATTCCATTAAATGCTCTTGACAGGCAACATCCAGAGGGCCACTCCAGTCTGAGAGAGTTCCAACAGGATGAAACAAAGGCGAGACCCTGATCTGATTCCTCAGATTGCCCCCAGAAAGATAAAAACCCACAGCCACAATTCCTTGAGGGCAATGTCCACATTCCCCCACTTTGGTACCAGCAAGCCACACCAGGAATGTAGACTGGTGTAGGCTTCATGGCTGCTATTCAGCTGGGTAACAGGGGATTATAGATGGGTAAGTAAAAACACCACAGTGCTCTTGCCAACATTTAGCAGGTTCTCTCCTCATTAAGCACTCCTCTGATGTAAATTTTTACTAGATTCCAAAGTTCTGAAAAAGTTGATTATGACAGGTTTGGGCCACTTAATCTAACTTCAGTGGAAGAGGAATCCTTAGAGCTCCCTACTCCATCATTTTCAATGACATTACTTTTAAAACGTTTTTAATTTTTAAATTTGTCAGTGGTATCACTGAAAAGTATATTTTTAACATATTGAAATTTTATTTATTGCCTGGGAAAATAATCAGCTTTTTAAATTTTTGATGGTAGTTTGCAAAAATATGTTTGTATCCTGTAGAACACAAAATTTGATTTATTAAATCAACCCTATTAACTCATTTATTTAAAGATTTTATATCTAATTGTTTTCTTAGAGGTGAATGATGCATTTAGTTCTCTTATTGCTACTAAGTTTTTGCCTTTTCCTAATATTTCTAAGTTATAACTTTATTTTTTATTATTATTATTTTTTTTTTTGCAGTACGTGGGCCTCTCACTGTTGTGGCCTCTCCCGGTGCGGAGCACAGGCTCCGGACGCACAGGCTCAGTGGCCATGTCTCACAGGCCCAGCCGCTCCGTGGCATGTGGGATCTTCCTGGACCAGGGCACGAACCCGTGTCCCCTGCATTGGCAGGCAGACTCTCAACCACTGCGCCACCAGGGAAGCCCTATAACTTTATATTTTTAATACTGCTATTTATCATACCAAAGTAAATGATTTCTAAATGTTTACTATGGCTTGTACTCTTTAGTTCTTTGTTCAATTTAATGTTTTTTGCCTAAAATTCTATTTTGTCTAATATTAAAAATACCATCTGTGCTTTTTCTTTGTATTTTTGCCATTTGTTTCAATTTTAATTTTAATATGTAATTTTTAGGTGTGTTTCTAAAGTAGAATATAGCTTCATTGAATTTTGTTTTATTAGCATAAAATATTTCACTTCTGTCATTTTGCCTTGTGCTTTTGTTTTTTCATATTTCCTTGTTTTTTACCATTTTTTTCTGTGCTAGATATGTTTTCTTTCATCCACTAATTTAAAAGTTATATCTCTTTTTGTTCTACAAGTGATTTATTCAATTAAAAAAATATATTTGGACTCTTTCTTCTCTGATTGTCAATGTCAGTAATTAAATAGCATCCATCTATAAGTCCTACCTGTGAGAAAGCCTGCATTTTCTTTTTTCTTGATTGCTTTCTTGATTGCTTTCATAATTTTCCAGGTTTGGCTTTCATAATCTGGGATTTTAGATGTACATAATTTAATATACTTATCATTATTTATCTATTATTTAAGGAATACTTTGCAGTGTTTGAGCAGTTTTATAATCATACTAATAATAACTGTTTGGACTTATTTATATATGTCTTATAAGCTTCATTGTTCACTGCCAAATCTGTCAAATCACAATTCTCTCATTTTGTTTCCAAAAGCAAGATTTTTCCCCCTATGAACTTTTTTCTTCTTCTTCCAGTTTTATTGAAATATAATTGACATACAGCACAGAATAGTGATTTGACTTACATACTTCATGAAATTATTATCACACTAAGTTCAATGAACTTCCATCATCTCATATAAATACAAAATCAAAGAAATTAAAAATTTTATCTTGTGATGAGAACTCAAGATTTACTCTCAACAACTTTCATGTATAACATACAGCAGTGTTAATTATATTTATCATGTTGTACATTATACCCCTAGTACTTATTTATCTTATAACTGGACGTTTGTAAGTTTTGACTGCCTTCATCCAGTTCCCCCTCCCCTAACCAACTTCCTCTGGTAATCACAAATCCAATCTCTTTTTCTATGAGTTTTTTTTTGTTCATTTGTTTGTTTTTGAAATATAACTGAGTTACAACACTATGTTAGCTCTTATTACACAGCGTAGGGATTTGGTACTTCTATACATTTCAAACTGATCACCACAATAATTTAGTTATGACATGTCACCATACACAGATATTACATTGCTATAGACTATATTCCCCACACTGTACATTTTATAACTGTGACTCATTTATTTTGCAGCTGGAAGTTTGTACCTCTTAATCACCCTCACCTATTTCACTCATCTCCCACACCCCTTACCCTCTGGCAACTACCTGTTTGTTCTCAGTATCTATAACTCTGTTTCTGTTTTGTTATGTTTGTTCATATGTTTTGTTTTTTAGAGTCCACATACAAGTGAAATAATACAGTATTTGTCTTTCTCTGTCTGACTTATTTCACAGAGCAAAATACTGTCTAGGTTAATCCATATTGTCGCAAATGGCAAAATTTCATTCTTTTTATGGCTGAGTTATATTCCACTGCACATATATATTACAAGTTCTTTAGCCATCCATCTGTTGATGGACATTTAGGTTGCTTCCATATCCTGGCTATTGTAAATAATGCTGCAATGAACATAATGGTCCATATATCTTTTCTAATTAGTGTTTTTGTTTTCTTCAGATAAATACCCAGAAGTGGAATTCCTGGATCATACAGTAGTTCTATCTTTAATTTTTTTGAGGAACCTCCATACTGTTTTCCAAGTGGCTGCACCAATTTACATTCCCACCAACAATGCACAAGTGTTCCCTTTTCTCCACATCCTCACCAACACTTGTAATTTGTTGTCTCTTTGACAGTAGTCATTCTAACAGTTGTGAGGTGCTATCTCACTGTGGTTTTGATTTGCATTTCTCTGATGATTAATTAGTGATATTGATCATCTTTTCATGTGCCTGTTGGCCATCTGTATGTCTTCTTTAGAGAAATGTCTATTCAGATCCTCTGCCTACTTTTAAATCAGGTGGTTTGAGTTTTTGATGTTGAGTTGTATGAGTTCTTTGTATATTTTGGATATTAACCCCTTGTCAGATATATCATTTGCCAGTATCTCCTCCTATTCACAGGGCCCATGAAAGTCATAATGTGACCTTGCACATAGGAGGGACTCTGTCAGTTTGACTCAGTATTTTCCCTGAAAACTCTGTTGACACTATTCAGTTGTCTTTTAATGCTATTGGTTCAGAAAACAGTGGATTTGATTTCTTCATAACTGGCCTGTTCTTTGATTCTGAATACTTTTTATTCTTTATATTCAAAATATTACCAGCATGGGTGTAGATATTTATTATGCACTTTATCTGCTATGCAGGAGAGACCCAAATATGCTTCTTCAACTCAAGCAAGTTGTCTTCTATTTATTCAATCACTGTTTTTGCTTTGCTGTTTTCTCTGAGGAGTTTTTGTTTTATGTACATTGCATCTTCTTGATAAATGTTCCAGGTCTTTTATCTATTCTCTCATCTAAGTGCTCCAAGGACTCTTACGTTGACTCCTGGGTGAATTTCTCAGGCCAGTATTATTACTGATTCAATTTCTAGAGGCTCCAATCCGCTGTTTATTGCCTCTCTGCCATTCTTAGTCCAACAGTCAAGGTTTTCATCTCCTTGCAGGATTTGCTGATCTTATCTGGTCCTTCTTCATAATAGTCAACTACCATAAGGGTAATTCTGTCTTTAATCTTACTGCATGACAAGTTCATGTTTTCTGAAGTTTTTCTCTGCATATTTTAGTAATATAGGTATTCATTCATTGTAATTCTTTAGTGTCATCATTTCTTTGCAATTTTATTAATGCATTCAATCATGTTTTTCTTTTTCTCCTCTTTATACAGAAAGGTCTTTGCTTGTCCAGCATTGACATTGAGATGAGTTCTGGCAAAGAACATTAAAGACTCTAGTCATGTCATGCTGGCCCACATTAAAAGAGAAGGGGATATTTTGAATAAAGTATGGTGTAACTCTGATTTTGTGAAAGTCAGCAGGGCAGGGGGACAGAAGGGAGGTTCCAAAGCCAATAGCTATGAGCAAGGAACTTCATTAATGTGCTACAGAAAATCTTGTCTATATTTGGGACAGCATCCAGGAATCACTCAGACCAGAGCACCCACTCATTGTCTGGAAAAGTTGTCTTCAGTAGTCATCAGCCATTCATTTCATGGCCATCATTACTAACAGGAAACGCATACTTCCTGTGGCTATCGGGCCATGTGGCCTATAGTGCCTGGTAAACTTCCAGGAGGTGAAGGTGAGCTCAAGATGAGCCCTTCGAAGGGTCTGTGGCCTACACTCTCTGCCGGTCCTAGCCCATCCTTAGAAGGGGACACAGATCTTCAATCCTTTGCTGAATCTCTTGGAGCCAGCTGTGTTTCAGAATTCAGAATTTAAAAAGGTAGAAGCTGGAGAACGAAGGTTATCATAACAGGAAAGAATCTTGCAGGACAATAGTGGAGTATAAATTACACCAAGATGTGCCACCAAAGATGAGACAGCTGGAGTCCTTGGTTAAGGGTGAGGGAGAGGGAAGATGAAGCATAAATTCTCAGGTGCTTTGAGCTCTTGTAAATGTCCAGGCACAAAGTGGACTCCCGTAGCCTGAGGGTGGTTCCCCAAGAAAGGGCCTCAGGTCTCAGGTATGGATCCTGGGAAGTAAAAGTACATGAAAATGAAATTGTAAAAACAGATCCCAGGGTTTTGAGCAGGGCACCCACCTTGCCCATCATACGTGCATCATGCAACACCCCAGGTAGGTTTCAGGCAGCATCTTGAAATCAAACACACATTCTGCCACAAAACATAGGAAAAGTCCCAGTAAATGGGATAAAGGGTACAAAATAATATAAACATATTAGAGTTTTTTCAGAGTTAATGTACAGGCTGGTTGGTGACATAATGTGATTATACCATAAATACTCTGAAACCTTTTAACAACTTTAACAACTTATTGAGATATGATTAACACGTAAAAAGTTGTACATGTTTATGGATACATCATCAATACAATTTGGGGATAAGTATACAAACTCTAGTATTTTTCCTAAGGAATCATTCAGTATAACTTCAAATCCATATTGGCTCAAACTAGGATAAATACCTTTAGCTCTGCATGCAAGAAATGTCCGTGTCAGCTGGGGGTTCCTATTGTGACCAGGTTGGAGTTGGACATCAATGAGTTGGGAGTAGATGCTCAGGAGAAGAGCCAGCACCACAATAGATGGCTTTTCTTACTGTGTCCTGTGTCCTCCCTCTCAGTAAGCACGAGTTTCTGTCTAAACAGTTTCTGACTGAGTCAACAGCCATGATCTCTTATTCACAGATAAGTGCATGTTGTCCAATTGTGCAGCAATTAACCCATCACTCATTTTCACCGTTTCACCTGTGGGAATTTTTTCTCCTGTATTCTCAACGTCATGACTATTATCCATCTCAGTTCAGGTAGGATTAGATTCTGTGTAGCCAAATCCATTTTGGTACCAATTTTGAAAACAACTGTGCTTTTTCAAACATGCTCACATTTTGGAATTGCAGATATGGGGTCTCAGGTTTGTACTAAAAGAATTTCTTTTTGATCTCTCACCTCCCTCTTCCCATCCAAGCAAGCTGCTGCTTTACACAAGGGGAATCACAAACTCCTCTTCAATCCAGGAATACAAATCCAGCAGAAATTCCTCAAAGTTTCCTGAATGTGGATGCCACACTACAGCACTGAGGCAGCTTCTATTTTATTTTCCAGTGGGAATCAGGGAGGGGAGAAAAGTGTGTTCTTAGATTGCCCTCTTACCCAAAAGTCCTGCTTATGGCATGTAATGCTGGAAACAGGGCAGGGGTTGGGGAGTATCTCAAGAGCCATACACTTTCTGATAAGGTGTCCTACTTTGCTAATCAAGATCTCTTTATTACTACCAGTAAGCACTAAGTTCTTTCGTAAGTATTTACTGCGGTGTCTGTCAGTATGCGTGTATGCGTTTGCTGTCTCATGTTTCTTGGCCTCTTTTCAGTCATATACTCCCGTCAATATGCAATCCTTCTGAAGTTACTATTGTGTCCTCTACCATATAGCTGGCATCGTTTATGTGTCAGAAACATTTATCCACTAATTTATATCAACCACTTATTCATAGACCCAAGTTTAAGCACTTGCTTTGGCAGTTTAGAAATCACACATAAGGGTTTTTTTCTGGACTTAGTGGACAAAACAATCTAGTCCACAATCGTCTCTATCAGATTGGACATGACTCATTCAACTGTAACAGCAAAATCATCCAAGAACTTCCAATAGGGAAAACCTAAGCTTAGGAAAAATTTTCTTCCTTTCCTATCATAAAAACTAAACTATGAATATTTATTGATATGTACAACAGAAATGATAGTTTGGAGCACACCTGGATTCAACTGTCTGTGGGAGGTTTAATTCTTTGCAGGTCAGTGTTAAAGAGGTGACCAGGAAACAGGTTGGAATGAACTCCAGTCTGTACACAACTCTCTAACCCAAATCTCACAGTTATGAAAAATCAATAGATCATCAAGAGAACTTTGATCTTTATTTCAAGCTTCCACCTCACTTGGAACCCAAATTCTAGACAAGTGATTTAGGACTGGAACTCAGGAGAGCAAGGGCTTTGAAGTCAGGCAGTCTTGGCTTCACCAGTTCTGGGTCTAGCTTTGGAAGTTGATTGCATCTCCATAACCTGATTGCTCATCCCCAAAGTGTGGCTCTTACCACTTATCCCATAGATTTGTGAGAAAACATTCTTGAAAGCACTGACCACTATATTTGACGTATAGAGGAGACACTTGGAAAAGGTTACTATCATCGTGGTCACAACTGAAAATTTTTCACCCCAGGCCACTGTCTTTGTCAAAGACCAAGGTATATGACAACTATTATGTTCTTCAGGCTGAAGTAGTTTCTATAAAAGTCAGCTTCCATAGTCAGGTGCCAATCATCCACCAACCTGTAGGAGGTGCATCCCTTGCCACAGGCGTTGACCAACAGAAGTGCACAGACCAGCTGCTGAGCCAGCCTGATGGATGGGAGCATGGGATAGAGATTGTCACCCAGGGCCTCAGGTGAGGGGCTTTCCTCCATGTATGTACTAAGCTACCCAACCCAAAGAGAGTCCTTGTCTTCACAATGGCTAGCAAAGACAATGGGACAAGGCAGCCAATGCCCATTACCATAAGAGATGTACAAAA